>NC_074691.1:37695795-37778295 GCF_029448725.1 Salvelinus fontinalis
GAGAGACACACACAGGTATCAAGAGAGAGAGACACACATGGATATCGAGAGAGAGAGAGACACACACGGATATCGAGAGAGAGAGAGAGAGACACACACACAGATATCGGGAGAGAGAAACACACAAGGATATCAAGAGAGAGAGAGACACAGATATCAAGAGAGAGAGAGACACACACGGATATCAAGAGAGAGACACACAGATATCGAGAGAGAGAGAGAGACACGGATATCAAGAGAGAGAGACACACACACGGATATCGAGAGAGAGAGACACACACACGGATATCAAGAGAGAGACACACACGGATATCGAGAGAGAGAGAGAGACACGGATATCAAGAGAGAGAGACACACACACGGATATCGAGAGAGAGAGAGAGAGACACACACACGGATATCAAGAGAGAGACACACACGGATATCGAGAGAGAGAGAGAGACACACACACGGATATCAAGAGAGAGAGACACACACACGGATATCGAGAGAGAGAGAGAGACACACACACGGATATCAAGAGAGAGACACACACGGATAGCGAGAGAGAGAGAGAGACACACACACGGATATCAAGAGAGAGACACACACGGATATCGAGAGAGAGAGAGAGAGACACACACGGATATCGAGAGAGAGAGACACACACACAGATATCAAGAGAGAGAGAGACACACACGGATATCAAGAGAGAGACACACTCTCTCTCTCTGTGTTTCTCTCTCTCTGTGTGTTTCTCTCTCTCTGTTTCTCTCTCTCTCTCCCTCTCTCTCCCTATTCCTCTTGCCTTTTCCAATGCAGAAGTTAAAGATTTTGTTTTACACAGGGGAGGTTTATATTGAGTAAATAGTAATTGCACTAGTTTCATTCTGTGGTTTAACTCTGTCGGAGTAACTCTGCCAAAGTAAAGAAAAACCTACTCCTGGCTCAGCATCGCAGTGCTGAGGCGTCACCACAGCCCTGGGTTCGATCCCAGGCTGTGTCACAACCGGCCGCGACCGGGAGAACTATGAGGTGGCACAGAATTTGCCCAGCGTCATCCGGTTTAGGGGAGGGTTTAGCCGGCAGGGATGTCCTTGTCTCATCGTGCTCTAGTGACTCCTTGTGGCGGGCCGTGCGGCTGCAAGCTGACCGCAGTCGTCAGTTGGACGGTGTTTCCCCCGACACACTGGTGCAGCTGGCTTCTGGGTTATTAAGCAAGCAGTGTGTCAAGAAGCAGTGTGGCTTGGCAGGGTCGTGTTTCGGAGGATGCATGGCTCTCAACCTTCACCTCTCCCGAGTCTGTTAGGGGGTTGCAGCGATGAGACAAGACTGTAACTACCAATTGGGGAGGAAAAAGGGGCAATAAGTACAATAATAATAATTCAAAAATTATAATACGTGTGTGTGTGTGTGTGTGTGTGTGTGTGTGTGTGTGTGTGTGTGTGTGTGTGTGTGTGTGTGTGTGTCTCATCTATAACAGTCCTCTCTGTCTCTTGTCTCTACCAGGTGCAGACATAGTGCAATGGCTGATGAAGAACCTAGCCATTGATGATCCTGGTGGGCATACGTCATTATTGTATTCAATGGCAATTTTAAGCGTACTAAACATGTATTAAACATGTAATACACCCTTTATAAACTCTTAATAGAGCATGTGTTACATGTTTGTAATTGTCTCTTCCTTGTAGTGTTATTGTACGTGGATATAATTCAGGATAATGAGTTTTGTATTGAAAAGCTGAAACATCTTAACAAGCATTCAGTAAAGTATGAATCCGTTACAAACTGACTGTTGACATCTAGTGGAAGCCATAGGAACTGCAATTTGGGTCCTAATAAATAGGGTTTCCCATAGAAAGCATAGGAAAATCTCCCCACATTTCCCTGGATGGTTTGTCCTCGGGGTTTCGCCTGCCATATCAGTTCTGTTATACTCACAGACATTATTTTAACAGTTTTAGAAACTTTAGAGTGTTTTCTATCCAAATCTACCAATGATATGCTTATCCTAGCTTCTGTGCCTGAGTAGCAGGCAGTTTACTTTGGGCATGCTTTTCATCCGGACGTCAAAATACTGCCCCCTAGCCTTAAGAAGTTTTAATAAGCATTCAGTAAAGTATGAATCTGTTATAAACCAGTAATAAGGCCCGAGGAGATGTGGTATACGACCATTATATCATGGCTAAGGGCTGTTCTTGAGCACGACGCAACGCGGAGTGCCTGGACACAGCCCTTAGCCGTGGTATATTGGCCATATATCACAAACCCCCGAGGTGCCTTATTGCTATTATAAACTGGTTTACCAACGTAATTAGAGCAGGACAAATAACTGTTTTGTCTTACCCGTGGTATACGGTCTGATATACCACAGCTGTCAGGCAATCAGCATTCAGGGCTTGAACCACCCAGTTTATAATTGTAAGTAAGTCACTGACTGTGTCCCATCCTTTTCCTGTAGCTGAGGCGATGCATATCGGGAGTCTGATTGCTGCTCAGGGATATTTCTTCCCCATCTCTGATCACGTCCTGTCACTCAAAGATGATGGATCCTTCTATCGCTTCCAGGTGAGCAGTAAGACCATATAAGGCTACAAGGCAGCTTCTAGGTGAGCAGTAAGATCATATAAGGCTATAAGGCAGCTTCCAGATAAGCAGGAAGACCATATGAGGCCACATGAATAAGGCAGCTTCCAGGTGAACAGTAAGACCATATAAGGCTACAGGGCAGCTTCCAGGTGAACAGTAGGACCATATAAGGGTATACGGCAGCTTTAGCATCACCATATAAAGCTATGACTGGTTAGAAGGAAGATCAAATGAGATAAGGAGGGATTAGATAGAGATCCCAGCAAACAAAAATTGGTTCTGTGAATGTTCCCAGGACCTTGCAGTAGCTTGTGGGATAGGTGTAGTAACATTCCCCCTTCAACGGCTAAAACCCCCCAAATGTTATACATGTCAGATATCTTCAGGAAGGATATCTGCACTGAGGAGCCAGATGGAACTGCCAGTGAGGGAAACTGCACCAATGTGACCAGTTGTTCTCTCTTGCTACTTCCTGGTCTCTTGATGGCATCCTCTGTCCTTTCTCGTCTCTATCTCAGTCTAGAGAGGGAGATATGGCTTCTCCAAAGTGCTTCCCCGTGTTAATCTGACTGATTAAGAGGGACAAATATACTGTAAAGTACCAGTTACTTTCGAATTCAGTCATGGAACCAAAAAAAAAAAAAAAACTGATCCGTGATCCGTGATCCGTATGACACAATACCACACCCGCTAAGGTACTTCCTCTGTTTCTACAAAAGGGGGGGGGGGGGGGGGGGGGGTCTGTGACCCTCATTAATAATGAATGGTGGAATATCCTGTGAAATATTTATCACAACTGAACCCACAGAGAGAACAGTTAAAGGGGGGGGGTCTCTATACACAAAGCCTCTCAGAGTAGCAGTGCCGATCTAGGATCAGGTTCCCTTTATAACCCACATCATGTTATTCATTACGATCGTAAAGGCCAAACTGATCCCAGATCAGCATTCCCACTCTGTGATGCTTGTGGAGACTCAGGGACCTTCACAGAGGGAAAACACAACATTCTATTCCATGTACAGTATAGTGCACTACTTTTGGACCAGAGCCCCGTGGGGCCCCTATTTGGCCCTGGTCAAAAGTAGTGCACTACATAGGGAATAGGGTTCCATTTGGGGTGCACACGATGACATTTCACTTCCTACCTACGTGGGGGGGGGGGGCATCTCCGCCACAGCAGTCAGTCAGCCAGTCAGAAAGCTGAATAAAACAACTGAATGGAGAGAACGATGCAGGCGTTGACCTTGATTCTTCCTCTTGAAGAAGTGAAGACGAGTCTGTGAATATTAACACATTTATGAGTGCTTATATTTGTCTATGTGTTGTTGTTGCATATTCTAACTCTCTCTGAGATACCCTTAGAGAGTGGGGTCATGGTCTAGTCAACGGCAACCCTAGAGCAATTGGGGTTAAGTGCCTTGCTCAATGGCACATCGGAATATATTTCACCTTGGGGATTTGAACTAGCAACCTTTCGGTTACTGCTCTCACGCTCTAACCACTAGGCTACCTGTCACCCGAGTGAAAGTAAAGGGGGAGGAGGTGGAGTGTGTTTTTTGAATTTATAATGATAAACCACAGTACAAGTTTTTAGCATTTAATTTGTTTAGCAGAACGACAAAAGAGAACAACGAACAACAGAGAAAATGCTGTTGTCTGTCGGAAGCTTTCGCAGCATGACAAACGGAAAGCCGTCTACTGCATGACAAATGGAAAGCCGTCTACTGCATGACAAACGGAAAGCCGTCTACTGCATGACAAACGGAAAGCCGTCTACTGTATGACAAATGGAAAGCCGTCTACTGCATGACAAACGGAAAGCCGTCTACTGCATGACAAACGGAAAGCCGTCTACTGTATGACAAACGGAAAGCCGTCTACTGTATGACAAACGGAAAGCCGTCTACTGCATGACAAATGGAAAGCCGTCTACTGCATGACAAACGGAAAGCCGTCTACTGCATGACAAACGGAAAGCCGTCTACTGCATGACAAACGGAAAGCCGTCTACTGCATGACAAACGGAAAGCCGTCTACTGTATGACAAACGGAAAGCCGTCTACTGCATGACAAACGGAAAGCCGTCTACTGCATGACAAATGGAAAGCCGTCTACTGCATGACAAACGGAAAGCCGTCTACTGCATGACAAACGGAAAGCCGTCTACTGTATGACAAATGGAAAGCCGTCTACTGTATGACATATGGAAAGCCGTCTACTGTATGACAAATGGAAAGCTGTCTACTGTATGACAAATGGAAAGCTGTCTACTGTATGACAAATGGAAAGCTGTCTACTGTATGACAAATGGAAAGCCGTCTACTGTATATTTATTTCTGTTGAATCAACTACACTGAACAAAAATAGAAAAGCAACACGCAACAGTTTCAAAGAGTTACAGTTTATATGATGAAATCAGTCAATTTAAATAAATGAATTAAGCCCTAATCTATGGATTTCACATGACTGGGAATATAGATATGCTTCTGTTGGTCAAAGATCAGAAAACCAGTCTGTATCTGGTGTGACCACCATTTGCCTCATGCAGCGCGACACTTCTCCTTTGCATAGAGTTGATCAGGCTGTTGATTGTGGGCTGTGGAATGTTGTCCCACTCCTCTTTAATGGCTGTGTGCGAAGTTGCTGGATATTGGCGGGAACTGGAACACGCTGTCGTGCACGTTGATCCAGAGCATCCCAAACATGCTCAATGGGTAACATGTCGGGTGAGTATGCAGGCCATGGAAGAACTGGGATATTTTCAGCTTCCAGGAATTGTGTACACATCTTTGCAACATGAGGCCATGCGCCATGCACTATCATGCTGAAACATGAGGTGATGGTGGTGGATGAATGGCACAATAATGGGCCTCAGGATCTCGTCAATTTGTGCATTCAAATTGCCATCGATAAAATACAATTGTGTTCTTTGTCCGTAGCATAACCCCACCGCCATCATGGGGCACTATGTTCACAACGTTAGCATCAGCAAACCACCCGCCATATATGTGCTCTGCGGAGGCCGGAACTGCCAAATTCTCTAAAATGACTTTGGAGGCGGCTTATGGTAGAGAGATTAACATTAAATTCTCTGGAAACAGCTCTGGTGGATATTAAATTAATCAGCATGTCAATTGCACACTCTCTCAAAACTTGGGACAACTGTCTCATTATGTTGTGTGACAAAACTGCACATTTTAGAGTGGCCTTTTATGTCCCCAGCACAAGGTGCATCTATGTGATGATCATGCTGTTGAATCAGCTTCTTGATATGCCACACCGGTCAGGTGGATGGATTATCTTGGCAAAGGAGTAATGCTCACTAACAGGGATGTAAACAAATTTGTTGGCAACATTTGAGAGAAATACATTTTTTGTGCATTATGGGAAGTTTCAGCTCATGGGACCAACAATTTACATTTATATATTTGTTCAGTGTATATATCGTTACAAAATGTTTTTACTGTAAATTATTGCCTCTTTAATATTGTCCCCATCCCTTTCACCTCTCAATAATACCTTAATTCTCTCCATTCTTCTCTTCTCCTCCCCTCTTCTATCCAAACATCTCTCTATTCCTCTCCTCTCTTCTTCTCCTGCCTTCTTCTGTCCACCTCTCCCACACTTGACCCTCAGGCTCCATATTTCTGGCCTTCTAACTGTTGGGAGCCAGAGAACACAGACTATGGTAAGTTCATAGAAATGGAATTACTAGAACAGAAATTCCCCTTTCAAATCAATGCTCTGTGACGGTTGGAAATTCTTTGTCTATGGTACGTCCATCACTGTAGGGGCTAGACATCATAACGCTACCTCCTATAGGACAGTGTCCCCCATCACTCCTGAAGAGCATTATAGCCACAGCTCTCAGAACAGTCACAACCAGGAGACCACTCACAGCTCCAGTGGACACTGTATGAACTAAATATGATCAGGGACTAGGACCGGGAGAGGGTGAAGAGGAGGGGAGATGGAGGAGGGATGGAGGGATGGAAGATGAGTGAGATGGATGGATGGATGCGGGGAGAGGGAGAGAGAGAAGGTAAGAGCGATGCAGGGTGAGGATGGGTGGAGAGGGAGAGGGATGAATGGATTGAAGGGAAAGGAATTTACAGAACCACTGATAAGGCTCAGTCTCAGGTCTCTCTCTCTCTCTCTCTCTCTCTCTCTCTCTCTCTCTCTCTCTCTCTCTCTCTCTCTCTCTCTCTCTCTCTCTCTCTCTCTCTCTCTCTCTCTCAATCTCTCTCTCCCTCTCTCTCCTCCAGCTATCTATCTGTGCAAGAGGACCATGCAGAACAAGACTCGTTTGGAGCTGGCTGATTACGAGGCGGTGTGTACCAGTGTCATGTGATTATGAGGCAGTACCAGTGTCATGTGATTATGAGGCAGTACCAGTGTCATGTGATTATGTGGCTGTGTGTACCGGTGTGATGTGATTATGAGGCGGTGGGTACCATGCCATGTGATTATGAGGCAGTACCAGTGTCATGTGATTATGAGGCAGTACCAGTGTCATGTGATTAAGAGGCAGTACCAGTGTCATGTGATTAAGAGGCAGTACCAGTGTCATGTGATTATGAGGCAGTACCAGTGTCATGTAATTATGAGGCAGTACCAGTGTCATGTGATTATGAGGCAGTACCAGTGTCATGTGATTATGAGGCAGTACCAGTGTCATGTGATTATGATTACTATAAGAAAATGTGGGACACAGGCCTGGAGTGTCCAAAATCGTAGATTATAGTATCAATCAATATGACTGTCTGACTGTAACTGGAAATATTACACTTAAAGCTCTCCTCTCCCTTTCCCCCCCCCCCCCCATCCCTCCCTTTCTCCATCTCTCCCTCTCTCTCTCTCTCCCCATCCTCTCCCTCTCCTCTCCCTCTCCTCTCCCTTTCTCCCTCCCTCCCGCCCCCTCCATCTCTCCATTAATCAGGAGAACCTAGCCAGACTACAGAGAGCCTTCACTAGGAAGTGGGAGTTTATCTTCATGCAGGCCGAGGCTCAGGTCAAGTAAGTGAAGTTGTCGTGTGTGAGTGTGTGTGTGTGTGTGTGTGTGTGTGTGTGTGTGTGTGTGTGTGTGTGTGTGTGTGTGTGTGTGTGTGTGTGTGTGTGTGTGTGTGTGTGTGTGTGTGTGTGTGTGTGTGTGTGTGTGTGTGTGTGTGTGTGTGTGTGTGCTGGTTCTTAAACCTAAAATCGCCAAAAGTCCCTACAAGGATAGTAAAACAAGGAAAAATCTCCGTTGTGGGGACATTTCCCGCGTTCTCATGAGGACAAAGGCTATTTTAAGCTTAGGGGTTAGGGTTAAGGTTAGGGTTAGGTTGAGGGTTAGGGTTACTATTAGGGTTATGGTAAATGTAAGGGGTTAGGGTTAGTTTTAGTGTTTGGATTAAGGTTAGGGTTAGGGTTATGTTTAGGGGTTAGGGAAAATAGGATTTTTTATGTAAATACATTTTAGGTCCCCACGAGGATAGAATAACATAATGTGTGTGTGTGTGTGTGTGTGTGTGTGTGTGCGTGCGTGCGTGCGTGCGTGCGTGCGTGCGTTGGCTTGTATTAATATCCTAATGGGTACCGGAAATCCCCAAAAGTCCCCACAAGGATAGTAAAACAAGGAAAATGATCCCTTCAGAGGAAATTTCCCAGGTCCCCAAGAGGACAACGGTTATTTTAGACTTAGAGGTTTAGGCTTAAGGCTAGGGATAGAATTAGGGCTAGGTATCGGGTTTAGGCTTAAGGCTAGGGATAGAATTAGGGTTAGGTATCGGGTTTAGGCTTAAGGCTAGGGATAGAATTAGGGCTAGGTATCGGGTTTAGGCTTAAGGCTAGGGATAGAATGAGGGTTAGGTATCGGGTTTAGGCTTAAGGCTAGGGATAGAATGAGGGTTAGGTATCGGGTTTAGGCTTAAGGCTAGGGATAGAATTAGGGCTAGGTATCGGGTTTAGGCTTAAGGCTAGGGATAGAATGAGGGTTAGGTATCGGGTTTAGGCTTAAGGCTAGGGATAGAATGAGGGTTAGGTATCGGGTTTAGGCTTAAGGCTAGGGATAGAATGAGGGTTAGGTATCGGGTTTAGGCTTAAGGCTAGGGATAGAATGAGGGTTAGGTATCGGGTTTAGGCTTAAGGCTAGGGATCGAATTAGGGTTAGGTATCGGGTTTAGGCTTAAGGCTAGGGATAGAATTAGGGTTAGGTATCGGGTTTAGGCTTAAGGCTAGGGATAGAATTAGGGTTAGGTATCGGGTTTAGGCTTAAGGCTAGGGATAGAATTAGGGTTAGGTATCGGGTTTAGGCTTAAGGCTAGGGATAGAATTAGGGTTAGGTATCGGGTTTAGGCTTAAGGCTAGGGATAGAATTAGGGTTAGGTATCGGGTTTAGGCTTAAGGCTAGGGATAGAATGAGGGCTAGGTATCGGGTAAGGGTTTAGGGAAAACATCATTTTGAATGGAAATCAATTTTAGGTCCCCACAAGGATAGAATAACATAAAGTGTGTGTGTGTGTGTGTGTGTTTTCCTCCTTTTATATTAGTAAGTGTACTGTATTCGTGTGGATGTCTTTTTCTCTCTTTCCCTCTTTCTTTCATTCTTTCTCTCCCTCTCACTCTCCCCCTCTCTCTATCTCTCTCCTCCCCTATCTTCTTCTTCTTCGTCTTCTCCAGGATCGACAGGAAAAAGGATAGAATTGAGAGGAAGATTCTAGATAGTCAAGAAAGAGCTTTCTGGGATGTCCATAGACCTGTGGTATGTGTGTGTGTGTGTGTGTGTGTGTGTGTGTGGGTGTGGGTGTGGGTGTGTGTGTGTGTGTGTGTGTGTGTGTGTGTGTGTGTGTGTGTGTGTGTGTGTGTGTGTGTGTGTGTGTGTGTGTGTGTGTGTGTGTGTGTGTGTGTGAGTGAGTGAAATATTACTGTACCTGGACTGCTAACACTACATGTCATTATTGAAAACGTTTCCTTACTCCCGTGCTTGCTGAACATAACACTTGATCCTCCATAATCTACAGCCAGGTTGTGTGAACACCACAGAGATGGACATCAGGAAATGCAGACGCATGAGGAACCCACAGAGAGTCAAGAAGGTACGGACAGGAAGGACTAGATTCCCTAGACTGTGGCCAAAACTCTTGGGTTGGTGAAGTGGGTGGGTCACAAGACAATGTCGAAGGCTTTACAAAAAAAGTTTGAAAAACCCAATATTGAGGAACGGGATGGTAACATAGCACACTTCCCTCTCCTTCCTTCTCCTAAATGTCTCTCTACTTCTCTCCATCCCCCTGTCCAGTCAGTGTATGGTCTGATAGACGAGGGCCAGTCTCAGAGCCCTGTACACACACCATCACAAATAGCCAGAAAAGGCACCAAAGCAGACGTGGAGAAGGAGGTACTTCTGTGTGTTCTATTAGATGTTGGATGTGATATTAGATGTTCTATTAGATGTTGGATGTTCTATTAGATGTTGGATGTTCTATTAGATGTTCTATTAGATGTTGGATGTTCTATTAGATGTTGGATGTTCTATTAGATGTTGGATGTTCTATTAGATGTTGAATGTTCGATTCGATTTTGGATGTTCTATGAGAGGTTGGATGTTTTATTAGATGTTGGATGTTATTTTAGATGTTGGATGTTCTATTAGATGTTGGATGTTCTATTAGATGTTCTATTAGATGTTGGATGTTCTATTAGATGTTGGATGTTCTATTAGATGTTGGATGTTCTATTAGATGTTCTATTAGATGTTGGATGTTCTATTAGATGTTGGATGTTCTATTAGATGTTGGATGTTCTATTAGATGTTCTATTAGATGTTGGATGTGATATTAGATGTTCTATTAATGTTGGATGTTCTATTAGATGTAGGATGTTCTATTAGATGTTATATTAGATGTTGTATTAGATGTTGGATGTTCTATTATATGTTCTATTAGATGTTCTATTAATGTTGGATGTTCTATTAGATGTTCAATTAATGTTGGATGGTCTAATAGATGTTCTATTATATGTTGGATGTTCTATTAGATGTTATATTAGATCATGGATGTTCTATTAGATGTTGGATGTTCTATTAGAAGTTATATTAGATGTTTGATCTGTTAGATGTTGGATGTTCTATTAGATCTGTTAGATGTTGGATGTTCTATTAGATGTTGGATGTTCTATTAGATGTTGGATGTTCTAATAGATGTTAGACGTTCTATTAGATGTTCTATTATATGTTGGATGTTCTAATAGATGTTAGATGTTCTATTAGATGTTCTATTAGATGTTGGATGTTCTATTAGATGTTGGATGTTATATTAGATGTTATATTAGATGTTGGATGTGATATTATTTGTTCTATTCGATGTTGGATGTGATATTAGATGTTCTATTAGATGTTGTATTAGATGTTGGATGTTCTATTAGATGTTCTATTAGATGTTCTATTAATGTTGGATGTTCTATTAGATGTTCTATTAATGTTGGATGTTCTATTAGATGTTGGATGTTCTATTAAATGTTGGATGTTCTATTAGATGTTCTATTAATGTTGGATGTTCTATTAGATGTTCTATTATATGTTGGATGTTCTATTAGATGTTGGATGTTCTATTAGATGTTGGATGTTCTATTAGATGTTGGATGTTCTATTAAATGTTCTATTAATGTTGGATGTTCTATTAGATGTTGGATGTTCTATTAGATGTTGGATGTTCTATTCATGTTGGATGTTCTATTAGATGTTGGATGTTCTATTAGATGATGGATGTTCTATTAGATGTTATATTGGCTGTTGGATGTTCTATTAGATGTTGGATGTTATATTAGATGTTATATTAGATGTTATATTAGATGTTGGATGTTCTATTAGATGTTGGATATTATATTAGATGTTCTATTAGATGTTGGATGTGATATTAGATGTTCTATTAGATGTTGGATGTTCTATTAGATGTTATATTAGATCATAGATGTTCTGTTAGATGTTGGATGTTCTATTAGAAGTTATATTAGATGTTTGCTGTTCAATTAGATGCTGGATGTTCTATTAGATCTGTTAGATGTTGGATGTTCTAATAGATGTTAGACGTTCTATTAGATGTTCTATTAGATGTTGGATGTTCTAATAGATGTTAGACGTTCTATTAGATGTTGGATGTTCTATTAGATGTTGGATGTTCTATTAGATGTTGGATGTTCTATTAGATGTTGGATGTTATATTAGATGTTATATTAGATGTTGGATGTGATATTATTTGTTCTATTAGATGTTGGATGTTCTATTCGATGTTGGATGTGATATTAGATGTTCTATTAGATGTTGGATGTTCTATTAGATGTTGGATGTTCTATTGGATGTTCTATTAGATGTTGGATGTTCTATTAGATGTCGAATGTTCTATTCGATTTTGGATGTTCTATTAGATGTTGGATGTTCTATTAGATGTTGGATGTTATTTTAGATGTTCTATTAGATGTCGAATGTTCTATTAGATGTTGGATGTTCTATTAGATGTTCTATTAGATGTTGGATGTTCTATTAGATGTTGGATGTTCTATTAGATGTTGAATGTTCTATTAGATGTTGGATGTTCTATTAGATGTTGGATGTTCTATTAGATGTTGGATGTTCTATTAGATGTTGGATGTTCTATTCGATGTTGGATGTTCTATTAGATGTTCTATTAGATGCTGGATGTTATATTAGATGTTCTATTAGATGTTGGATGTTATATTAGATGTTCTATTAGATGGTGGGAGTTATATTGGACAGTGTACCCATCAATCCTGTGGAACATTGTTGACAGCCACAGCTCTCAGAAGAACATATCTCTGAGTTTATCTTTTAGAAACCAGTTTTAATCGTAATAATTGAATATGGATTTATATTGTTTCTCCTCATCCCTGTTCAGATTGTGTTTCTTAACAGCCAGTTGGACCGACACTGTATCAAGGTTTCTAAAGTCGCTGAGAGGTAGGTATGAGCAAAGCATCTCCTTTCATAAAGCACTTTGACCTTGATAAATCAACACATACATATTGTATTCAACCGGTATGGACACCATCCCCCTCCCTTCCTCTGCACACCTCCAACACCAGTCTCTCTTGAGCCTTTGGCTCACTAGCCTCACTAGCCCAGTCCATGCAGCTCTCCAGTGAATCATAGGTCTGCAGTGGAGTGTTGTTAGCTTACAGCACCAGCAGAGAGACTGTGATTACTCCATCAGGTCGGCTGGTGGGTGACATTTGACCCTAGCCATGGAGCTGGGGATGATTGTGGGCTCAGCCTTAGGAAAGGTCAAGGGACAAGGTACAGGCTGAAGGGCAGGACTGAAGTGGTTTATGGTTTCCGAATGTGACCATCTACCAGGGAGTTTGCGTGTGTGTGTGTGTGTGTGTGTGTGTGTGTGTGTGTGTGTGTGTGTGTGTGTGTGTGTGTGTGTGTGTGTGTGTGTGTGTGTGTGTGTGTGTGTGTGTGTGTGTGTGTGTGTGTGTGTGTGTGTCCTTTAAAGAGCTCATGGCCAGTGTCACTATGGTAATGCTGGTAGGGTGTTTGAAACTGGGCTTGCACTGTGGTGGAAACTTCTGTTGGCTCACCAGTTTCCATCTAAACTACTGTTGGCTCACCAGTTTCCATCTAAACTACTGTTGACTCACCAGTTTCCATCTAAACTACTGTTGGCTCACCAGTTTCCACCTAAACTACTGTTGGCTCACCAGTTTCCATCTAAACTAGTGTTGGCTCACCAGTTTCCATCTAAACTACTGTTGACTCACCAGTTTCCATCTAAACTACTGTTGGCTCACCAGTTTCCACCTAAACTACTGTTGGCTCACCAGTTTCCACCTAAACTACTGTTGGCTCACCAGTTTCCATCTAAACTACTGTTGGTTCACCAGTTTCCACCTAAACTACTGTTGGCTCACCAGTTTCCACCTAAACTACTGTTGGCTCACCAGTTTTCATCTAAACTACTGTTGGCTCACCAGTTTCCATCTAAATTACTGTTGGCTCACCAGTTTCCACCTATTTTTTTATATATTTTTTGATTTAACCTTTATTTATTTTGGCAAGTCAGTTAAGAAAAACATCTTATTTACATTGACTGCCTCCCCCGGCCAAACCCGGACGACGCTGGGCCAATTGTGCTGGCCTAGAACTGACATCTGACTGATCGTGTGTCAGTCTTCACAATGTCCATCTCTGAGTATTGTCTGTTGTGTTGCTTTCAGTCTGATGAGTTACACAGAGCAGTACCAGGAGTATGACCCGTTTGTGATGTCACCAGAACCTTCCAACCCCTGGACCAGTGACGACCTCTCATTCTGGGACCTGGAAGCCAGGTGAGAACCACAGCGACTAGAATCACGTGATAATAAGGTCTTGTAAAAAGGTCTTTGGTTGCAGGGTTGCAAAGGCATCAACTACAGAAGGAAACACCCAAACTCACTGGAAATAGACTTCCCAGGGAGCAAAGCTTTTCCCTATTCTAGCCCTCAGCCTTTTCTATGGCTTTCCAATCAACCCACAATCAACCTCGGTGACCGAATGGAACACAGGGCAAAGACAAGCTATCGTCCTATATCCTTCCTATATAGTGCCTTCAAAGTACCAGAGTTACAGATAGCTATCTATCTCGCCTATGCTGTGTCTCACATAATCCCCTTTAGACTTGGAAATGACTGAAGGGCAATGACCCTCCTATCGTCCTTATATTATTATTAAATACAGATATAAAAGAAATCTTCAGGGCTAGACTACGCTGTGTTACCCAGCACTGTGTAGTTCTTCTGGAACCCTTGAGGTTAATCAACCCAGACATACAATCATTGTGTCTAATGTAGCTTCATCATCTAGATAGATGTATTAATGATATAGAGTAGAGGTTAGGGAAATGTCCTGCAGAGATTTAAATGATAAGGTGTCACGTGAATGATGCCATTACAGTACTGTGCTGTCAATGTTTTTACTTCCCTGTCACCACTTGTCCAACGTCGTGTGGTGTTTGAGACTGTTTGAGACTGTTTGGTATCAAAGTATTCATTTTTTCTATCTCTTTTTTTAAAATATATTTTGATCTTTCATGAATTCTAACTTTCTCTCCCTCTCCCCTCCCTCCCTACCCCCTCTCTCCCTCCCCTCAGTAACGACCCCAGTCAACAGAGGGTGAGGAAGTGGGGTTTCTCTCTAGATGAAGCTTTGAAGGATCCGGCAGGACGAGACCAGTTCCTCAAGTTCCTGGAATCAGAGTTCAGCTCAGAGAACCTACAGTGAGTTACACAGAATTCCTCATCCTTCTTTCATTCCTTCTTTCCTAATTTTCTCTAATCCTTCCTCATTTCCTCTGAGTTCAGAGTTCAGAGAACCTACAGTAAGACACACAGAACACTCCTCTCCTCTTCTTCTTTCATTCACACATCCTTTATCTCATCCTTTCCTTATTTCCTCTCCTTTCCCTTCATTGTCCCTCCCTTCCCATCTCCTCCTTCCATCCCTTCTTCCTCATCCCTCTTCCATCACCTGATCCCTTAGCTTCATTCCATCCCTTCATTCTTCTCCTTCTTCATCCTCTTCCATCCATCCCCCGACTACCTCCATCTTTACCCTTCATCTCCTACCTCTTTCCTCATCCTCTTCCATCCATCCTCCACTACCTCCATCTTTACCCTTCATCTCCTACCTCTTTCCTCATCCTCTTCCATCCATCCTCCACTACCTCCATCTTTACCCTTCATCTCCTACCTCTTTCCTCATCCTCTTCCTCTTCCATCCATCCTCCACTACCTCCATCTTTACCCTTCATCTCCTACCTCTTTCCTCATCCTCTTCCTCTTCCATCCATCCCCCGACTACCTCCATCTTTACCCTTCATCTCCTACCTCTTTCCTCATCCTCTTCCATCCATCCTCCACTACCTCCATCTTTACCCTTCATCTCCTACCTCTTTCCTCATCCTCTTCCTCTTCCATCCATCCTCCACTACCTCCATCTTACCCTTCATCTCCTACCTCTTTCCTCATCCTCTTCCTCTTCCATCCATCCTCCACTACCTCCATCTTTACCCTTCATCTCCTACCTCTTTCCTCATCCTCTTCCATCCATCCTCCACTACCTCCATCTCCTACCTCTTTCCTTTCCTCTGCACATCCCTCTGTTTGAAAGTTAACCTCATTACCTCTACCCTGTATGTGAGTATGTGTGTCCCCTGAAGGCATGTTCTGATGAAGGGCTCTACTAAAGACGATAACAGGGTGGTGGACTGGACAGATAACCGAGGTCACTGGAGCCTTGGGGCTACTTAGGACAGACGGACGAACACACACCCTTATCTCTCTCCACTATCTCGCCCTCTATCCAATCCACCTCTTTAATCACGTTGCTTTTATGGCTTTCCAAAAGGTTGGTGCTGTGGTGTAATATTATGTAAACCCTATACAGGTTCTGGTTGGTGCTGTAATATTATGTAACCCCTATACAGGTTCTGGTTGGTGCTGTAATAGTGTGTAAACCCTATACAGGTTCTGGTTGGTGCTGTAATAATGTGTAAACCCTATACAGGTTCTGGTTGGTGCTGTAATAATGTGTAAACCCTATACAGGTTCTGGTTGGTGCTGTAATAATGTGTAACCCCTATACAGGTTCTGGTTGGTTCTGTAATAATGTGTAAACCCTATACAGGTTCTGGTTGGTGCTGTAATAATGTGTAAACCCTATACAGGTTCTGGTTGGTGCTGTAATAATGTGTAAACCCTATACAGGTTCTGGTTGGTGCTGTAATAATGTGTAAACCCTATACAGGTTCTGGTTGGTGCTGTAATAATGTGTAAACCCTATACAGGTTCTGGTTGGTGTTGTAATATTATGTAACCCCTATACAGGTTCTGGTTGGTGCTGTAGTGTAATATTATGTAAACCCTATACAGGTTCTGGTTGGGGCTGTAATATTATGTAACCCCTATACAGGTTCTGGTTGGGGCTGTAATATTATGTAAACCCTATACAGGTTCTGGTTGGTGCTGTAATAATGTGTAAACCCTATACAGGTTCTGGTTGGTGCTGTAATAATGTGTAAACCCTATACAGGTTCTGGTTGGTTCTGTAATAATGTGTAAACCCTATACAGGTTCTGGTTGGTGCTGTAATAATGTGTAAACCCTATACAGGTTCTGGTTGGTTCTGTAATAATGTGTAACCCCTATACAGGTTCTGGTTGGTGCTGTAGTGTAATATTATGTAAACCCTATACAGGTTCTGGTTGGTGCTGTAATAATGTGTAAACCCTATACAGGTTCTGGTTGGTGCTGTAATAATGTGTAAACCCTATACAGGTTCTGGTTGGTGTTGTAATAATGTGTAAACCCTATACAGGTTCTGGTTGGTGTTGTAATAATGTGTAACCCCTATACAGGTTCTGGTTGGTGCTGTAGTGTAATATTATGTAAACCCTATACAGGTTCTGGTTGGTGCTGTAATAATGTGTAACCCCTATACAGGTTCTGGTTGGTTCTGTAATAATGTGTAACCCCTATACAGGTTCTGGTTGGTTCTGTAATAATGTGTAACCCCTATACAGGTTCTGGTTGGTTCTGTAATAATGTGTAACCCCTATACAGGTTCTGGTTGGGGCTGTAATATTATGTAAACCCTATACAGGTTCTGGTTGGTGCTGTAATAATGTGTAAACCCTATACAGGTTCTGGTTGGTGTTGTAGTGTAATATTATGTAAACCCTATACAGGTTCTGGTTGGTGTTGTAGTGTAATATTATGTAACCCCTATACAGGTTCTGGTTGGTGCTGTAGTGTAATATTATGTAAACCCTATACAGGTTCTGGTTGGTGCTGTAATAATGTGTAACCCCTATACAGGTTCTGGTTGGTTCTGTAATAATGTGTAACCCCTATACAGGTTCTGGTTGGTTCTGTAATAATTTGTAACCCCTATACAGGTTCTGGTTGGTGTTGTAGTGTAATATTATGTAAACCCTATACAGGTTCTGGTTGGTGTTGTAGTGTAATATTATGTAACCCCTATACAGGTTCTGGTTGGTGCTGTAGTGTAATATTATGTAAACCCTATACAGGTTCTGGTTGGTGCTGTAATAATGTGTAACCCCTATACAGGTTCTGGTTGGTGTTGTAGTGTAATATTATGTAAACCCTATACAGGTTCTGGTTGGTGTTGTAGTGTAATATTATGTAACCCCTATACAGGTTCTGGTTGGTGCTGTAGTGTAATATTATGTAAACCCTATACAGGTTCTGGTTGGTGCTGTAATAATGTGTAACCCCTATACAGGTTCTGGTTGGTTCTGTAATAATGTGTAACCCCTATACAGGTTCTGGTTGGTTCTGTAATAATGTGTAACCCCTATACAGGTTCTGGTTGGTGTTGTAGTGTAATATTATGTAAACCCTATACAGGTTCTGGTTGGTGTTGTAGTGTAATATTATGTAACCCCTATACAGGTTCTGGTTGGTGCTGTAGTGTAATATTATGTAAACCCTATACAGGTTCTGGTTGGTGCTGTAATAATGTGTAAACCCTATACAGGTTCTGGTTGGTGTTGTAGTGTAATATTATGTAAACCTTATACAGGTTCTGGTTGGTGTTGTAGTGTAATATTATGTAACCCCTATACAGGTTCTGGTTGGTGCTGTAGTGTAATATTATGTAAACCCTATACAGGTTCTGGTTGGTGCTGTAATAATGTGTAACCCCTATACAGGTTCTGGTTGGTTCTGTAATAATGTTTAACCCCTATACAGGTTCTGGTTGGTTCTGTAATAATGTGTAACCCCTATACAGGTTCTGGTTGGTTCTGTAATAATGTGTAAACCCTATACAGGTTCTGGTTGGGGCTGTAATATTATGTAACCCCTATACAGGTTCTGGTTGGTGCTGTAATAATGTGTAAACCCTATACAGGTTCTGGTTGGTGCTGTAATATTATGTAAACCCTATACAGGTTCTGGTTGGTGCTGTAATAATGTGTAAACCCTATACAGGTTCTGCTTGGTGCTGTAATAATGTGTAACCCCTATACAGGTTCTGGTTGGTGCTGTAGTGTAATATTATGTAAACCCTATACAGGTTCTGGTTGGTGCTGTAATAATGTGTAAACCCTATACAGGTTCTGGTTGGTGTTGTAATATTGTGTAACCCCTATACAGGTTCTGGTTGGTGCTGTAATATTATGTAAACCCTATACAGGTTCTGGTTGGTTCTGTAATAATGTGTAAACCCTATACAGGTTCTGGTTGGTGCTGTAATAATGTGTAAACCCTATACAGGTTCTGGTTGGTGCTGTAATAATGTGTAAACCCTATACAGGTTCTGGTTGGTGTTGTAATAATGTGTAAACCCTATACAGGTTCTGGTTGGTGTTGTAATAATGTGTAAACCCTATACAGGTTCTGGTTGGTGCTGTAATAATGTGTAAACCCTATACAGGTTCTGGTTGGTGCTGTAATAATGTGTAAACCCTATACAGGTTCTGGTTGGTGCTGTAATAATGTGTAAACCCTATACAGGTTCTGGTTGGTGCTGTAATAATGTGTAAACCCTATACAGGTTCTGGTTGGCGGTGTAATAATGTGTAAACCCTATACAGGTTCTGGTTGGTGCTGTAATAATGTGTAAACCCTATACAGGTTCTGGTTGGTGCTGTAATAATGTGTAAACCCTATACAGGTTCTGGTTGGTGCTGTAATAATGTGTAACCCCTATTCAGGTTCTGGTTGGCGGTGCAGGATCTGAAGAGGCAGCCCCTGGAGAACGTGGCAGAGCGGGCTCAGGAGATCTGGACAGAGTTTCTGGCAGAAGGCGCTTCCAGCTCCATCAACCTGGACTCACACAGCTACGAACGCACCAGCGCCAACCTTAAAGACCCGGGACGATACAGCTACGAAGACGCACAGGTGAATTGTATTACAGACAGAAAGACAGCTAAGGAGTTGCAGAGGTACATTATATTACAAACAGATGGAGAGAGAGAGAAATAGGTTAATTATATTACAGACAGACAGAGAGACAGGTTCATTATATTACAGACAGACAGACAGACAGACAGACAGACAGACAGACAGACAGACAGACAGACAGACAGACAGGTACATTATATTACAGACAGATGGAGAGAGAGAGAAATAGGTTAATTATATTACAGACAGACAGAGAGACAGGTTCATTATATTACAGACAGACAGAAAGGTACTTTATATAAGCTAGGAGGAAGAGAAGGAGGTAGAAAGAGGGAGGGACACCGGAAGGGGAGGAGATAGAAGAGGGAGGGACACCGGAAGGGGAGGAGATAGAAGAGGGAGGGACACAGGAAGGGGAGGGGGTAGAAGAGGGAGGGACACAGGAAGGGGAGGAGGTAGAAAGAGGCAGGGACACAGGAAGGGGAGGAGGTAGAAAGAGGTAGGGACACAGGAAGGGGAGGAGATAGAATGAGTGAGGGACACAGGAAGGGGAGGAGGTAGAAAGAGGGAGGGAGACAGGAAGGGGAGGAGATAGAATGAGGGTGGGACACAGGAAGGGGAGGATATAGAAAGAGGGAGGGAGACAGGAAGGGGAGGAGATAGAATGAGGGTGGGACACAGGAAGGGGAGGAGGTAGAATGAGGGAGGGACACAGGAAGGGGAGGAGGTAGAATGAGGGAGGGACACAGGAAGGGGAGGAGGTAGAAAGAGGGAGGGACACAGGAAGGGGAGGAGGTAGAAAGAGGGAGGGACACAGGAAGGGGAGGAGGTAGAAGAGGGAGGGACACAGGAAGGGGAGGAGGTAGAAGAGGGAGGGACACAGGAAGGGAGCCTGCAGAAACAAGCATACTGCTAAAACATGATCTCTGACCCCTCCCTTTCTCCTGTTTCAGGACCACATCTATAAGCTGATGAAGAGTGACAGCTACACACGTTACCTGCGCTCCAACGCTTACCAGGAGCTGCTGATGGCCTGGAAGAAGGTGTGTGTGAGTCTGTGCTAGTCTCCTTCTGCCTGGGGAAGACTGGAGTTAGACACCTGTCCTCAGTATCCAAGATAGTGAAGAGCTGCCCTCTGTTGGAGATTACCAGGTTCTGCAGTCAGTGACTTGGTAAACTACTGTTTAGTCTGAACCAGTGATATCAGTGACTTGGTGAACTACTGTTTATTCTGAACCAGTGATATCATACTGTTTATTCTGAACCAGTGATATCACACTGTTTAGTCTGAACCAGTGATATCACACTGTTTAGTCTGAACCAGTGATATCACACTGTTTATTCTGAACCAGTGATATCATACTGTTTATTCTGAACCAGTGATATCACACTATTTAGTCTGAACCAGTGATATCATACTGTTTAGTCTGAACCAGTGATATCACACTGTTTAGTCTGAACCAGTGATATCACACTGTTTAGTCTGAACCAGTGATATCACACTGTTTAGTCTGAACCAGTGATATCACACTGTTTAGTCTGAACCAGTGATATCACACTATTTAGTCTGAACCAGTGATATCATACTGTTTAGTCTGAACCAGTGATATCATACTGTTTAGTCTGAACCAGTGATATCACACTGTTTAGTCTGAACCAGTGATATCATACTGTTTAGTCTGAACCAGTGATATCATACTGTTTAGTCTGAACCAGTGATATCATAACGTTTAGTCTTCTTTACATTGTTTTCAAACAAGCTCCCTTCTCTTTTTTTTCTTCCATTTCTCCTCTCCCTTCTCTTCCCATGATGCTTTGTGCCCCAGCCTGAGACGGAACAGCAGCAGGGAAGACGCACCTCTCTGGAGAAGTTTACACGCAGCGTGGTCAGTGGCTCTACTTCCTGTCTGTCTGTCTGTCTGTCTGTCTGTCTGTCTGTCTGTCTGTCTGTCTGTCTGTCTGTCTGTCTGTCTGTCTGTCTGTCTGTCTGTCTGTCTGTCTCTCATCTACACATAGAGATGAATTTGACCCCAACTTTGTTACAAAATGTTCTAATCTGAAACCAACAAGGAAACCATCATACTAATTCCCTACTCTCTTCAGGGCAAGTCACTGACGGGCAAACGGCTAACGCTGATGCAGTCGTCCTGACCAGGCCTGGGGCTGGAGTAAGACAGCCATGCCCAGAGGAGCTGCTCTGCTGTGGGGAGAGGGCTGGATGTTGATGCTGAGAGGCCTAAACTGGGCCTGGACACAACGTCACCTACATAACTGACTCCAGATCAGTTCCCTGAGCTCCAGTGGAGGACAGACAGCATGCAATAGGTCACCTAGATCTGATACGGGGACAGTCCTGTCTTTGTCTGTTTCTCAAATGTCACTCTATTCCCTATATAGTGTACTACTTTTGACCAGAGCCCTATTTTGACTAGTTTGTCCGTAGGGCTCTGGTCAAAAGTAGTGCACTATAAAGGGAATAGGTTGCCATTTGGGAGGTACATATTGTGTAGTTTATCGACATATAACTCTGCCTGCTACTCTCTGTCTCACTTAGGTTCCTTTAATCGATTCTAGAACCAAATGGAATGTCATATAACTCTATCCCCTACTCTCTGTCTCACTTAGGTTCCTTTAATCGATTCTAGAACCAAATGGAATGTCATTTAACTCTATCCCCTACTCTCTGTCTCACTTAGGTTCCTTTAATCGATTCTAGAACCAAATGGAATGTCAGACTTGTTCTGCTCTAGCTCAGCTTATATTAATACAGTATAATAGCTTATTGTAACGATTACACTACTATTTTGTTCAATTACAGAAACATTAAAATGCTTAAAACTTGGAACGCTTTGACTGACGTTATAATGAGTACACTCACTGGGGACTGCCTACAGTGCATTCGGAAAGTATTCAGACCACTTCACTTTTTCTACATTTTGTTACGTTACAGCTTTATTCTAAAACAGATTTAATTGTTTTATTTTCCTCTCATCAATCTACCTACAATAGCCCGCAATGACAAAGCAAAAATAGGTTTTTAGACATTTTTGCAAATTTATTACAAATAAAATATAATGGACATTCACTTTGTCATGACGGGGTATTGTGTGTCGATTGATGAGGTACATTTTTTTATTTAATCCATTTTAGAATAAGGCTGTGGAAAAGGTGAAGGGGTCTGAATAGTTTACGAATGCTCTGTATATGGACATGGGAGGGTGAAAGGAATGGAACATATTGATTGAATACATGTTTGGAAAATCTGTTAGGCTTTTCAGTCTTGATTTTATATGGCCATGCAGACTTCTTATTGAAGCACATTGTTATGGAGTCCATGACTTTCTCAACATTCCAAGCGTCCATCACAAATGGCACCCTATTCTCTATAGTGCACTCCTTCTGACCAGCTCCCTATCAGTCCTGGTCAAAAGTAGTGCACTAAATAGGGTGCAATATGGGACACTATCCCACATTCCATCCGAGACCACCTCTGTCGGGGGTACAGGGCACAGAAAAAGCTATCTTATATGGGAACGGTGACATACTGTGCTAGGACGGTTGAGTATACAGTATATATGGACAGCATTTTACACTGTAATTGTAAATTATATACAGTATCATAATATTTTAAAAAAAGAGGGACAATAACACAAATACAGCTGATGTTTATCGATGTTTTGCAGAAATAGCTTGTTTTTCAGACTTCACTGAAATCAATCTGTACGCGATTTTGTCCGGCTACCCACCTTTAAAGGGAATGTTCCCGTGTTCGCGGAGACTGCATTCACGATAAACACTGTATATGTCGTCTCAATCGGCAACTACCTTTAAATGGTGCATATAGCAGACGAAGCGCGTTCGCATTGAATCTTGGCCATTGAATACGAATGGATGGGTTGCCACCTAGTGGTTCAGATAAGAAGTACAGGGTCAAAATCCAAGGGGCCAAGGTTCCAGTCTATAGAGCCCCACAGTGGAGGTGTCATAATACCCATAAAACCTAGCAGTCAAACAGGGAAAGGATTCCAATCTTTTTTCCACCATTCATTTTCCCCATAGGGGATTTTAGAAACACTTAACATAAGGGCTGTGTTTTGTGTAGTTTTTCCGTGGCATGAGGTTTTGATAACCATGTAAATCTGTCTCGGACAAGGTGCATTTTATCAATATATTCGGTTCTATTTACTCCCCGATTTGAAAATACCAATTAGTATCAAAGTAGACATGCAAAACTACAAATCCCAGCAAGCTCCTGCACGTCATCTCTAGCTGACACCTTTACTAACAGTTATTGTGTCAATTTAAAACTTGCACAAGACGGTTATACAGAATTGTCCATTTAAAGACATTTTGCCAATTTATTCATTACTACATTTAACATGAGTTAATCCACAGATTATTGCCTTTGACTGGATTCGGCAGTCTGGTCCAGATCATCATGGCATGTGATGTTGGTCTCCATAAACCGGATTCAACCCTGATGTTGGTCTCCATAAACCGGATTAAACTCTGATGTTGGTCTCCATAAACTGGATTCAACCCTGATGTTGGTCTCCATAAACCGGATTAAACTCTGATGTTGGTCTCCATAAACCGGATTCAACCCTGATGTTGGTCTCCATAAACCAGATCCGGTTTACCAACATCAGGGTTGAATCCGGTTCATAGAGACCAACATCAGGGTTGAATCCGGTTCATAGAGACCAACATCAGGGTTGAATCCGGTTTAAAGAGACCAACATCAGGGTTGAATCCGGTTCATAGAGACAAACATCAGGGTTGGATCTGGTTTGTAGAGAACAACATCAGGGTTGAATCCGGTTTGTAGAGACCAACATCGGGGTTGAATCCGGTTCATAGAGACCAACATCAGAGTTTAATCCGGTTTATGGAGACCAACATCAGGGTTGAATCCAGTTTATGGAGACCAACATCACATGCCATGATGATCTGGACCAGACTGCCGAATAGAGACCAACATCAGATGTTATAACCTGCAGATGTTATAGCCTGTAGATGTTATAGTCTGTAGATGTTATAGCCTGTAGATGTTATAGCCTGTAGATGTAGATGTTATAGTCTGTAGATGTTATAGCCTGTAGATGTTATAGTCTGTAGATGTTATAGTCTGTAGATGTTATAGCCTGTAGATGTTATAGCCTGCAGATGTTATAGCCTGCAGATGTTATAGCCTGCAGATGTTATAGTCTGCAGATGTTATAACCTGCAGATGTTATAGTCTGCAGATGATATAGCCTGTAGATGTTATAGCCTGTAGATGTTATAGTCTGTAGATGTTATAGTCTGTAGATGTTATAGCCTGTAGATGTTATAGCCTGCAGATGTTATAGCCTGTAGATGTTATAGCCTGTAGATATTATAGTCTGTAGATGTTATAGCCTGCAGATGTTATAGCCTGTAGATGTTATAGTCTGTAGATGTTATAGCCTGTAGATGTTATAGTCTGTAGATGTTATTGCCTGTAGATGTTATAGCCTGTAGATGTCGATGTTATAGTCTGTAGATGTTATAGCCTGTAGATGTTATAGCCTGTAGATGTAGATGTTATAGTCTGTATATGTTATAGCCTGCAGATGTTATAGTCTGTAGATGTTATAGCCTGTAGATGTAGATGTTATAGCCTGTAGATGTTATAGCCTGTAGATGTAGATGTTACAGTCTGTAGATGTTATAGCCTGTAGATGTTATAGCCTGTAGATGTTATAGCCTGTAGATGTTATAGCCTGTAGATGTTATAGTCTGTAGATGTTATAGTCTGTAGATGTTATAGTCTGTAGATGTTATAGCCTGTAGATGTTATAGCCTGTAGATGTTATAGTCTGTAGATGTTATAGCCTGTAGATGTTATAGCCTGTAGATGTTATAGCCTGTAGATGTTATAGTCTGTAGATGTTATAGCCTGTAGATGTTATAGTCTGTAGATGTAGATGTTATAGTCTGTAGATGATATAGTCTGTAGATGTTATAGCCTGTAGATATTATAGCCTGTAGATGTCATAGCCTGTAGATGTAGATGTTATAGTCTGTAGATGTTATAGTCTGTAGATGTTACAGTCTGTAGATGTAGATGTTATAGTCTGTAGATGTTATAGCCTGCAGATGTTATAGCCTGTAGATGTTATAGCCTGTAGATGTTATAGTCTGTAGATGTTATAGCCTGTAGATGTAGATGTTATAGCCTGTAGATGTTATAGTCTGTAGATGTTATAGCCTGTTGATGTTATAGCCTGTAGATGTAGATGTTATAGTCTGTAGATGTAGATGTTATAGTCTGTAGATGTTATAGCCTGTAGATGTTATAGCCTGTAGATGTAGATGTTATAGTCTGTAGATGTAGATGTTATAGTCTGTAGATGTTATAGCCTGTAGATGTAGATGTTATAGTCTTTAGATGTTATAGCCTGTAGATGTTATAGCCTGTAGATGTTATAGTCTGTAGATATTATAGTCTGTAGATGTTATAGCCTGTAGATGTTATAGCCTGTAGATGTTATAGCCTGTAGATGTTATAGTCTGTAGATATTATAGTCTGTAGATATTATAGTCTGTAGATGTTATAGACTGTAGATGTTATAGCCTGTAGATGTTATAGCCTGTAGATGTTACAGCCTGTAGATGTTATAGCCTGTAGATGTAGATATTATAGTCTGTAGATGTTATAGTCTGTAGATGTTATAGCCTGTAGATGTAGATGTTATAGCCTGTAGATGTTATAGCCTGTAGATGTTATAGTCTGTAGATGTAGATATTATAGTCTGTAGATGTAGATGTTATAGTCTGTAGATGTAGATGTTATAGCCTGTAGATGTTATAGCCTGTAGATGTTATAGCCTGTAGATGTTATAGCCTGTAGATGTTATAGCCTGTAGATGTAGATATTTTAGTCTGTAGATATTATAGTCTGTAGATATTATAGTCTGTAGATGTTATAGTCTGTAGATGTTATAGCCTGTAGATGTTATAGTCTGTAGATGTTATAGTCTGTAGATGTTATAGCCTGTAGATGTAGATGTTATAGCCTGTAGATGTTATAGCCTCTAGATGTAGATGTTATAGTCTGTAGATATTATAGTCTGTAGATGTTATAGCCTGTAGATGTTATAGCCTGTAGATGTTATAGCCTCTAGATGTAGATGTTATAGTCTGTAGATGTTATAGTCTGTAGATGTTATAGTCTGTAGATGTTATAGCCTGTAGATGTTATAGCCTGTAGATGTAGATGTTATAGTCTGTAGATGTTATAGCCTGTAGATGTTATAGTCTGTAGATGTTATAGCCTGTAGATGTTATAGCCTGTAGATGTAGATGTTATAGTCTGTAGATATTATAGCCTGTAGATGTTATAGCCTGTAGATGTAGATGTTATAGCCTGTAGATGTTATAGCCTGTAGATGTAGATGTTATAGTCTGTAGATGTAGATGTTATAGCCTGTAGATGTTATAGCCTGTAGATGTAGATGTTATAGCCTGTAGATGTAGATGTTATAGTCTGTAGATGTTATAGCCTGTAGATGTTATAGTCTGTAGATATTATAGCCTTTAGATGTTATAGCCTGTAGATATTATAGTCTGTAGATATTATAGTCTGTAGATATTATAGTCTGTAGATATTATAGTCTGTAGATGTTATAGCCTGTAGATGTTATTGCCTGTAGATGTAGATGTTATAGTCTGTAGATGTTATAGCCTGTAGATGTTATAGCCTGTAGATTTAGATGTTATAGTCTGTAGATGTTATAGCCTGTAGATGTTATAGCCTGTAGATGTAGATGTTATAGCCTGTAGATGTTACAGCCTGTAGATGTTATAGTCTGTAGATGTTATAGCCTGTAGATGTTATAGCCTGTAGATGTAGATGTTATAGTCTGTAGATGTTATAGTCTGTAGATGTTATAGTCTGTAGATGTTATAGCCTGTAGATGTTATAGCCTGTAGATGTAGATGTTATAGCCTGTAGATGTTACAGCCTGTAGATGTTATAGCCTGTAGATGTTATAGCCTGTAGATGTTATAGCCTGTAGATGTAGATGTTATAGTCTGTAGATGTTATAGTCTGTAGATGTTATAGCCTGTAGATATAGATGTTATAGTCTGTAGATGTTATAGCCTGTAGATGTTATAGCCTGTAGATGTAGATGTTATAGCCTGTAGATGTTACAGCCTGTAGATGTTATAGCCTGTAGATTTTATTGCCTGTAGATATTATAGTCTGTAGATGTTACAGCCTGTAGATGTTATAGCCTGTAGATTTTATTGCCTGTAGATATTATAGTCTGTAGATATTATAGTCTGTAGATGTTATAGCCTGTAGATTTTATTGCCTGTAGATATTATAGTCTGTAGATATTATAGCCTGTAGATGTTATAGCCTGTAGATATTATAATCTGCATAGTTCTTACACTCCAAATTGAAAAGTTTGACACATCTTTCCACTGTAGCCATTCTAGCAGATGCTCTCCAGAGCAACGTACAAGGACTACATTCAACAAAGCAAGGTGAAACTATTTAAAAGCACAGCCATCTCATGTAAACCCTCGAAGTGGTGTGTCTGGGGTGAGGTTAACTTCTGAGTATAACGCAAACCAGCTCAAACTAATTCATTGTCAGGGGTAAGTAAGGACTTCTTCAAAATCTTTATTTCAACACAAAAACGAACATACAAACTTTCAACAAAGTACCCAAAACTGACACAATATGATATCCATATAAAATTGATGGTCTCCAATATAAAACAAAATTATATTGACACATACATTTCTTGGAGTGGGAAGTTGGCATGGTGATATAAACAAGAAGACATGTTGTTAAAATGGCTGACATGAGAGGGGAAGAAATCTAAAATATTAAAATGTTATTGGCATCATGGATGCATCTCAAATGGCACCCAATTCCTTAAATACACTACCGGTCAAAAGTTTTAGAACACCTACTCATTCAAGGGTTTTTCTTTATTTTTACTATTTTCTACAATACAGAATAATATTGAAGACATCAAAACTATGAAATAACACATATGGTATCATGTAGTAACCAAAAAAGTGGAGTAACCAAATAAAAATACATTTTATATTTCAGATTCTTAGCCACCCTTTGCCTTGATGACAACTTTGTACACTCTTGGCATTCTCTCAACCAGCTTCATGAGATAGTCACCTGGAATGCATTTCAATGTGACAAGGTAGGGGTGGTATACAGAAGATAACCCTATTTGGTAAAATACCAAGTCCATTTTATGGCAAGAAGAGCTCAAATAAGTAAAGAGAAATGACAGTCCATCATTACTTTAAGACATGAAGGTCAGTCAATACAGAACATTTAAAAAACTTTGAAAGTTTATTCAAGTGCAGTTGCAAAAACCATTAAGCGCTACGATGAAACTGGCTATACAGTTGAAATTTGTCCTTTGGTCTGGAGTCCAAATTGGAGATTTTTGGTTCCAGCCACCATGTTTTTGTGAGACACTGTGTGGGGGAACGGATGATCTGTGTATTTCCCACCGTGAAGCACGGAGGAGGAGGTGTTATGGTGTGGGGGTACTTTGCTGGTGACACTGTCTGTGATTTATTTAGAATTCAAGGCACACTTAACCAGCATGGCTACCACAGCATTCTGCAGCGATATGCCATCCCATCTGGTTTGGGCTTAGTGGGACTATCATATGTTTTTCAACAGGACAATGACCCAACATGCCTCCAGGCTGTGTAAGGGCTATTTGACCAAGAAGGAAAGTGATGGAGTGCTGCATCAGATGACCTGGCCTCCACAATCCCCCGACCTCAACCAAATTGAGATGGTTTGGCATGTCGGACCGCAGAGTGAAGAAAAAGCAGCCAAAAAGTGCTCAGCATATGTGGGAAATCCTTCAAGACAGTTGGAAAAGCATTCCAGGTGAAGCTGGTTGAGAGAATGCCAAGAGTGTGCAAAGCTGTCATCAAGGCAAAAGGTGGCTATTTAAAGATTTTCAAATATAAAATATATTTAGATTTGTTTAACACATTTTTGGTTACTACATGATTCCATATGTGTTATTTCATAGTTTTGATGTCTTCACCATTTTTCTACAATATTGTAGAAAATAGTAAAAAATATTGAAAAACCCTTGAATGAGTAGGTGTTCTAAAACTTTTTCTAATACATTTACTTTACTTCATGATTGTCTGTGGAGAAACAATATAATTTTTTTTTTAAAAGCACAAAACAAAATAATAAAATTGCTTGTAAGACATTTCCTGTCGTGACACTGTAATTAGTTTTTGCATTAAATACTATATATATAGAGATTTTTTTTTAACAACATGGCTAACACATCTTCAGGTCTTCTGCCACTATAATTCAGGATTGTATTTTAGGCTATAGGTTTCCTTCAGGGTTCTTCAAATCTATCCAATAGTCCTATAAGAAATCTATATGAAATATACAGTATATTACCTGTGTTCAGTGCAATCTATTAACATATTGTTGACATGGAAGAACCTGAATCATTTTATAAATCATTTGGAGTTTTACATGAAAAGTTTGGAATGATATACAAAGTCGAAGGGAAGCCTATAAAACAAGTTGACATTTACTAATACATAAAATAAATATATTCAAAAACTGATGCATCATGGGGAATGTGAGGTATCCTACACACTAGTTGAATGATAGCTATGCACTATTGACTGAAACGTGGTGGTAGAGCTTCGAGGTATGTATATTCTGTTTTTTTATTTATTTTACGAGGCAAGTCAGTTAAGAACAAATTCTAATTTTCAATGATGGTTTAAGAACAGTGGGTTAACTGCCTTGTTCAGGGGCAGAACGACAGATTTGTACCTTGTCAGCTTACAACCCTTTCAGTTACTGGTCCAACGCTCTAACCACTAGGCTACGCTGCCGCCCCTGTATGTTGTGTATGTTCTTGACCATGTAAGTGAGAATGGATTGTGTCTATGTGTATACAGAGCCATCAGAAAGTATTCACACCCCTTGACTTTTTCCACATTTTTTGTTGTGTTACAGCCTGAATTTAAAATGGATTACATTTAGATTTTGTGTCACTGGTTTACACACAATACCCCAGAATGTTTTATTTAACTAGGCAAGTCAGTTAAGAACAAATACTTATTTACAATGACGGCCTACCCCGGCCAAACCCAGACGACGCTGGGCCAATTGTGCACCGCCCTATGGGACTCCCAATCACGGCCGGTTGTAATACAGCCTGGAATGGAACCAGGGTCTGTAGTGACGCCTCTACCACTTAGACGCAGTGCACTTAGACTGTTGCGCTACTCGGGAGCCCACTGGTTCATAATGTCAAAGTGGAATTATGTTTTTAGATATTTTGACAAGTCAATAAAAAATTAAACGCTGAAATATCTTGAGTCTATAAGTATTCAACCCTTTTGTTATGGTAAGCCTAAATAAGTTCAGGAGTAAAATTTTGCTTAACAAGTCACATAATAAGCTGCATGGACTCACTCTGTGTGCAATAATACTGTTTAACATGATTTTTTTAATGACTACCTCATACTCCACATGTACAGATAATTGTAAGACCCCTCATTCGAGCAGTGAATGTCAAACTCAGATTCAACCACAAAGACCAGGGAGGTTTTCCAATGCCTCGCAAAGAAGGACACCTATTGGTAATTACACTTTGAATGGTGTATCATTACAGCCTGTCACTACAACGATACAGGCGTCCTTCGTAACTCAGTTTCTTACCTTAACTCTGTTGCCGGAGAGGAAGAAAACCGCGCAGGGATTTCACCACGAGGCCAATGGTGACTTTAAAACAGTTACAGAGTTTAATAGCTGTGATAGGAGAAAACTGTGGATGGATAAACAACATTGTAGTCACTCCATAATACTAACCTCAATGACAGATGGAAAAGAAGGAAGCCTGTACAGAATATAAATATTCCAAAACATGCATCCTGTTTGTAACAAGGCACTAAAGTAATACTGAAAAAAAAAAATGGCAAAGAAATTAACTTTATGTCTTGAATAGAAAGCTTTATGTTTGGGGCAAATCCAACACAACACATCACTGAGTACCATTTTCAAGCATAGTGGTGGCTGCTTCCTGTTATGGGTATGCTTGTCATCAGCAAGAACTAGGGAGTGTTTTAGGATAAAAAGAAATGGCAAAATCCTAGAGGAAAACCTGGTTCAGTCTTCTTTTTCAGCAGGACTATAAACCTAAAACACAAGGCCAAATATACACTGGAGTTGCATACCAAAACTACATTGAATGTTCCCGTGTGGCTTAGTTACAGTTAAGACTTAAATCGTCTTGAAAATGTATGGCAAAACTTGAAAATGGTTGTCTAGCAATGATCACCAACCAACTTGAGAGCTTGAATTTTTTTCTTCTATAATGTGCAAATATTGTACAATCCATGTGTGTAAAGCTCTTAAGAGACTTACCCAGAAAGACTCACAGCTGTAATCGCTGCCAAAGGTGATTCTAACATGTATTGACTCAGGGGGAGGGTTGAATACTTGTGTAATCAAGATTACCTTTTTCCTTCTATTTTATTTTTTTTACACACAAAAGTTAGATTTTTTTTCTTCCACTTTTAAATTAAAGAGTAATTTGTGTAGATTGTTGACACAAAAAATTTAATTAATTAAATTAAATTGGGAAAAGTCCAGGGGTGTGAATGTTGTATGTTTCTCTCTATGTTCTACGTATAAAGCCCTTTACCAGTTTCCTACAACGATCTACAAAATATCATTGAACAGCATGTAAACTCTCTTGTATGGTAACACATTAACAGAGAGCGCAACATAATCTACCAGAACTGGGGAAATGGAGTGGGATTACCACCATATTGTGTTGCTTCTGTTTTACAAACAAAACCATCCATCCAACAGTCACAATAACCAGAAATGTATAAATAAGACACGTTTTAAATGAATAACGGTTTAGATCATCGTCATGAGGTACATTAAGTATCCTAGTAACCACAAACCTGGCTAAGATCCAACTGAAATTAAATAATGGCTGCAATGACTCCCTTCAAAAAATTAAAGGATGCTTGATAAGTCCTGTGAGTAACGCTATTTCAAATATGCAATATGTCTTGGTGCAATATGAAAGAACGTCACTGTGAAATCTTAACAAAGAGACGACTGGAAACTGAAATTTAAACAAACAGACATAAATTCTCCTTGTTTCCGGTACATAATGCATTTTTGACCTCAGCACAAACATCTCTAGCGAGCTAACAGTCAGAAGAGACTACATGGTAGAACAGCATAGTGTCAAACACTGTGTAGCAAAGATTACTATTTGACGATTTTCTTTGTGGTGTTTATAATCCACATCATGACATTGTTTCAACTTCAGAGGTAGAGGATAGTCCTTAAGATAGAAACTGAGAAACTGAACGAGATGAGACTGAATATGCACCCTGAGCCTGTAAATCCATTGTGTGTGTGTGTGTGTGTGTGTGTGTGTGTGTGTGTGTGTGTGTGTGTGTGTGTGTGTGTGTGTGTGTGTGTGTGTGTGTGTGTGTGTGTGTGTGTGTGTGTGTGTGTGTGTGTGTGTGTGTGTGTGTGTGTGTGTGTGTGAGACGCTATGGCTCTTCATAGGCTGATGCCTTGTCCTTCAACAGATCCAAACACAGGTGACAGCTCCAGCTCCCTAGAGAGAGAGGGACAGAAAGAGAGAGAGAGAGAGGTGATCTTGTTGGTGTGTATTGTGTTATTTTCAGAGCTTCTAAGTGATGTGCTGTACCTCTGTGTAATGTCTGAAGTTTAAAAACATTGTTTAGGATCTCTCTGTTTCACAAGCCACACGCAAAGTCTCACGGTACACACGTAAATCAAGAGAGATTATCACTGAGCCGCCATGTGTGCTCTGTGGTACGGCCTTACTTTCAGGTCTTTATCATGTAAACTATAACATTGAGTGGTCTTACCTTCGGGAGGCTTGGTCAGTAACTCTATGTAACTCTGTAATATCTAGACCGTAGAGGTTAAAGGTGGAATCCGCAGCAGGGGAAACAGCGCCACTGTCTGCCCCATGGCCGTCGCTATTTTTTGTTTGGTTGATGAAGCGGAAGTGAAAAGCGTCGCCCCAATGTGGTAAAAATATATTCTACTGTTTTATCAAACGTGTAATGATGTCAGAGTGAAAGAATAAACTGTGTTTGTTGTTGGCAGTAACTTCTTTCCCGTAGTGATATTGCAAACGGACGTGGCAGTTTCACCATTAAGGATTCCAGTTTTAATTTAATTTAATTTATTTAACCCTTATTTTACCAGGTAAGTTGACTGAGAATACGTTCTCATTTACAGCAACGACCTGGGGAATAGTTACAGGGTAGAGGAGGGGGGACGAACGAGCAAATTGGAAGCTTTAAGAGCTCTGTGTAGTAAGTACTCTGAGTTATCATACGTCCTTACCCTAGGAGGGTGTCTATTATTTATATATTATACAGTATAACTCAGTGGACTATACTATATACAGTATAACTCAGTGGACTATACTATATACAGTATAACTCAGTGTTCTATATATTACACAGTATAACTCAGTGTTCTATATATTACACAGTATAACTCAGTGGACTATAATATATACAGTATAACTCAGTGGACTATACTATACACAGTATAACTCAGTGGTCTATACTATATACAGTATAACTCAGTGGACTATAATATATACAGTATAACTCAGTGGACTATACTATACACAGTATAACTCAGTGGACTATACTATACACAGTATAACTCAGTGGTCTATACTATATACAGTATAACTCAGTGGACTATAATATATACAGTATAACTCAGTGGTCTATAATATACACAGTATAACTCAGTGGACTATACTATACACAGTATAACTCAGTGGACTATACTATACACAGTATAACTCAGTGGTCTATACTATACACAGTATAACTCAGTGGACTATAATATATACAGTATAACTCAGTGGTCTATAATATACACAGTATAACTCAGTGGACTATACTATACACAGTATAACTCAGTGGACTATACTATACACAGTATAACTCAGTGGTCTATAATATACACAGTATAACTCAGTGGTCTATACTATACACAGCATAACTCAGTCTTACCCTCAGGAGGTTTGGTCATGGGGGGTTTCAGACAGTACATGTGGTATCCTCTGTCACAGTCGTCACAGAACAACAGCTGGTCCTACAGACACAGAGACAACATCACAATGTTAACTCACTTCTCAAGACAGTAGTAGCAGTGGTAACTGAGACAACGTGGTAACTGAGACAACGTGGTAACTGAGACAACGCGGTAACTGAGACAACGTGGTAACTGAGACAACGTGGTAACTGAGACAACGGGGTAACTGAGACAACGTGGTAACTGAGACAACGTGGTAACTGAGACAACGTGGTAACTGAGACAACGGGGTAACTGAGACAACGTGGTAACTGAGACAACGTCGTAACTGACACAACAACGTGGTAACTGAGACAACGTGGTAACTGAGACAACGCGGTAACTGAGACAACGTGGTAACTCAGACAACGCGGTAACTGAGACAACGTGGTAACTGAGACAACGCGGTAACTGAGACAACGTGGTAACTGAGACAACGTGGTAACTGAGACAACGTGGTAACTGAGACAACGCGGTAACTGAGACAACGTGGTAACTGACACAACGTGGTAACTGAGACAACGTGGTAACTGAGACAACGTGGTAACTGAGACAACGCGGTAACTGAGACAACGTGGTAACTGAGACAACGTGGTAACTGAGACAACGTGGTAACTGAGACAACGCGGTAACTGAGACAACGTGGTAACTGAGACAACGCGGTAACTGAGACAACGCGGTAACTGAGACAACGTGGTAACTGAGACAACGTGGTAACTGACACAACGTAGTAACTGAGACAACGTGGTAACTGAGACAACGTGGTAACTGAGACAACGCGGTAACTGACACAACGCGGTAACTGAGACAACGTGGTAACTGACACAACGTGGTAACTGAGACAACGGGGTAACTGAGACAACGCGGTAACTGAGACAACGTGGTAACTGAGACAACGTGGTAACTGAGACAACGTGGTAACTGAGACAACGCGGTAACTGACACAACGTGGTAACTGAGACAACACGGTAACTGAGACAACGTGGTAACTGAGACAACGTGGTAACTGAGACAACGTGGTAACTGAGACAACGCGGTAACTGAGACAACGTGGTAACTGAGACAACGTGGTAACTGAGACAATGTGGTAACTGAGACAACGTAGTAACTGAGACAACACGGTAACTGAGACAACGCGGTAACTGAGACAACGTCGTAACTGACACAACAACATGGTAACTGAGACAACACGGTAACTGAGACAACGCGGTAACTGACACAACAACACGGTAACTGAGACAACGCGGTAACTGAGACAACGCGGTAACTGAGACAACGCGGTAACTGAGACAACGCGGTAACTGAGACAACGCGGTAACTGAGACAACGCGGTAACTGAGACAACGCGGTAACTGAGACAACGCGGTAACTGAGACAACGTGGTAACTGAGACAACGCGGTAACTGAGACAACGCGGTAACTGAGACAACGCGGTAACTGAGACAACGTGGTAACTGAGACAACGCGGTAACTGAGACAACGTGGTAACTCAGACAACGTGGTAACTGAGACAACGTGGTAACTGAGACAACGCGGTAACTGAGACAACGTGGTAACTGAGACAACGCGGTAACTGAGACAACGTGGTAACTCAGACAACGTGGTAACTGAGACAACGTGGTAACTGAGACAACGCGGTAACTGAGACAACGTGGTAACTGAGACAACGTGGTAACTGAGACAACGTGGTAACTGAGACAACGCGGTAACTGAGACAACGTGGTAACTGAGACAACGCGGTAACTGAGACAACGCGGTAACTGAGACAACGCGGTAACTGAGACAACGCGGTAACTGAGACAACGCGGTAACTGAGACAACGTGGTAACTGAGACAACGTGGTAACTGAGACAACGTGGTAACTGAGACAACGTGGTAACTGAGACAACGTGGTAACTGAGACAACGTGGTAACTGAGACAACGCGGTAACTGAGACAACGCGGTAACTGAGACAACGCGGTAACTGACACAACAACACGGTAACTGAGACAACAACACGGTAACTGAGACAACGCGGTAACTGAGACAACGCGGTAACTGAGACAACGCGGTAACTGAGACAACGTGGTAACTGAGACAACGTGGTAACTGAGGCAACGTGGTAACTGAGACAACGCGGTAACTGAGACAACGCGGTAACTGACACAACAACACGGTAACTGAGACAACGCGGTAACTGAGACAACGCGGTAACTGAGACAACGCGGTAACTGAGACAACGTGGTAACTGAGACAACGTGGTAACTGAGACAACGCGGTAACTGAGACAACGCGGTAACTGAGACAACGCGGTAACTGAGACAACGTGGTAACTGAGACAACGTGGTAACTGAGACAACGCGGTAACTGAGACAACGTGGTAACTGACACAACGTGGTAACTGAGACAACGTGGTAACTGAGACAACGTGGTAACTGAGACAACGTGGTAACTGAGACAACGCGGTAACTGAGACAACGCGGTAACTGAGACAACGCGGTAACTGAGACAACGCGGTAACTGAGACAACGCGGTAACTGAGACAACGTGGTAACTGAGACAATGTGGTAACTGACACAACAACGCGGTAACTGAGACAACGCAGTAACTGACACAACAACACGGTAACTGAGACAACGCAGTAACTGACACAACAACGCGGTAACTGAGACAACGCAGTAACTGACACAACAACGCGGTAACTGAGACAACGTGGTAACTGAGACAACGCGGTAACTGAGACAACGCGGTAACTGACACAACAACACGGTAACTGAGACAACGCGGTAACTGAGACAACACGGTAACTGAGACAACGCGGTAACTGAGACAACGCGGTAACTGAGACAACGTGGTAACTGAGACAACGCGGTAACTGAGACAACGTGGTAACTCAGACAACGTGGTAACTGAGACAACGTGGTAACTGAGACAACGTGGTAACTGAGACAACGTGGTAACTGAGACACCGCCACATCACTGACAAAATACAACTGACATAATGTCATCCTTTCCACTGTGAATTTACAGAAATGCCTTTCAAGACAATGGTAGCCCACTGAGCTAAAGCCTAAAGGCTACGTAGTTGTAGGAGACAGTCTAAAGGAATCTTCTGGGCCCAGATGAAAGAGTTTCAGAATACAGGCCAAGGTCTAGAAACAGTTATTCAAAGCCCTTACGTCGTTCTCGGAGGTGCCGCAGAGACTGCAGGACTTGCACTCGATGCACTGCCACTGGTAGGTCTTCACCGCCGTCATCATGTTGTCTGTGAACTGCAGACAGGTAGGGTGGCCTGGGGAGGGAGGGAGGGAGGGAAGAGGGAGGGGGGGGGTGGAGGGAGGGAGGGGGGGGGGGGGTGGAGGGAGGGAGGGAGGGAGGGAAGGAAGGAGGGGGGAGGGAGGGATGGATGGAAGGAAGGAGGGAGGGAGGGATGGAGGGAGGGAGGGAGGGATGGAAGGAAGGAGGGGGGGAGGGAGGGAGGGATGGAAGGAGGGGGGGGGGGGGAGGGATGGAAGGAGGGGGGGGGGGGAGGGAGGACGCCCCATTTACATCGCAACTCAACACAGAAAGACAACATCTGCGGTTGTTTTAATAAACTCCGATAACGGTGAATAAACTAGATACTGTAGATGTTAAATGAATAAAACAGGTATCCAGTAGCTGTCTGTCTCCTCAGAGATAGGTAGCTCATTCATGAGTCATGACAAGTTGTGGCTAAAGTCACACTGTAGTAAAAAGGACCATGTCCTACATGGACTTGTCCTACATTTTCTATAGTGGTGTTGTCAGTAACAATAACAAACGTTACCCATTCATAGTTCTCATCAGAGTGTCAATGACTGTCAATGGGATGTCAATGAGATGTCAATGGGATGTCAATGGGATGTCAATGGGATGTCATTGATGATCTCTCTGTCTCTCTCTCTCTCTCTCTCTGTTTCTGACGCTGTATCACCCCCTCCCTCTCTCTCTCTCTCTCTGTCTCTGTCGCTGTCTCACCCCCTCCCTCTCTCTCTCTCTCTCTCTGTCTCTGTCGCTGTCTCACCCCCTCCCCCTCTCTCTCTCTCTCGCTCTCTCTCTCTCTTTGTTATTATGCATTAGCGGAAGGGGGATTGAATTGAATGGGAAATGACTGCGTCGTTGACAGTTTTATGTCTAATCGATCAATTTAAGATAAGTTGCTAGACACATTTTCTAGCCCATCTTGGGCCCGAGAGCCAGAGTGAACGTGTGATTGTCTAGGTATTTGGATAGGTAGAGTCTCCCGTCCTGGTGGACCAATGACTGACACATTCATCCAATCATCTTCTTTACATCGGTTCCTACATCAGCCGGTTTCAATGGTCTCTATAGCCAGAAGGGACATTGAACATGCCGATTGGTTCTTACCTCTAACCGCCCTCTCTGGCCAATGGAGCGACTCAAGAGTCCGGGAACACCCCTCCTCCACACCGTAACAGTAGCATGGCCAAGAGGTGTAGGACCAGTTTATATTTGGGTTTAAATCCCATACGGAATGAACTACTGTATCTGACGGGGGGGGATTTCAGACCTATCTAACGAGACTTTGTGTCCTCACTGTTCGCTACCGGACAGAGAAAATACAGTGGGATACAGCATTGGTGTACTACTATTTTGTGATTTAATTATGTCTCACTAATATTACTAGACTGAACTCATCCTTGGGAATAATACATTGTGAAATATTAGAATATTATATTTACAGTTTAAGCTGCTTGACCTTCCTACAGTACGTACAGCTCTGCTGAAACAGAGACACGCAGCAGTGCAGTCTGTAGTACAGTCTACAGTGCAGTCTGTAGTACAGTCTACAGTGCAGTCTACAGTGCAGTCTGTAGTGCAGTCTGTAGTGCAGTCTACAGTGCAGTCTATAGTGCAGTCTGTAGTGCAGTCTACAGTGCAGTCTACAGTGCAGTCTGTAGTGCAGTCTGTAGTGCAGTCTACAGTGCAGTCTGTAGTGCAGTCTACAGTGCAGTCTATAGTGCAGTCTGTAGTGCAGTCTGTAGTGCAGTCTACAGTGTAGTCTATAGTGCAGTCTACAGTGCAGTCTACAGTGCAGTCTACAGTGCAGTCTATAGTGCAGTCTGTAGTGCAGTCTGTAGTGCAGTCTACAGTGCAGTCTATAGTGCAGTCTGTAGTGCAGTCTACAGTGCAGTCTATAGTGCAGTCTGTAGTGCAGTCTACAGTGCAGTCTATAGTGCAGTCTGTAGTGCAGTCTACAGTGCAGTCTATAGTGCAGTCTGTAGTGCAGTCTACAGTGCAGTCTATAGTGCAGTCTACTCACCGGAACGGCCGCAGTCAGAGCAGGACACCAGCTCCTCAGCCTGGCCAGTCTTCCTGTTAGAGTCAGAGTCTCCCAGACAGAAGTCACAGTAGTCGTTAGGGATGATGGAGCCGTCTGCCGCCCTCTGAGCTGTGGAGGGAGAAGACAGGTGTGAGAGAAGAAGTCGCCTTGACTTGATAATGACACCAGGTGCCAGTCTGTTTCTTCTCCTTGACTTGATAATGACACCAGGTGCCAGTCTGTTTCTTCTCATTGACTTGATAATGACACCAGGTGCCAGTCTGATTCTTCTCCTTGACTTGATAATGACACCAGGTGCCAGTCTGTTTCTTCTCCTTGACTTGATAATGACATCAGGTGCCAGTCTGATTCTTCTCCTTGACTTGATAATGACACCAGGTGCCAGTCTGTTTCTTCTCCTTGACTTGATAATGACACCAGGTGCCAGTCTGTTTCTTCTCCTTGACTTGATAATGACATCAGGTGCCAGTCTGATTATTCTCCTTGACTTGATAATGACACCAGGTGCCAGTCTGTTTCTTCTCCTTGACTTGATAATGACACCAGGTGCCAGTCTGATTCTTCTCCTTGACTTGATAATGACACCAGGTGCCAGTCTGTTTCTTCTCCTTGACTTGATAATGACACCAGGTGCCAGTCTGTTTCTTCTCCTTGACTTGATAATGACACCAGGTGCCAGTCTGTTTCTTCTCATTGACTTGATAATGACACCAGGTGCCAGTCTGATTCTTCTCCTTGACTTGATAATGACACCAGGTGCCAGTCTGATTCTTCTCCTTGACTTGATAATGACACCAGGTGCCAGTCTGTTTCTTCTCCTTGACTTGATAATGACACCAGGTGCCAGTCTGTTTCTTCTCATTGACTTGATAATGACACCAGGTGCCAGTCTGATTCTTCTCCTTGACTTGATAATGACACCAGGTGCCAGTCTGTTTCTTCTCCTTGACTTGATAATGACACCAGGTGCCAGTCTGTTTCTTCTCATTGACTTGATAATGACACCAGGTGCCAGTCTGTTTCTTCTCCTTGACTTGATAATGACACCAGGTGCCAGTCTGATTCTTCTCCTTGACTTGACAATGACATTAACGGTGTTGGCAAGAACGTAAATGGAGAGGAGACGCTAGAGGAGAAGTCCTAAAGATGCTATTTGAGGCGGCATCCCAAAAGCTACAGTGTTAATCTTTACCCATAATGCAGTTCTATTGTGATGCTGACTGTGTTGTTCAGTTTAGTCCACAGAGGACTAGCAACACACATCAGTAAGCTGTAAGAGCTGTTATAAGATGGTTTCATCACCAACTTTTATAACCCTGTACTACTACCAGTTTAAAACCCAGATCACACAGTCGTCTCTTACGTTTGTGGTTGTCGGGGTCTGGGTCTGGTCGGTGTGGTGGTGGGGACGGTGGCATCTCTTCCTCCCTCTCCTCCCTCTCCTCCCTCTCCTCTCCCTCCTCCTCCGCCAGGTGTGTGTGTGCGTAGTGGTAGCTCAGACCTGGACGGTTCTTATAGCGCTTGCCACAGACTGTAGAACCACAGAACACAGAATCATTAGAATACATTAGAAACACAGAACACAGAAGCATTAGAATACATTAGAACCAAAGAACACAGAAGCATTAGAATACATTAGAACCACAGAACACATAAGCATTAGAATACATTAGAACCACAGAACACAGAAGCATTAGAATATATTAGAACCACAGAACACAGAAGCATTAGAATACATTAGAACCACAGAACACGGAAGCATTAGAATACATTAGAACCACAGAACACAGAAGCATTAGAATATATTAGAACCACAGAACACAGAAGCATTAGAATACATTAGAACCACAGAACACAGAAGCATTAGAATACATTAGAACCACAGAACACAGAAGCATTAGAATACATTAGAACCACAGAACACGGAAGCATTAGAATATATTAGAACCACATAACACAGAAGCATTAGAATACATTAGAACCACAGAACACAGAAGCATTAGAATACATTAGTACCACAGAAACATGAGAAAATGTTTTAAACCAGAGAGAAAAGCTGAGGTTCCAACTGACCGAGTCCAATAACAAACTCTCTGTTTCTGTTCCAAAACGTTTTGCTACTGTGTGCACTACTGAACACGCGCCAGCTATCAAGGCAAAGGACCAACCGTTGACACAGTACTAAATGTTTTGTTGAGCAGGGCTTTTTCATCCAAAAGACATCTGAAGGCATTGAGATGTCTGATTGTCTAACTAACAACAACACTAGAGAAGTCATTTACCTGCACATTCCTGCTAGGATAGTAGCCTATGATCCCTTCTATTAATACAGTCTCTATGAATGTCGTCCCTGGGAAAAGACACAGCTGTAGTACTCCAACACATTCTGTAGCCATCGTAAAAGAAACGACGTGGACACTCTAAAAACCCTCTGTTTAGAATGGTGTTTTTTTAGCACAGGCTAGGTTTGTTTGGTAACATCGCAGTGACAGCAGGTTAGGTTGTCTGCGATACCCAGAAACCCGCAGTGACAACATTGTTGCAACGCTACAGAAACCTGCGTTAGCTCAGCTGATGCTCAAAGATCATTCTTCCCCAGCAACTTGATAACAAACCAGCGGATAACTGTAGAGTTCTGTTAGTGCCATGCAATCTTGCTTTGGTCTTGGAAATTAAGAATCAATGCTTATGCAAATACAAAGCACAATAGCGATAAATATTGGTTTAGCTCAAACGTAGCATGGAAGCCAGACGCCTTTATGCTTTAGCCAATCCTATTGTTAGTAGAAAGAATTACAAAAAGCCAAGCAGGGTCGCATTCAGGACGGTGCAACATAGAAATCGACTGTATAGAGCTGACATTATTCCCTATTCTATATGACTTAGATTCATGTCTGTTCTACTAAATATATTTATATCTGGTTGTCCTGTAACGTTGTACCCATCTGAACGCGACACAGGCTAGCTCAACCCAACCCCAGCAGCAGCCCCAGCAGCTGCAGCCCCAGTAGCATCATCCCCAGTGGCAGCAGCCCCAGTGGCAGCAGCACCAGTGGCAGCAGCCCCAGTGGCAGCAGCCCCAGTGGCAGCAGCCCCAGTGGCAGCAGCCCCAGTGGCAGCAGCCCCAGTAGCAGCAACCCCAGTAGTATCCCCAGTAGCAGCAGCCCCAGCAGCAGCAGCCCCAGTAGCAGCAGCCCCAGTAGCAGCCCCAGTAGCAGCAGCTCCAGTAGCAGCAGCCCCAGTAGCAGCAGCCCCAGTAGCAGCCTCAGTAGCAGCCTCAGTAGCAGCCCCAGTAGCAGCAGCCCCAGTAGCAGCAGCCCCAGTAGCAGCAGCCCCAGTAGCAGCAGCCCCAGTAGCAGCCCCAGTAGCAGCCCCAGTAGCAGCCCCAGTAGCAGCAGCCCCAGTAGCAGCCCCAGTAGCAGCCCCAGTAGCATCCCCAGCATCAGCCCCAGTAGCACCCCCACATCAGCCCCAGTAGCAGCCCCAACATCAGCACCAGCAGCAGCCCCAGCAGCCCCTGATCTTGTCGTCAGAGAAGCCAGACAGAGAAAAGATAGCGACAAGTCCATATACCTGAGTCAGCAGTTTTTGAGTTATGCTTTTGTTTGTATCTGTCTGGAAGGAACAGAGGAGACATAAAAGCAAATGAGAGAAAAAGAAAAATGAAAGAAAAAGAAAGAAAATAAAAAAATGAGAGTGAGTTTCATTCAAAGAGGCTATAATATCTAATGACATGAGCAGCAGTTTCTCTGATGTTTTCCTTTAAGTAGAAGTAGCATGCTATGCTAACGTCCGACATGCTATGCTAACGTCCGACATGCTATGCTAACGTCCGACATGCTATGCTAACGTCCGACATGCTATGCTAACGTCCGACATGCTATGCTAACGTCCGACATGCTATGCTAACGTCCGACATGCTAGCTGGACTATCCACATACTCGGCTATCTCCATTCTAGAGGGAGGGAAGAGGATTGCTCTCATCCCAATGAAAGCAATATAAGGTTATTGATCTGAAACTATCTTAGGCAGCTGCTAATGTTCAGATACAGACACACCTTCACCTTTAGATAAGTACAAAAATATATATAATATTGAGACCTAACAAATAAAACAAACCAAAAAATGTACTCAAACTGTGTCTACACATGAATATTCAGATGAGCCTCTCAGGTCATGTGTTATTAACGTTATTAACGTAACAATGTTTTTAACTGTGTTACAGAAATATAGGAGCCGTCTGGGAGTTTGCTGTTGTCTTACTGTCACAGACGTAAGGTTTATCCACGTCGTCGTTGGACACAGCCTCCGCCCTCCTGCGGCTGGATCCTCGGCCCTGTGGAGAGAGAACAACACGAACATTCACAATAGGAACCCTCCAGCATTCTTAAATCCTTTTCACACTACGACAGATTCTCTACAAGTCTCGTGAGAACGCCCTCGACTATACCTTTTAAAATAATGTGAACTTCCTACGTCTCTACCGCTACATCTGGAAGTAACGCACGACACTGGTCCCCCTCAGAGCAGGACACTGGCCCCCCTCAGAGCAGGACACTGGCCCCCCTCAGAGCACGACACTGGCCCCCCTCAGAGCACGACACTGGCCACCCTCAGAGCAGGACACTGGCCCCCCTCAGAGCACGACACTGGCCACCCTCAGAGCAGGACACTGGCCCCCCTCAGAGCACGACACTGGTCCCCCTCAGAGCAGGACACTGGCCCCCCTCAGAGCAGGACACTGGCCCCCTCAGAGCACGACACTGGCCACCCTCAGAGCAGGACAGTTACCCCCCACAGAGCACGACACTGGCCCCCCTCAGAGCACGACATGGGCCCCCCTCAGAGCAGGACACTGCCCCCCCGTCAGAGCACGACAGTTACCCCCCTCAGAGCAGGACAGTTACCCCCTCAGAGCTGGACAGTTACCCCCCTCAGAGCACGACACTGGTCCCCCTCAGAGCACGACACTGGTCACCCTCAGAGCATGACACTGACCCCCCTCAGAGCAGGACACTGGCCCCCTCAGAGCAGGACACTGGTCACCCTCAGAGCATGACACTGACCCCCCTCAGAGCAGGACAGTTATCCCCCTCAGAGCACGACAGTTATCCCCCTCAGAACAGGACAGTTACCCCCTCAGAACAGGACAGTTATCCCCCTCAGAACAGGACAATTATCCCCCTCAGAACAGGACAGTTACCCCCTCAGAACAGGACAGTTATCCCCCTCAGAACAGGACAGTTACCCCCCTCAGAACAGGACAGTTACCCCCCTCAGAGCAGGACAGTTACCCCCCCCCCAGAGCAGGACAGTTACCCCCCTCAGAGCAGGACAGTTACCCCCCTCAGAGCAGGACAGTTACCCCCCTCAGAACAGAACAGTTATCCCCCTCAGAACAGAACAGTTATCCCCCTCAGAGCACGACACTGGTCCCCCTCAGAGCACGACACTGGTCACCCTCAGAGCATGACACTGACCCCCCTCAGAGCAGGACACTGGCCCCCCTCAGAGCAGGACACTGGTCACCCTCAGAGCATGACACTGACCCCCCTCAGAGCAGGACAGTTATCCCCCTCAGAGCACGACAGTTATCCCCCTCAGAACAGAACAGTTATCCCCCTCAGAACAGGACAGTTACCCCCCTCAGAACAGGACAGTTACCCCCCTCAGAACAGGACAGTTACCCCCCTCAGAACAGGATAGTTACCCCCTCTCAGAACAGGATAGTTACCCCCCTCAGAACAGGACAGATATCCCCCTCAGAGCAGGACAGTTACCCCCCTCAGAGCAGGACAGTTATCCCCCTCAGAACAGGACAGTTACCCCCCTCAGAACAGGACAGTTATCCCCCTCAGAACAGGACAGTTATCCCCCTCAGAACAGGACAGTTATCCCCCTCAGAGCAGGACAGTTATCCCCCTCAGAACAGGACAGTTATTCCCCTCAGAACAGGACAGTTACCCCCCTCAGAACAGGACAGTTACCCCCCTCAGAACAGGACAGTTATCCCCCTCAGAACAGGACAGTTACCCCCCTCAGAACAGGACAGTTATCCCCCTCAGAGCAGGACAGTTACCCCCCTCAGAACAGGACAGTTATCCCCCTCAGAGCAGGACAGTTACCCCCCTCAGAACAGGACAGTTATCCCCCTCAGAACAGGACAGTTATCCCCCTCAGAACAGGACAGTTATCCCCCTCAGAACAGGACAGTTATCCCCCTCAGAACAGGACAGTTATCCCCCTCAGAACAGGACAGTTACCCCCCTCAGAACAGGACAGTTATCCCCCTCAGAGCAGGACAGTTACCCCCCTCAGAACAGGACAGTTACTCCCCTCAGAACAGGACAGTGTGAACAGAATTGTCTCATTCAGCACAACACTCCTACAGTATAAATGGCAATAGCAGATCAATGATTTTGATACATCTGAAAGGTATAGACATTTTCCACATTTGTTATTTTGAGACTTGAAATTTGAAACCTGAAATTGCAGATACAGTGAGAAATAGCCAGGTGCACTGAGCCACATATAAATACAGAAGCACATCCCCACCACCAAAATAAATGCATGATGTCAATAGTAGAACATACAAAAAGGATATGTTTTTTTTTCTTCATTTTTAACATTGTGTGGTTATTTCAGAGGTGGCACCATGGATCCCAGAGTGATGGGGTGGGACTATTTTCCTGGGGCCCAGAGTGTTTCCTGATCTGGTTGGCTAACCTAGCCAACTCTGGACCCAAGTTGTAGGGTGTGACATAGCAATTAATCAGCTATAAGAAAATATATATATTTTAAATGGGCTAAGATGGGACCATAAATGATGAAAACATTAAAACCCTGTCAAACTGCAGCCATCTTGTACAAAACTAACAGAGGGGGTATTTACACAAAGAGACATCAACTGCGATTGCACAAAAAATGAACAGGGCTGAGCTTGTTGTATACAGGGTTGTATATTGTAAGACCACGGTGTAGGACCACGGTGTAGGACCACGGTGTAGGACCACGGTGTAGGACCACAGACCACGGTGTAGGACCACAGACCACGGTGTAGGACCACAGACCACGGTGTAGGACCACGGTGTAGGACCACGGTGTAGGACCACGGTGTAGGACCACAGACCACGGTGTTGGACCACGGTGTAGGAACACGGTGTAGGACCACGGTGTAGGACCACGGTGTAGGACCACAGACCACGGTGTTGGACCACGGTGTAGGACCATGTTGTAGGACCACGGTGTAGAACCACGGTGTTGGACCACGGTGTAGGACCACGGTGTAGGACCACGGTGTAGAACCACGGTGTTGGACCACGGTGTAGGACCACAGTGTAGGACCACGGGGTAGGTAACGGTGTTGGACCACGGTGTAGGACCACGGTGTAGGACCATGGTGTAGGACCACGGGGTAGGTAACGGTGTTGGACCACGGTGTAGGACCACGGTGTAGGACCATGGTGTAGGACCACGGGGTAGGTAACGGTGTTGGACCACGGGGTAGGTAACGGTGTTGGACCACGGTGTAGGACCACGGTGTAGGTAACGGTGTTGGACCACGGTGTAGGACCACGGTGTAGGACGATGGTGTAGGACCACGGGGTAGGTAACGGTGTTGGACCACGGTGTAGGACCACGGTGTAGGACCACGGGGTAGGTAACGGTGTTGGACAACGGGGTAGGTAACGGTGTTGGACCACGGTGTAGGACCATGGTGTAGGACCATGGTGTAGGACCACGGGGTAGGTAACGGTGTTGGACCACGGGGTAGGTAACGGTGTTGGACCACGGTGTTGGACCACGGGGTAGGACCACGGTGTAGGACCAAGGACCACGGTGTTGGACCACGGTGTAGGACCACAGACCACGGTGTAGGACCACAGACCACGGTGTAGGACCACGGTGTAGGACCACGGTGTAGGACCACGGTGTAGGACCACAGACCACGGTGTTGGACCACGGTGTAGGACCACGGTGTAGGACCATGGACCACGGTGTTGGACCACGGTGTAGGACCACGGTGTAGGACCACGGTGTAGAACCACGGTGTTGGACCACGGTGTAGGACCACAGTGTAGGACCACGGGGTAGGTAACGGTGTTGGACCACGGTGTAGGACCATGGTGTAGGACCACGGGGTAGGTAACAGTGTTGGACAACGGGGTAGGTAACGGTGTTGGACCACGGTGTAGGACCACGGTGTAGGACCATGGTGTAGGACCACGGGGTAGGTAACGGTGTTGGACCACGGGGTAGGTAACGGTGTTGGACCACGGTGTAGGACCACGGTGTAGGTAACGGTGTTGGACCACGGTGTAGGACCACGGTGTAGGACGATGGTGTAGGACCACGGGGTAGGTAACGGTGTTGGACCACGGTGTAGGACCACGGTGTAGGACCATGGTGTAGGACCACGGGGTAGGTAACGGTGTTGGACAACGGGGTAGGTAACGGTGTTGGACCACGGTGTAGGACCACGGTGTAGGACCATGGTGTAGGACCACGGGGTAGGTAACGGTGTTGGACCACGGGGTAGGTAACGGTGTTGGACCACGGTGTTGGACCACGGGGTAGGTAACGGTGTTGGACCACGGTGTTGGACCACGGGGTAGGACCACGGTGTAGGACCACGGTGTTGGACCACGGTGTTGGACCACGGTGTAGGACCACGGTGTAGGACCACGGACCACGGTGTAGGACCACGGTGTTGGACCACGGTGTAGGACCACGGTGTAGGACCACGGTGTTGGACCACGGTGTAGGACCACGGTGTAGGACCACGGTGTAGGACCACGGACCACGGTGTAGGACCACGGTGTTGGACCACGGTGTAGGACCATGTTGTAGGACCACGGTGTAGGACCATGGACCACGGTGTAGGACCATGTTGTAGGACCATGGACCACGGTGTAGGACCATGTTGTAGGACCATGGACCACGGTGTAGGACCACGGTGTTGGACCACGGTGTAGGACCACGGTGTAGGACCACGGTGTAGGACCACGGTGTTGGACCACGGTGTAGGACCACGGTGTAGGACCACGGTGTAGGACCACGGTGTAGGACCACGGTGTTGGACCACGGTGTAGGACCATGGACCACGGTGTAGGACCACGGTGTTGGACCACGGTGTAGGACCACGGTGTAGGACCACGGTGTTGGACCACGGTGTAGGACCATGGACCACGGTGTAGGACCATGTTGTAGGACCATGGACCACGGTGTAGGACCATGTTGTAGGACCATGGACCACGGTGTAGGACCACGGTGTTGGACCACGGTGTAGGACCACGGTGTAGGACCACGGTGTAGGACCACGGTGTTGGACCACGGTGTAGGACCATGTTGTAGGACCATGGACCACGGTGTTGGACAACGGTGTTGGACCACGGTGTAGGACCACGGTGTTGGACCACGGTGTTGGACCACGGTGTAGGACCACGGTGTTGGACCACGGTGTAGGACCATGGACCACGGTGTAGGACCACGGTGTAGGACCACGGTGTAGGACCACGGTGTAGGACCACGGTGTTGGACCACGGTGTAGGACCACGGTGTTGGACCACGGTGTAGGACCATGGACCACGGTGTAGGACCATGGATCACGGTGTAGGACCACGGTGTAGGACCATGGTGTTGGACCACGGTGTGGACCACGGACCACGGTGTTGGACCACGGTGTTGGATCATGGACCATGATGTTGGACCACGGTGTTGGACCACGGTGTAGGACCACGGTGTAGGACCATGTTGTAGGACTATGTTGTAGGACCATGGACCACGGTGTTGGACCACGGTGTAGGACCATGGTGTTGGACCACGGTGTAGGACCACGGTGTAGGACCACGGTGTTGGACCACGGTTTTGGATCATGGTGTAGGACCATGATGTTGGACCACGGTGTTGGACCACGGTGTAGGACCACGGTGTAGGACCACGGTGTAGGACTATGTTGTAGGACCATGGACCACGGTGTAGGACCACGGTGTAGGACAATGTTGTAGAACCATGGACCACGGTGTTGGACCACGGTGTAGGACCATGGTGTTGGACCACGGTGTAGGACCACGGTGTAGGACCATAGACCACGGTGTAGGACCATGTTGTAGGACCATGGACCACGGTGTAGGACCACGGTGTTGGACCACGGTGTAGGACCACGGTGTAGGACCACGGTGTTGGACCACGGTGTAGGACCACGGTGTAGGACCATGTTGTAGGACCATGGAACACGGTGTAGGACCATGTTGTAGGACCATGGACCACGGTGTAGGACCACGGTGTTGGACCACGGTGTAGGACCACGGTGTAGGACCACGGTGTAGGACCACGGTGTTGGACCACGGTGTAGGACCATGGACCACGGTGTAGGACCACGTTGTTGGACCACGGTGTAGGACCACGGTGTAGGACCACGGTGTTGGACCACGGTGTAGGACCATGGACCACGGTGTAGGACCATGTTGTAGGACCATGGACCACGGTGTAGGACCATGTTGTAGGACCATGGACCACGGTGTAGGACCACGGTGTTGGACCACGGTGTAGGACCACGGTGTAGGACCACGGTGTAGGACCACGGTGTAGGACCACGGTGTAGGACCACGGTGTAGGACCACGGTGTTGGACCACGGTGTAGGACCATGGACCACGGTGTAGGACCACGGTGTAGGACCACGGTGTAGGACCACGGTGTAGGACCACGGTGTTGGACCACGGTGTAGGACGACGGTGTTGGACCACGGTGTTGGACCACGGTGTAGGACCATGGACCACGGTGTAGGACCACGGTGTAGGACCACGGTGTAGGACCACGGTGTTGGACCACGGTGTAGGACCACGGTGTTGGACCACGGTGTAGGACCATGGACCACGGTGTAGGACCACGGTGTAGGACCATGGATCACGGTGTAGGACCACGGTGTAGGACCATGGTGTTGGACCACGGTGTGGACCACGGACCACGGTGTTGGACCACGGTGTTGGACCACGGTGTAGGACCATGGTGTTGGACCACGGTGTAGGACCACGGTGTAGGACCATAGACCACGGTGTAGGACCATGTTGTAGGACCATGGACCACGGTGTAGGACCACGGTGTTGGACCACGGTGTAGGACCACGGTGTAGGACCACGGTGTTGGACCACGGTGTAGGACCACGGTGTAGGACCATGTTGTAGGACCATGGAACACGGTGTAGGACCATGTTGTAGGACCATGGACCACGGTGTAGGACCACGGTGTTGGACCACGGTGTAGGACCACGGTGTAGGACCACGGTGTAGGACCACGGTGTAGGACCACGGTGTTGGACCACGGTGTAGGACCATGGACCACGGTGTAGGACCACGTTGTTGGACCACGGTGTAGGACCACGGTGTAGGACCACGGTGTTGGACCACGGTGTAGGACCATGGACCACGGTGTAGGACCATGTTGTAGGACCATGGACCACGGTGTAGGACCATGTTGTAGGACCATGGACCACGGTGTAGGACCACGGTGTTGGACCACGGTGTAGGACCACGGTGTAGGACCACGGTGTAGGACCACGGTGTAGGACCACGGTGTAGGACCACGGTGTTGGACCACGGTGTAGGACCATGGGCCACGGTGTAGGACCACGGTGTAGGACCACGGTGTAGGACCACGGTGTAGGACCACGGTGTTGGACCACGGTGTAGGACCACGGTGTTGGACCACGGTGTAGGACCACGGTGTAGGACCACGGTGTAGGACCACGGTGTAGGACCACGGTGTTGGACCACGGTGTAGGACCACGGTGTTGGACCACGGTGTAGGACCATGGACCACGGTGTAGGACCACGGTGTAGGACCATGGATCACGGTGTAGGACCACGGTGTAGGACCATGGTGTTGGACCACGGTGTGGACCACGGACCACGGTGTTGGACCACGGTGTTGGACCACGGTGTAGGACCACGGTGTTGGACCACGGTGTAGGACCACGGTGTTGGATCATGGACCATGGTGTAGAACCACGGTGTAGGACCACGGTGTAAGACCACGGTGTAGGATCATGGACCACGGTGTAGGACCACGGTGTAGGACCACGGTGTTGGACCACGGTGTAGGACCATGGTGTTGGACCACGGTGTAGGACCATGTTGTAGGACCATGGACCACGGTGTAGGACCACGGTGTTGGACCACGGTGTAGGACCACGGTGTAGGACCATGTTGTAGGACCATGGACCACGGTGTAGGACCATGTTGTAGGACCATGGACCACGGTGTAGGACCACGGTGTTGGACCACGGTGTAGGACCACGGTGTAGGACCACGGTGTTGGACCACGGTGTAGGACCATGGACCACGGTGTAGGACCATGTTGTAGGACCATGGACCACGGTGTTGGACCACGGTGTAGGACCACGGTGTAGGACCACGGTGTAGGACCACGGTGTTGGCCCACGGTGTAGGACCATGGACCACGGTGTAGGACCACGGTGTAGGACCACGGTGTTGGACCACGGTGTAGGACCACGGTGTTGGATCATGGACCATGGTGTAGAACCACGGTGTAGGACCACGGTGTAGGACCACGGTGTAGGATCATGGACCACGGTGTAGGACCACGGTGTAGGACCACGGTGTTACACCACGGTGTTGGACCACGGTGTAGGACCATGGTGTTGGACCACGGTGTAGGACCATGGTGTTGGACCACGGTGTTGGACCACGGTGTTGGACCACGGTGTAGGACCATGTTGTAGGATCACGGTGTTGGACCACGGTGTTGGACCACGGTGTAGGACCACGGTGTTGGACCACGGTGTAGGACCACGGTGTAGGACCATGGACCACGGTGTTGGACCACGGTGTAGGACCATGGACCACGGTGTTGGACCACGGTGTTGGACCACGGTGTAGGACCACGGTGTAGGACCATGGACCACGGTGATGGACCACGGTGTAGGACCATGGACCACGGTGTTGGACCACGGTGTAGGACCACGGTGTAGGACCATGGACCACGGTGTTGGACCACGGTGTAGGACCATGGACCACGGTGTTGGACCACGGTGTAGGACCACGGTGTAGGACCACGGTGTAGGACCACGGTGTAGGACCATGGTGTAGGACCACGGTGTAGGACCATGGTGTAGGACCACGGTGTAGGACCACGGTGTAGGACCACGGTGTTGGACCACGGTGTAGGACCACGGTGTAGGACCACGGTGTAGGACCACGGTGTAGGACCACGGTGTTGGACCACGGTGTAGGACCATGGACCACGGTGTAGGACCATGTTGTAGGACCATGGACCACGGTGTTGGACCACGGTGTAGGACCATGGACCACGGTGCAGGACCACGGTGTAGGACCACGGTGTTGGACCACGGTGTAGGACCACGGTGTTGGACCACGGTGTAGGACCATGGACCACGGTGTAGGACCACGGTGTAGGACCATGGATCACGGTGTAGGACCACGGTGTAGGACCATGGTGTTGGACCACGGTGTGGACCACGGACCACGGTGTTGGACTACGGTGTTGGACCATGGTGTAGGACCACGGTGTTGGACCACGGTGTAGGACCACGGTGTTGGATCATGGACCATGGTGTAGAACCACGGTGTAGGACCACGGTGTAGGACCACGGTGTAGGATCATGGACCACGGTGTAGGACCACGGTGTAGGACCACGGTGTTGGACCACGGTGTTGGACCACGGTGTAGGACCATGGTGTTGGACCACGGTGTAGGACCATGTTGTAGGACCATGGACCACGGTGTAGGACCACGGTGTTGGACCACGGTGTAGGACCACGGTGTAGGACCACAGACCACGGTGTAGGACCACGGTGTTGGACCACGGTGTAGGACCACGGTGTAGGACCACGGTGTTGGACCATGGTGTAGGACCACGGTGTAGGACCATGTTGTAGGACCATGGACCACGGTGTAGGACCATGTTGTAGGACCACGGACCACGGTGTAGGACCACGGTGTTGGACAACGGTGTAGGACCACGGTGTAGGACCACGGTGTAGGACCACGGTGTAGGACCACGGTGTAGGACCACGGTGTTGAACCACGGTGTAGGACCATGGACCACGGTGTAGGACCATGTTGTAGGACCATGGACCACGGTGTTGGACCACGGTGTTGGACCACGGTGTAGGACCACGGTGTTGGACCACGGTGTAGGACCATGGACCACGGTGTAGGACCATGTTGTAGGACCATGGACCACGGTGTTGAACCACGGTGTTGGACCACGGTGTAGGACCACGGTGTAGGACCACGGTGTAGGACCACGGTGTTGGACCACGGTGTAGGACCATGGACCACGGTGTAGGACCACGGTGTAGGACCACGGTGTAGGACCACGGTGTAGGACCACGGTGTAGGACCACGGTGTTGGACCACGGTGTAGGACCACGGTGTAGGACCACAGTGTTGGATCATGGACCATGGTGTAGAACCACGGTGTAGGACCACGGTGTAGGACCACGGTGTAGGATCATGGACCACGGTGTAGGACCACGGTGTAGGACCATGGATCACGGTGTAGGACCACGGTGTAGGACCATGGTCTTGGACCACGGCGTGGACCACGGACCACGGTGTTGGACCACGGTGTTGGACCATGGTGTAGGACCACGGTGTTGGACCACGGTGTAGGACCACGGTGTTGGATCATGGACCATGGTGTAGAACCACGGTGTAGGACCACGGTGTAGGACCACGGTGTAGGATCATGGACCACGGTGTAGGACCAGTGTGTAGGACCACGGTGTTGGACCACGGTGTTGGACCACGGTGTAGGACCATGGTGTTGGACCACGGTGTAGGACCATGTTGTAGGACCATGGACCACGGTGTAGGACCACGGTGTTGGACCACGGTGTAGGACCACGGTGTAGGACCACGGACCACGGTGTAGGACCACGGTGTTGGACCACGGTGTAGGACCACGGTGTAGGACCACGGTTTTGGACCACGGTGTAGGACCACGGTGTAGGACCATGTTGTAGGACCATGGACTACGGTGTAGGACCATGTTGTAGGACCACGGACCACGGTGTAGGACCACGGTGTTGGACCACGGTGTAGGACCACGGTGTAGGACCACGGTGTAGGACCACGGTGTAGGACCACGGTGTAGGACCACGGTGTTGGACCACGGTGTAGGACCATGGTGTAGGACCACGGTGTAGGACCACGGTGTAGGACCACGGTGTAGGACCACGGTGTAGGACCACGGTGTAGGACCACGGTGTTGGACCACGGTGTAGGACCATGGACCACGGTGTAGGACCATGTTGTAGGACCATGGGCCATGGTGTTGGACCACGGTGTTGGACCACGGTGTAGGACCACGGTGTTGGACCACGGTGTAGGACCATGGACCACGGTGTAGGACCATGTTGTAGGACCATGGACCACGGTGTTGGACCACGGTGTTGGACCACGGTGTTGGACCACGGTGTAGGACCACGGTGTAGGACCACGGTGTAGGACCACGGTGTTGGACCACGGTGTAGGACCATGGACCACGGTGTAGGACCACGGTGTAGGACCACGGTGTAGGACCATGGTGTAGGACCACGGTGTTGGACCACGGTGTAGGACCACGGTGTTGGACCACGGTGTAGGACCACGGTGTAGGACCACAGTGTTGGATCATGGACCATGATGTAGAACCACGGTGTAGGACCACGGTGTAGGACCACGGTGTAGGATCATGGACCACGGTGTAGGACCACGGTGTAGGACCACGGTGTTGGACCACGGTGTTGGACCACGGTGTAGGACCATGGTTTTGGACCACAGTGTAGGACCATGGTGTTGGACCACGGTGTAGGACCATGTTGTAGGATCACGGTGTTGGACCACGGTGTAGGACCATGTTGTAGGATCACGGTGTTGGACCACGGTGTAGGACCATGGACCACGGTGTAGGACCACGGTGTAGGACCATGGACCACGGTGTAGGACCACGGTGTAGGACCATGTTGTAGGACCACGGTGTAGGACCACGGTGTAGGACCATGGATCACGGTGTAGGACCACGGTGTAGGATCATGGACCACGGTGTTGGACCACGGTGTAGGACCATGGACCACGGTGTTGGACCACGGTGTAGGACCATGGATCACGGTGTAGGACCACGGTGTAGGACCACGGTGTTGGACCGCGGTGTTGGACCACGGTGTTGGACCACGGTGTAGGACCATGGACCACGGTGTAGGACCACGGTGTTGGACCACGGTGTAGGACCACGGTGTAGGACCATGGACCACGGTGTTGGACCACGGTGTAGGACCATGGACCACGGTGTTGGACCACGGTGTAGGACCACGGTGTAGGACCACGGTGTAGGACCACGGTGTAGGACCATGGTGTAGGACCACGGTGTAGGACCACGGTGTAGGACCATGGTGTAGGACCACGATGTAGGACCACGGTGTAGGACCACGGTGTTGGACCACGGTGTAGGACCACGGTGTAGGACCACGTTGTTGGACCATGGACCACGGTGTAGGACCACGGTGTAGGACCATGGACCACGATGTAGGACCACGGTGTAGGACCACGGTGTTGGACCACGGTGTTGGACCACGGTGTAGGACCACGGTGTAGGACCACGGTGTAGGACCACGGTGTAGGACCATGGTGTAGGACCATGGTGTAGGACCACGATGTAGGACCACGGTGTAGGACCATGGACCACGGTGTTGGACCACGGTGTAGGACCACGGTGTAGGACCATGGACCACGGTGTAGGACCACGGTGTAGGACCACGGTGTTGGACCACGGTGTTGGACCACGGTGTAGGACCATGGACCACGGTGTAGGACCACGGTGTAGGACCACGGTGTAGGACCACGGTGTTGGACCACGGTCTAGGACCACGGTGTTGGACCACGGTGTAGGACCATGGACCACGGTGTAGGACCACGGTGTAGGACCATGGATCACGGTGTAGGACCACGGTGTAGGACCATGGTGTTGGACCACGGTGTGGACCACGGACCACGGTGTTGGACCACGGTGTTGGACCATGGTGTAGGACCACGGTGTTGGACCACGGTGTAGGACCACGGTGTTGGACCACGGTGTAGGACCACGGTGTAGGACCACGGACCACGGTGTAGGACCACGGTGTTGGACCACGGTGTAGGACCACGGTGTAGGACCACGGTGTTGGACCACGGTGTAGGACCACGGTGTAGGACCATGTTGTAGGACCATGGACCACGGTGTAGGACCATGTTGTAGGACCACGAACCACGGTGTAGGACCACGGTGTAGGATCATGGACCACGGTGTAGGACCACGGTGATGGACCACGGTGTAGGACCACGGTGTAGGACCACGGACCACGGTGTAGGACCACGGTGTTGGACCACGGTGTAGGACCACGGTGTAGGACCACGGTGTTGGACCACGGTGTAGGACCACGGTGTAGGACCATGTTGTAGGACCATGGACCACGGTGTAGGACCATGTTGTAGGACCACGGACCACGGTGTAGGACCACGGTGTTGGACCACGGTGTAGGACCACGGTTTAGGACCACGGTGTAGGACCACGGTGTAGGACCACGGTGTAGGACCATGGACCACGGTGTAGGACCATTTTGTAGGACCATGGACCACGGTGTTGGACCACGGTGTTGGACCACGGTGTAGGACCACGGTGTTGGACCACGGTGTAGGACCATGGACCACGGTGTAGGACCATGTTGTAGGACCATGGACCACGGTGTTGGACCACGGTGTAGGACCACGTTGTAGGACCACGGTGTAGGACCACGGTGTAGGACCACGGTGTTGGACCACGGTGTAGGACCATGGACCACGGTGTAGGACCACGGTGTAGGACCACGGTGTAGGACCACGGTGTAGGACCACGGTGTTGGACCACGGTGTAGGACCATGGACCACGGTGTAGGACCACGGTGTAGGACCATGGATCACGGTGTAGGACCACGGTGTAGGACCATGGTGTTGGACCACGGTGTTGGACCACGGACCACGGTGTTGGACCACGGTGTTGGACCACGGTGTAGGACCACGGTGTTGGATCATGGACCATGGTGTAGAACCACGGTGTAGGACCACGGTGTAGGACCACGGTGTAGGATCATGGACCACGGTGTAGGACCATGTTGTAGGACCACGGTGTAGGACCACGGTGTAGGACCATGGATCACGGTGTAGGACCACGGTGTAGGATCATGGACCACGGTGTTGGACCACGGTGTAGGACCACGGTGTAGGACCACGGTGTAGGATCATGGACCACGGTGTAGGACCACGGTGTAGGACCATGGTGTAGGACCACGGTGTAGGACCATGGACCACGGTGTAGGACCACGGTGTAGGACCATGTTGTAGGACCACGGTGTAGGACCACGGTGTAGGACCATGGATCACGGTGTAGGACCACGGTGTAGGATCATGGACCACGGTGTTGGACCACGGTGTAGGACCATGGACCACGGTGTTGGACCACGGTGTAGGACCATGGACCACGGTGTAGGACCACGGTGTAGGACCACGGTGTTGGACCACGGTGTTGGACCACGGTGTTGGACCACGGTGTAGGACCACGGTGTTGGACCACGGTGTAGGACCATGGTGTAGGACCACGATGTAGGACCACGGTGTAGGACCACGGTGTTGGACCACGGTGTAGGACCACGGTGTAGGACCACGTTGTTGGACCATGGACCACGGTGTAGGACCACGGTGTAGGACCATGGACCACGATGTAGGACCACGGTGTAGGACCACGGTGTTGGACCACGGTGTTGGACCACGGTGTAGGACCACGGTGTAGGACCACGGTGTAGGACCACGGTGTAGGACCACGGTGTAGGACCATGGTGTAGGACCACGATGTAGGACCACGGTGTAGGACCATGGACCACGGTGTTGGACCACGGTGTAGGACCACGGTGTAGGACCATGGACCACGGTGTAGGACCACGGTGTAGGACCACGGTGTTGGACCACGGTGTTGGACCACGGTGTAGGACCATGGACCACGGTGTAGGACCACGGTGTAGGACCACGGTGTAGGACCACGGTGTTGGACCACGGTGTAGGACCACGGTGTTGGACCACGGTGTAGGACCATGGACCACGGTGTAGGACCACGGTGTAGGACCATGGATCACGGTGTAGGACCACGGTGTAGGACCATGGTGTTGGACCACGGTGTTCACCACGGACCACGGTGTTGGACCACGGTGTTGGACCATGGTGTAGGACCACGGTGTTGGACCACGGTGTAGGACCACGGTGTTGGATCATGGACCATGGTGTAGAACCACGGTGTAGGACCACGGTGTAGGACCACGGTGTAGGATCATGGACCACGGTGTAGGACCACGGTGTTGGACCACGGTGTAGGACCACGGACCACGGTGTAGGACCACGGTGTTGGACCACGGTGTAGGACCACGGTGTAGGACCACGGTGTTGGACCACGGTGTAGGACCACGGTGTAGGACCATGTTGTAGGACCATGGACCACGGTGTAGGACCATGTTGTAGGACCACGGACCACGGTGTAGGACCACGGTGTTGGACCACGGTGTAGGACCACGGTTTAGGACCACGGTGTAGGACCACGGTGTAGGACCACGGTGTAGGACCACGGTGTAGGACCACGGTGTTGGACCACGGTGTAGGACCATGGACCACGGTGTAGGACCATGTTGTAGGACCATGGACCACGGTGTTGGACCACGGTGTTGGACCACGGTGTAGGACCACGGTGTTGGACCACGGTGTAGGACCATTTTGTAGGACCATGGACCACGGTGTTGGACCACGGTGTTGGACCACAGTGTAGGACCACGGTGTTGGACCACGGTGTAGGACCATGGACCACGGTGTAGGACCATGTTGTAGGACCATGGACCACGGTGTTGGACCACGGTGTAGGACCACGTTGTAGGACCACGGTGTAGGACCACGGTGTAGGACCACGGTGTTGGACCACGGTGTAGGACCATGGACCACGGTGTAGGACCACGGTGTAGGACCACGGTGTAGGACCACGTGTAGGACCACGGTGTTGGACCACGGTGTAGGACCATGGACCACGGTGTAGGACCACGGTGTAGGACCATGGATCACGGTGTAGGACCACGGTGTAGGACCATGGTGTTGGACCACGGTGTTGGACCACAGACCACGGTGTTGGACCACGGTGTTGGACCACGGTGTAGGACCACGGTGTAGGACCACGGTGTTGGATCATGGACCATGGTGTAGAACCACGGTGTAGGACCACGGTGTAGGACCACGGTGTAGGATCATGGACCACGGTGTAGGACCACGGTGTAGGACCATGGTGTAGGACCACGGTGTAGGACCATGGACCACGGTGTAGGACCACGGTGTAGGACCATGTTGTAGGACCACGGTGTAGGACCACGGTGTAGGACCATGGATCACGGTGTAGGACCACGGTGTAGGATCATGGACCACGGTGTTGGACCACGGTGTAGGACCATGGACCACGGTGTTGGACCACGGTGTAGGACCATGGACCACGGTGTAGGACCACGGTGTAGGACCACGGTGTTGGACCACGGTGTTGGACCACGGTGTTGGACCACGGTGTAGGACCACGGTGTTGGACCACGGTGTAGGACCATGGTGTAGGACCACGATGTAGGACCACGGTGTAGGACCACGGTGTTGGACCACGGTGTAGGACCACGGTGTAGGACCACGTTGTTGGACCACGGACCACGGTGTAGGACCACGGTGTAGGACCATGGACCACGATGTAGGACCACGGTGTAGGACCACGGTGTTGGACCACGGTGTTGGACCACGGTGTAGGACCACGGTGTAGGACCATGGTGTAGGACCACGGTGTAGGACCATGGTGTAGGACCATGGTGTAGGACCACGATGTAGGACCACGGTGTAGGACCATGGACCACGGTGTTGGACCACGGTGTAGGACCACGGTGTAGGACCATGGACCACAGTGTAGGACCACGGTGTAGGACCACGGTGTTGGACCACGGTGTTGGACCACGGTGTAGGACCATGGACCACGGTGTAGGACCACGGTGTAGGACCACGGTGTAGGACCACGGTGTTGGACCACGGTGTAGGACCACGGTGTTGGACCACGGTGTAGGACCATGGACCACGGTGTAGGACCACGGTGTAGGACCATGGATCACGGTGTAGGACCACGGTGTAGGACCATGGTGTTGGACCACGGTGTGGACCACGGACCACGGTGTTGGACCACGGTGTTGGACCATGGTGTAGGACCACGGTGTTGGACCACGGTGTAGGACCACGGTGTTGGATCATGGACCATGGTGTAGAACCAGGGTGTAGGACCACGGTGTAGGACCACGGTGTAGGATCATGGACCACGGTGTAGGACCACGGTGTTGGACCACGGTGTAGGACCACGGTGTAGGACCACGGACCACGGTGTAGGACCACGGTGTTGGACCACGGTGTAGGACCACGGTGTAGGACCACGGTGTTGGACCACGGTGTAGGACCACGGTGTAGGACCATGTTGTAGGACCATGGACCACGGTGTAGGACCATGTTGTAGGACCACGGACCACGGTGTAGGACCACGGTGTTGGACCACGGTGTAGGACCACGGTGTAGGACCACGGTGTAGGACCACGGTGTAGGACCACGGTGTAGGACCACGGTGTTGGACCACGGTGTAGGACCATGGACCACGGTGTAGGACCATGTTGTAGGACCATGGACCACGGTGTTGGACCACGGTGTTGGACCACGGTGTAGGACCACGGTGTTGGACCACGGTGTAGGACCATGGACCACGGTGTAGGACCATGTTGTAGGACCATGGACCACGGTGTTGGACCACGGTGTTGAACCACGGTGTAGGACCACGGTGTAGGACCACGGTGTAGGACCACGGTGTTGGACCACGGTGTAGGACCATGGACCACGGTGTAGGACCACGGTGTAGGACCACGGTGTAGGACCACGGTGTAGGACCACGGTGTAGGACCACGGTGTTGGACCACGGTGTAGGACCATGGATCACGGTGTAGGACCACGGTGTAGGACCATGGTGTTGGACCACGGTGTTGGACCACGGACCACGGTGTTGGACCACGGTGTTGGACCACGGTGTAGGACCACGGTGTAGGACCACGGTGTTGGATCATGGACCATGGTGTAGAACCACGGTGTAGGACCACGGTGTAGGACCACGGTGTAGGATCATGGACCATGGTGTAGGACCACGGTGTAGGACCACGGTGTTGGACCACGGTGTTGGACCACGGTGTAGGACCATGGTGTAGGACCACGGTGTAGGACCATGTTGTAGGACCACGGTGTAGGACCACGGTGTAGGACCATGGATCACGGTGTAGGACCACGGTGTAGGATCATGGACCACGGTGTTGGACCACGGTGTAGGACCATGGACCACGGTGTTGGACCACGGTGTAGGACCATGGACCACGGTGTAGGACCACGGTGTAGGACCACGGTGTTGGACCACGGTGTTGGACCACGGTGTTGGACCACGGTGTAGGACCACGGTGTTGGACCACGGTGTAGGACCACGGTGTAGGACCACGGTGTAGGACCACGGTGTTGGACCACGGTGTAGGACCATGGACCACGGTGTAGGACCATGGACCACGGTGTTGGACAACGGTGTAGGATCATGGACCACGGTGTTGGACCACGGTGTAGGACCACGGTGTTGGACCATGGTGTAGGACCACAGTGTAGGACCACGTTGTTGGACCATGGACCACGGTGTAGGACCACGGTGTAGGACCATGGACCACGATGTAGGACCACGGTGTAGGACCACGGTGTTGGACCACGGTGTTGGACCACGGTGTTGGACCACGGTGTAGGACCATGGTGTAGGACCACGGTGTAGGACCATGGTGTAGGACCATGGTGTAGGACCACGATGTAGGACCACGGTGTAGGACCATGGACCACGGTGTAGGACCACGGTGCAGGACCATGGACCACGGTGTAGGACCACAGTGTAGGACCATGGACCACGGTGTAGGACCACGGTGTAGGACCATGGACCACGATGTAGGACCACGGTGTAGGACCATGGATCACGATGTAGGACCACGGTGTAGGACCACGGTGTAGGACCATGGACCACGGTGTTGGACCACGGTGTTGGACCACGGTGTAGGACCACGGTGTTGGACCACGGTGTAGGACCATGGACCACGGTGTTGGACAACGGTGTAGGATCATGGACCACGGTGTTGGACCACGGTGTTGGACCACGGTGTTGGACCACGGTGTTGGACCACGGTGTTGGACCACGGTGTTGGACCACGGTGTTGGACCACGGTGTTGGACCACGGTGTAGGACCACGGTGTTGGACCACGGTGTTGGACCATGGACCACGGTGTAGGACCACGGTGTAGGATCATGGTGTAGGACCACGGTGTAGGACCACAGTGTAGGACCACGTTGTTGGACCATGGACCACGGTGTAGTACCATGGTGTAGGACCATGGACCACGATGTAGGACCACGGTGTAGGACCACGGTGTTGGACCACGGTGTTGGACCACGGTGTTGGACCACGGTGTAGGACCATGGTGTAGGACCACGGTGTAGGACCATGGTGTAGGACCATGGTGTAGGACCACGATGTAGGACCACGGTGTAGGACCATGGACCACGGTGTAGGACCACGGTGTAGGACCATGGACCACGGTGTAGGACCACGGTGTAGGACCATGGACCACGATGTAGGACCACGGTGTAGGACCATGGATCACGATGTAGGACCACGGTGTAGGACCACGGTGTAGGACCATGGACCACGGTGTTGGACCACGGTGTTGGACCACGGTGTAGGACCACGGTGTTGGACCACGGTGTAGGACCACGGACCACGGTGTAGGACCATGTTGTAGGATCATGGACCACGGTGTTGGACCACGGTGTTGGACCACGGTGTAGGACCACGGTGTAGGACCACGGTGTAGGACCACAGTGTTGGACCACGGTGTAGGACCATGGACCACGGTGTAGGACCACGGTGTAGGACCACGGTGTAGGACCACGGTGTAGGACCACGGTGTTGGACCACGGTGTAGGACCACGGTGTTGGACCACGGTGTAGGACCACGGTGTTGGACCACGGTGTAGGACCATGGATCACAGTGTAGGACCACGGTGTAGGACCATGGTGTTGGACCACGGTGTTGGACCATGGACCACGGTGTAGGACCACGGTGTAGGACCATGGATCACAGTGTAGGACCACGGTGTAGGACCATGGTGTTGGACCACGGTGTTGGACCACGGACCACGGTGTTGGACCACGGTGTAGAACCACGGTGTAGGACCACGGTGTAGGACCACGGTGTAGGACCATGGACCACGGTGTAGGACCACGGTGTTGGACCACGGACCACGGTGTAGGACCATGTTGTAGGACCACGGTGTAGGACCACGGTGTAGGACCATGGATCACGGTGTAGGACCACGGTGTAGGATCATGGACCACGGTGTTGGACCACGGTGTAGGACCATGGACCACGGTGTTGGACCACGGTGTAGGACCATGGACCACGGTGTAGGACCACGGTGTAGGACCACGGTGTTGGACCACGGTGTTGGACCACGGTGTAGGACCACGGTGTTGGACCACGGTGTAGGACCACGGTGTAGGACCACGGTGTAGGACCATGGACCACGGTGTTGGACCACGGTGTAGGACCATGGACCACGGTGTTGGACCACGGTGTAGGACCACGGTGTTGGACCACGGTGTAGGACCACGGTGTAGGACCATGGACCACGGTGTTGGACCACGGTGTAGGACCATGGACCACGGTGTTGGACCACGGTGTAGGACCATGGACCACGGTGTTGGACCACGGTGTAGGATCATGGACCACGGTGTTGGACCACGGTGTAGGACCACGGTGTTGGACCACGGTGTTGGACCACGGTGTAGGACCACGGTGTTGGACCACGGTGTAGGACCACGGTGTTGGACCACGGTGTAGGACCACGGTGTAGGACCACGTTGTTGGACCATGGACCATGGTGTAGGACCACGGTATAGGACCATGGACCACGATGTAGGACCACGGTGTAGGACCATGGACCACGATGTAGGACCACGGTGTAGGACCACGGTGTTGGACCACGGTGTTGGACCACGGTGTTGGACCACGGTGTAGGACCATGGTGTAGGACCACGGTGTAGGACCATGGTGTAGGACCACGGTGTAGGACCATGGTGTAGGACCATGGTGTAGGACCACGATGTAGGACCACGGTGTAGGACCATGGTGTAGGACCATGGTGTAGGACCACGGTGTAGGACCACGGTGTAGGACCACGGTGTAGGACCATGGACCACGGTGTAGGACCACGGTGTAGGACCATGGACCACGATGTAGGACCACGGTGTAGGACCATGGATCACGATGTAGGACCACGGTGTAGGACCACGGTGTAGGACCATGGACCACGGTGTTGGACCACGGTGTTGGACCACGGTGTAGGACCAAGGTGTAGGACCATGGTGTAGGACCACGGTGTAGGATCATGTTGTATGGGATGTCAATGGGATGTCAATGAGCCATAAACTAAAACCTAAACACTCATCTCATTTCTCTGAAACAAAAAAGTCCTGGCAGAGAATCACAGGACTGGTCACACAGTGCTGCCTTGCCCTCCCTCTCTCTCTCTCTGTCTCTCTCTCTGTCTCTCTCTCTGTCTCTCTCTCTGTCTCTCTCTCTCTCTCTCTCTCTCTCTCTCTCTCTCTCTCTCTCTCTCTCTCTCAATTAAATTTCTGTCTGTCTGTCTGTCTGTCTGTCTGTCTGTCTGTCTGTCTGTCTGTCTGTCTGTGTCTGTGTACAGAAGTTTCAAAACAATAAAGACATTACAAATGGCCGATGACCTCAGGCCTTGGATATTCCAGGATGATATAGTGAAGGCTTTTTGTTCCATAAAGTGTCCAATGTTGTTGGTCGTGGTTTGGCCTTTAGGCCAGTAAGTATGAGCAGAGCCTGCTGAGCATCTGGTACATGCCGTTGGCTTGGGCGAGTGTAAGAGTGGGGGTTGGGCCTGTTTGCCCGCTCACTACCTGGGCGTATGTGTGACTTCCATGTTGATGCCCTCTTTGCGGGGGTGGGGTGCATGGGGTGGGCAGGAGTGGCATAGGTCTGATCTGAGGGGGCCTAAAGGGGGTGTGGGCATGGTTGATGTGGGGGGGTGTTGATTGGTTGGGGTGGGGGTGTGAATGTGTCTGGGGGTGCTGTCTCTCTCTCTCTCTCTCTCTGTCTCTCTCTCTGTCTCTCTCTCTCCGTCTCTCTCTCTCCGTCTCTCTGTCTATCTCTCTCTCTCTCTCTCTCTCTGTCTATCTCTCTCTCTCTCTCTCTCTCTGTCTCTCTCTCTGTCTCTCTCTCTGTCGCTGTCTCTGTCTCACCCCTTCCCTCCCCCCTCTCTCTCTCCCTCCTCCCTCATCTCTCTCCCTCTCTCTCCCTTCCCCTCATCTCGTTCCCTCCCCCTCCTCTCTCTCTAACACTCACCCTTCCTTTCCTCTGCTTCCTCTTCGGAGTGTCCACTTCAAAGTCCTCATTGTCATCATGAAAATCGTCCCCATTCTCGTCGGCCTCCAAGACCCTCTGCAGGGGAGTAACAGAGGAGGCAGTGGTACGGAGAGGGTGAGGAGAGGTGAGGAAAGGGGGGAGGAGAGGTGAGGAGAGGGGGGAGGAGGCATGAGGAGAGAGGGAGGAGGGATGAGGGGGTGGTGGAGGGGGGAGGACAAGGGAGAGAAAGGGGGGAGGAGAGGGGGAGGAGGGAAGAGGAGAGGGGGGAGGAGGGATGAGGAGAGGTGGGGTGAGGAGAGAGGAAGGAGGGTTGAGGAGGGGTGAGGAGAGGGGGGAGGAGAGAGGAAGGAGGGGTGAGGAGATGGGGAGAGTTGAGGAGGATGGTAGAGGAAGGGGAAGGGTTAAAAGGGTGGTAGAGGAGGGGGAGTAGAAGGGAGAGAGATGAGAAGAAGGGGAGGAGGGGGAGGAGACGGGGAGAGGAGAGGAGAAGGGGTGGGAGGGGGAGGAGGGGTGAGGAGACAGGGAGAGGAGAAAAGAAGGGGTGGGAGGGGGAGACGGGGTGAGGAGACAGGGAGAGGAGAAGGGAGAGGAGGGGTGAGGAGATGGGGAGAGGAGAAGGGGGAGGAGGGGTGAGGAGACAGGGAGAGGAGAAGGGGGAGGACATGGAGGAGGGGTGAGGAGACGGGGAGAGGAGAGGAGAAGGGGGAGGAGGGGGAGAAGGGGGAGGAGAAGGGGAAGGAACCGGAGGAGGGGTGGGGAGAAGGGGAAGGAGGGGAGCAGGGGTGAGGAGACGAGGAGACGAGGAGAGGAGAGTTACAGAGGGACAGGTAGATATTTCACACAATTCACACATCAGGAAGGAAGCTTTTCTTGTGTTTCCGTCTCATCTTAGAGCTTAGATCTTAAAGGATATGTGAAGAAATGTGAAGTTCTGTTACGCTCGTTGTTGGAATGAGTGGACCAAGGTGCAGCGTGGTAGGTGTACATCTTACTTTATTTAATGAACACCCGAAAAAATATATATTTACAAACGAAACGTAAAGTCTAGTCGGGCTAAACAGCACAGTACCAAAAACAAGATCCCACAAACTACAGGTGGAAAAGGCTGCCTAAGTATGATCCCCAATCAGAGACAACGATAGACAGCTGCCTCTGATTGGGAACCATACCCGGCCAACAAAGAAATAGAAAACATAGATTGCCCACCCTAAGGGCGTGACATGTTAAGGTATTTGACTGGAGCTACGCCAATACGCCCACCTACTGTCACCCCTTTGGGTTGAAGTCTGCCTGCATCTATGTGTATGTCCTCTCACCTGTGTGAGCATGCGTTCATCCCTGAGTGTCTCCTCTCTCTTGCCGTACCTGTATCTCCAGAAGGGTCTCGTCCTCCTTGATGTCTTTCTTCTTCTCCAGTAGTCCCTCCCCTCTGAGCAGAGTCTCCAGAGCTGTGGCCTCTCCTGGGGAGGGCTCCCTCTTAGGAGCCAGCTCTGCCTCTGGAGGGGGGAGAGGGAGAGAGCGTGATACACAGGCAGAGAGAGACAGAGACAGACAGAGAGACAGAGACAGAGACAGAGACAGAGAGAGAGACAGAGACAGAGGCAGAGAGAGACAGAGACAGACAGAGAGACAGAGAGAGAGAGAGACAGAGACAGAGACAGAGACAGAGAGAGAGAGAGAGAGAGACAGAGAGAGACAGAGAGACAGAGAGAGAGACAGAGAGAGAGACAGAGAGACAGAGAGACAGAGAGAGAGAGAGAGAGAGAGAGAGACAGAGAGAGACAGAGAGACAGAGAGAGAGACAGAGAGACAGAGAGACAGAGAGAGAGAGACAGAGAGAGAGAGACAGAGACAGAGAGAGAGAGGTGTGTTATATTTTTACCCAGTCGTAGTTCACAGAGTCGTAGCTGAGGGTCCATGGGGGGGTGAAGCCGCCTCTTCTTCCTCCAACATCGCGCTGGGTACGCATACATCTGTCCAGCACCCAGACCTACACACACACACACACACACACACACACACACAAAAGTGTCAGAACAAAAATAGTTTAAAGTAATTGTCCAGTGTTTACACATTTCTATGGAATATGATCTGGTGGTGTGTACCCCAACAACAGAATGGGGGTGCGTACCCCAACAACAGACTGGTGGTGCGTACCCCAACAACAGACTGGTGGTGCGTACCCCAACAACAGACTGGTGGTGCGTACCCCAACAACAGAATGGTGGTGCGTACCCCAACAACAGAATGGTGGTACGTACCCCAACAACAGAATGGTGGGGCGTACCCCAACAACAGACTGGTGGTGTGTACCCCAACAACAGACTGGTGGTGTGTACCCCAACAACAGAATGGTGGTGCGTACCCCAACAACAGAATGGTGGGTGTACCCCAACAACAGAATGGTGGTGCGTACCCCAACAACAGACTGGTGGTGCGTACCCCAACAACAGAATGGTGGTGCGTACCCCAACAACAGAATGGTGGTGCGTACCCCAACAACAGAATGGTGGGGCGTACCCCAACAACAGACTGGTGGGGTGTACCCCCACAACAGACTGGTGGTGCGTACCCCAACAACAGAATGGTGGGGCGTACCCCAACAACAGAATGGTGGGGCGTACCCCAACAACAGAATGGTGGTGCGTACCCCAACAACAGAATGGTGGTGCGTACCCCAACAACAGAATGGTGGGGTGTACCCCAACAACAGAATGGTGGTGCGTACCCCAACAACAGACTGGTGGTGCGTACCCCAACAACAGAATGGTGGGGTGTACCCCCACAACAGAATGGTGGTGCGTACCCCAACAACAGAATGGTGGGGTGTACCCCAACAACAGAATGGTGGGGTGTACCCCAACAACAGAATGGTGGTGCGTACCCCCACAACAGACTGGTGGTGCGTACCCCCACAACAGAATGGTGGTGCGTACCCCAACAACAGACTGGTGGTGTGTACCCCAACAACAGAATGGTGGTGCGTACCCCAACAACAGAATGGTGGTGCGTACCCCAAGAACAGAATGGGGGTGCGTACCCCCACAACAGACTGGTGGTGCGTACCCCAACAACAGAATGGTGGTGTGTACCCCAACAACAGAATGGTGGTGCGTACCCCAACAACAGAATGGTGGTGCGTACCCCAACAACAGAATGGTGGGGCGTACCCCAACAACAGAATGGTGGTGCGTACCCCAACAACAGACTGGTGGGGTGTACCCCAACAACAGACTGGTGGGGTGTACCCCAACAACAGAATGGTGGTGCGTACCCCAACAACAGAATGGTGGTGCGTACCCCAACAACTGAATGGTGGGGTGTACCCCAACAACAGAATGGTGGTGCGTACCCCAACAACAGAATGGTGGGTGTACCCCAACAACAGAATGGTGGTGCGTACCCCAACAACAGATTGGTGGTGCGTACCCCAACAACAGATTGGTGGTGCGTACCCCAACAACAGAATGGTGGTGCGTACCCCAACAACAGAATGGCGGTGCGTACCCCAACAACAGAATGGTGGTGCGTATCCCAACAACAGAATGGGGGTGTGTACCCCAACAACAGAAAGTATATTGGCCATTAAAAATATTAATGCGAGTAGACCGCCACCTCATCCTCCTCAAGACCTCTGATTGGCCAGATCACTAAGAGCTGGGCCAATAGCCTCTCCCTTCATCTAGCATGCTGGGCTAATAGCCTCTCCCTTCATCTAGCATGCTGGACTAATAGTCTCTCCCTTTATCTAGCATGCTGGGCTAATAGTCTCTCCCTTCATCTAGCATGCTGGACTAATATCCTCTCCCTTCATCTAGCATGCTGGGCTAATATCCTCTCCCTTCATCTAGCATGCTGGACTAATAGCCTCTCCCTTCATCTAGCATGCTGGGCTAATAGTCTCTCCCTTCATCTAGCATGCTGGACTAATAGCCTCTCCCTTTATCTAGCATGCTGGGCTAATAGCCTCTCCCTTCATCTAGCATGCTGGACTAATAGTCCCTCCCTTCATCTAGCATGCTGGACTAATAGTCTCTCCCTTTATCTAGCATGCTGGGCTAATAGTCTCTCCCTTCATCTAGCATGCTGGGCTAATAGTCTCTCCCTTCATCTAGCATGCTGGGCTAATAGCCTCTCCCTTCATCTAGCATGCTGGACTAATATCCTCTCCCTTCATCTAGCAGGCTGGAGCAATAGTCTCTCCCTTCATCTAGCATGCTGGGCTAATAGTCTCTCCCTTCATCTAGCATGCTGGGCTAATAGCCTCTCCCTTCATCTAGCATGCTGGACTAATATCCTCTCCCTTCATCTAGCATGCTGGGCTAATATCCTCTCCCTTCATCTAGCATGCTGGACTAATAGCCTCTCCCTTCATCTAGCATGCTGGGCTAATAGCCTCTCCCTTCATCTAGCATGCTGGACTAATATCCTCTCCCTTCATCTAGCATGCTGGACTAATAGTCTCTCCCTTCATCTAGCATGCTGGGCTAATAGTATCTCCCTTTATCTAGCATGCTGGGCTAATATCCTCTCCCTTTATCTAGCATGCTGGGCTAATAGTATCTCCATTTATCTAGGATGCAAGGCCCTGGCACCACACCCTATACTTTGTGGCCTGCTGGCTTCCAATATATGTATTTATTCTGACTCTGTCTCTGACTCCACCTATCTGACTCTCTCTCTGACTCTCTCTCTTGCTGTCTCTTTCTCTGACTCTCTCTCTGACTCTCTCTCTTGCTGTCTCTTTCTCTGACTCTCTCTCTTGCTGACTCTCTATCTCTCTTTCTCTCAGACTCTCTCTCTTGCTGTCTCTTTCTCTGACTCTCTCTCTTGCTGACTCTCTCTCTTTCTCTCAGACTCTCTCTCTGACTCTTTCTCTCTATCTCTCTCTCTCTCTTTCTCTCAGACTCTTTCTCTATGACTCTTGCTGACTCTATCTCTCTCTCTCTCTTTCTCTCTGACTCTCTCTCTGACTCTCCCTCTCTCTCTCTCTCTTTCTCTCAGACTCTTTCTATATGACTCTTGCTGACTCTCTATCTCTGACTCTCTCTATCTCTCTGACACTCTCTCTCTGACACTCTCTCTCTATGACTCACTCTGACTCTCTCTCTCTCTCTCTCCGACTCTCTCTCTCTTGCTCTCTGACTCTCTCTCTTTCTCTCTCTCTCTATGACTCACTCTGACTCTCTCTCTCTCTCCGACTCTCTCTCTCTGACACTCTCTCTCTCTATGACTCACTCTGTCTCTCTCTCTCTGACACTCTCTCTCTGACACTCTCTCTCTCTATGACTCACTCTGACTCTCTCTCTCTTTCTCTCAGACTCTCTCTATGACTCACTCTGACTCTCTCTCTCTGACTCTCTCTCTCTCTCTGACTCTCTCTCCCGTGAGATGTTCTACTAGAGCTGGGATGATAAACCGAAAAATGATCGACACCGACCACTTATCGCAGGGATTTTGCTGATATCGTTGATATCATTACGATAAGTAGCCTACACTTGAGAAATGTGAAGTTTAAAATGAAATAAATTTGCTAATATGTGTGATTGTTAACGGAACAAATTGATGACTACAACCATCAAACTAGTAGTAGTAGTTTAAAGGATAATACAAAACTGATGCACATTAACGTTATAATTAATATAGATTAATATGGATTTATAGTGATTAATATGGATTAATATGGATTGATATGGACTAATATAGATTAATATGGATTTATAGTGATTAATATGGATTAATATGGATTAATATGGATCCATATGGATTCATATGGACTAATATAGATTAATATGGATTTATAGTGATTAATATGGATTCATATGGATTGATATGGATTAATACGGATTCATATGGACTAATATAGATTACTATGGATTTATAGTGATTAATATGGATTAATACGGATTCATATGGACTAATATGGATTAATATGGATTAATACGGATTCATATGGACTAATATGGATTAATATGGATTAATACGGATTCATATGGACTAATATGGATTAATATGGATTTATAGTGATTAATACGGATTCATATGGACTAATATGGATTAATATGGATTAATATGGATTTTTGTCCATGTCGCCCAGCTCTATGTTCTAGATGTAATCATGACTGTTAACAGTCTTCTGGTTTCAAAACCATAAAAACAGTTTAGTTTATTAAGACCAGAAATGTATCTACAGACACTGAAGGGCTATCAAGTGTCGTGCGCACGTGTATGTGTGTGCACGTGTGTGTGTGTGTGTGTGTGCGTGCGTGCGTGTGTGCGCGTGTGCATGCCATTTCTCTTCCCCAGCCTGCAGTTCACCCACCTGGCCCGCGGTGGCGCTGTTCCATCCAGATATAGCAGTTGTTCTGGGCCACGCCAGTCTGGTTGTCCAGGAAGGGCATGCGGACGCTCCGCTCGGCACACAGACGGGCGTTGTAGCTGCGACAGTGTTCTATGGCCTCCCGGTAGAACTGGTCACCTAGTCTACAGACACAAGAGAACAGAGACCGTTTTAGTTAACTTGGTTAGGTTTAACGAGGTTAGGTTAGCTTAGTAGGCTATAGTGATTGAGGAAGCAACTGGAACGGGCCTTAAAACCTGGTGTCAAATGTCCAGACCTCTTAATCTATGTTACACACTGGGATGCTACTTGTCTTCAGATCACTCAGGTTAAATTAGCATGCTAGAGCTATCTTAGCTAAGCATATGCCCTTCGTCTTAGTCAGAGCACACAGCTGCTGTTGAGCCATCCTGCTACCAAGACTTGTCCTCTGAATACCAACATTGTTAGGGTTGTTGATTAGCATGGAGACGTGCTGAGTTACTCTGTATGCATCAGCGGGCGTGGTCCGGCTGGCCAGAATAATTCAAGTGCGTGTCGTAGGCAGCTTTGGGAAAGTCACAGCACCACTGTGGCTTGGTGGCTATGCTGTACAAACACACTCCATTATCCTAATGTAGTTCACCAACCCATAGCAAACCATTCTAACCAATTGAAAAAAGAGGAAACAGGGAAACAGGAAACCAATCATCTCCATTATCCTAATGTATTTCAACAACTTCTAGTAAACCATCTACCCGATTGAAAAACAGGAAACAGGAAACCAATCAACACCATTATCCTAATGTATTTCAACAACCTATAGTAAACCCTTCTAAACGATTGAAAAACAGGAAACAAATCAATTACATTATCCTAACGTATTTCTACAACCTATATTAAACCATCTAACCAATTGAAAAACAGGGAGAAACACACTGTGGGAAGATGTTTACTGTCCAAATAAACTCAGCAAAAAAAGAAACGTCCTCTCACTGTCAACTGCGTTAATTTTCAGCAAACTTAACATGTGTAAATATTTGTTTGAACATAACAAGATTCAACAACTGAGACATAAACTGAACAAGTTCGACAGACATGTGTCTAACAGAAATGGAAAAATGTGTCCCTGAACAAAGGGGGGGGGGGTCAAAATCAAAAGTAACAGTCTGTATCTTTAGAAATTGTTCGATGTTTTTCTTTTGAGAAATGAAGAAGTAGTGCTATTCATTGTAAGTGTCACTCCAGATGGACTCTACTGTTTGATGCCCGTGAACTGGAATGCACTCCACATTGTTTTTATTCGGTATTGAACACAGTATATCCCGTCTTAAATTGTATCCATTATTTACGTTTTAGGGTACCTTAGGTTGGATTAGAAACGTTGTTTGAAATGTTTGGACCAAGTTTACAGGTAACTTATTAGATACTTTGTAGGCATGTTGGGCGAGTTGAAACCGGTGTATTTCTGAATCAAATGCGCCAAATAAATTGACATTTTTGGGACATAAAGAAGGACATTATCGAACAAAAGGACCATTTGTAATGTTTCTGGGACATTTTGGAGTGCCAACAGAAGAAGATCTTCAAAGGTAAGGCATTAATTATATCGCTATTTATGACTTTTGTGGCGCACCTGCCTGTTTGAAATGTGTTTTGCATGCTTTTGTACGCGGGGTGCTGTCCTCAGATAATCGCATGGTTTGCTATCGCTGTAAAGCCTTTTTTAAATCTGACACAGCAGCTGGACTAACAATAAGTTAAGCTTTATTTTGATGTATAACACATATATTTTCAAGAATGTTAAATATTTGAATTTGGTATTTTTCCCGCTCTGCAATTTCACCGGATGTTGGCCAGGTGGGACGCTATCGCCCCACCTGCCCATAAAAAGTTAAGTACTGCAGTGCATCTCCTCCTCATGAACCTCACCAGATTTGCCGGTTCTTGCTATGAGATGTTACATTACTCTTCCACCAAGGCACCTGCAAGTTCTCAGACATTTCTGGGGGGAATGGCCCTAGGCCTCACCTTCCGATCCAACATGTCCCAGACGTGCTCAATGGGATTGAGATCCGGGCTCTTCGCTGGCCATGGCAGAACATTGACATTCCTGTCTTGCAGAAAATCAGGCACAGAACGAGCAGTATGGCTGGTGGCATTGTCATGTTGGAGGGTCATGTCAGCATGAGCCTGCAGGAAGGGTACCACATGAGGAAGGAGGGTGTCTTCCCTGTAACGCACAGCGTTGAGATTGCCTGCAATGACAACAAGCTCAGTCCGATGATGCTGTGACACACCGCCCCAGACCATGTCGGACCCTGCACCTCCAAAACGATCCCGCTCCAGAGCAAATCTGACCATCACCCCTGGTGAAACAAAACCGTGACTCGACAAAGAAGAGCACTTTTTGCCAGTCCTGTCTGGTCCGGCGACGGTGGGTTTGTGCCCATGGGCGACGTTGTTGCCGGTGATGTCTGGTGTGGACCTGCCTTACAACAGGACTACAAGCCCCCAGTCCAGCCTCTCTCAGCCTGTTGCGGACAGTCTGAGCACTGATGGAGGGATTGTGCGTTCCTGGTGTAACTCGGGCAGTTGTTGTTGCCATCCTGTACCTGTCCCGCGGGTGTGATGTTTGAATGTACCGATCCTGTGCAGGTGTTGTTAGCCGTGTTCTGCCACTGCGAGGACGATCAGCTGTCCGTCCTGTCTCCCTGTAGCTCTGTCTTAGGCGTCTCACAGTATGGACATTGCAATTTGTTGCCCTGGCCACATCTGCAGTCCTCATGCCTCCTTGCAGCATGCCTAAGGCACGTTCACGCAGATGAGCAGGGACCCTGGGCATCTTTCTTTTGGTGTTTTTCAGAGTCAGTAGAAAGGCCTCTTTAGTGTCCTAAATTGTCATAACTATGACCTTAATTGCCTACCGTCTGTAAGCTGTTAGTGTCTTAATGACCGTTCCACAGGTGCATGTGCATTAATTGTTTATGGTTCATTGAACAAGCATGGGAAACCATGTTTAAACTTTAAATTGAAGATCTGTGAAGTTATTTGGATTTTTACGAATAATCTCTGAAAGACAGGGTCCTGAAAAAGGGACGTTCTTTTTTTGCTGAGTTTAGATGGATGGGTTTGTATATGTATTTATTAGGAATCCCCATTCGTTCCTGCCAAGGCAGCAGCTACTCTTCCTGGGGTTTATTATGGATCCCCATTAGTTCCTGTCAAGGCAGCAGCTACTCTTCCTGGGGTTTATTATGGATCCCCATTAGTTCCTGTCAAGGCAGCAGCTACTCTTCCTGGGGTTTATTAAGGATCCCCATTAGTTCCTGTCAAGGCAGAAGCTACTCTTCCTAGGGTTTATTATGGATCCCCATTAGTTCCTGTCCAGCACTCTGGCGGCACTGGACAGACAGGCGCACCTGTAGGGAGGAGACGGAGAGACAGCCTGGTGTCCTATAACGCGAACGTCTAGCAACCCAAAGGTTGTGAGTTAGAATTTCATCACGGACAATTGTAGCTAATTAGCAACTTTTTTACTTTTTAGCTACGTTGCAACTACTTAGCATGTTAGCTAACCCTTCCCCTAACCCTAATCCTAAATTTTGCGAATGAGTAAGATATTGTACATTTCGCAAAGTCGTAACATATTGTAGGTTCTGCAAAATTCATAACATATAATACGAATTGTAATTCGTAACATATCATACGAAATGGGTGATGGACATCCACAAATTAATACATACCTTACGAAACGTAACATCCATATCAAATGGAGTGTTCCTCGGATATACATACAGAATAATACGAAATGCTCTTAGACCAGGTTGCATATGCACACTGACACACCGTGATCATTGGCAGCTAAACAGCCTTAATGAGAGTCAGGAACTCAGAGATGGTCAATGCAGTCTCTGGCCCAATAACGTGGTCCCGTGTGGCTCAGTTGGTAGAGCATGGCGCTTGCAACGCCAGGGTTGTGGGTTCATTTCCCACGGGGGGACCAGGGTTCACTTCCCACGGGGGTACCAGGATGAATATGTATGAACTTTCCAATTTGTAAGTCGCTCTGGATAAGAGCGTCTGCTAAATGACGTAAATGTAACTTATTTTTGTCAACTACGTAAAAATACATAAAGCCAATAAATAAAAACAGTAGAAAATAGACTGATGAAAATTCAGGTACTTTGCGATCACTAGTGAAGTCCAAATTCTGCCCTCTTACCTTTTGTAGTGCACTGCTGTTGACATATTCAGCTACAGAGGGAGTCGTTATCAGGAGGATCTATCTGCCTCCCTTTGCGATCACTAGTGAACTTGTGACATTGTATCAACAAGCCTGTTCTCGAGTTTCCACCCCAGTGAGCTCGGGCCAGACAGCTGTTTTTTTTGTGCATGAGAAAGTTATTTTATGACTTTTCCAAGGAATATATGGGATCTTCAGATGATTCGATTTTTGCTTGGTGATTATCGTTGGGGGGGGAGTTTGTTGGAAAGATTTTTCAAATAGGCCTACTGTGAGGAACTATTAGGTTAGCATTAACAATGGATGTTAAAAATAAAATAAAAACAGACTTCGTTGACTTACTGTGTGAGGTGAAGAAATCATTACTGAGAAGCTCAGATTATTAGTGATGGACGTGGTGAGTTAAGACAATCCCAAATCACACATCCCCAAATGGGCATTTTCCTAGATTTGCACGCAGCAGGCCAGGTGTGCTACTTCTGTGTGCTCAGGTGCTTGCGCTCCCTTAACATTAACAAGACAGAGAAAGCAGACCGATGCTCATTGCTCACATGGAACACTCCAAGCAAAAGACAATAAAAACATGAACAAAACTCATAAATTATAGTTTAGGAAATAAACCAAAACGTGTTTCTCACAGTGTAGCAAGTTGTGAACAGTGCAAACAACGTTTCCACTCTGGGAATGAGAACGGTAAATGACCGAAGGCCTAATTAGTAATACAATGCATTAACATATATTAATGCAACCAAATAACAGGGATTAAAGGCTACGGTACATTTACTACTGGTCACATATGAAATGGGGAATTGATCAAAACAATGAAACAATGAATAGTCCAGGCAGAGTCCCCTGGTTACTGATGGAATGAATAGTCCAGGCAGAGTCCCCTGGATACTGATGGAATAGTCCAGGCAGTGTCTCCTGGTTACTGATGGAATGAATAGTCCAGGCAGAGTCCCCTGGTTACTGATGGAATGAATAGTCCAGGCAGAGTCCCCTGGTTACTGATGGAATGAATAGTCCAGGCAGAGTCCCCTGGATACTGATGGAATAGTCCGGGCAGAGTCCCCTGGTTACTGATGGAATAGTCCGGACAGAGTCCCTTGGCTACTGATGGAATGAATAGTCCAGGCAGAGTCCCCTGGTTACTGATGGAATGAATAGTCCAGGCAGAGTCACCTGGTTACTGATGGAATGAATAGTCCAGGCAGAGTCCCCTGGTTACTGATGGAATGAATAGTCCAGGCAGAGTCCCCTGGTTACTGATGGAATGAATAGTCCAGGCAGAGTCCCCTGGCTACTGATGGAATGAATAGTCCAGGCAGAGTCCCCTGGTTACTGATGGAATGAATAGTCCAGGCAGAGTCCCCTGGTTACTGATGGAATGAATAGTCCAGGCAGAGTCCCCTGGTTACTGATGGAATGAATAGTCCAGGCAGAGTCCCCTGGATACTGATGGAATAGTCCAGGCAGAGTCCCCTGGTTACTGATGGAAGGAATAGTCCAGGCAGAGTCCCCTGGTTACTGATGGAATAGTCCATGCAGAGTCCCCTGGATACTGATGGAATAGTCCAGGCAGAGTCCCCTGGATACTGATGGAATAGTCCATGCAGAGTCCCCTGGATACTGATGGAATAGTCCATGCAGAGTCCCCTGGATACTGATGGAATAGTCCAGGCAGTGTCCCCTGGATACTGATGGAATAGTCCAGGCAGAGTCCCCTGGATACTGATGGAATAGTCCAGGCAGAGTCCCCTGGATACTGATGGAATAGTCCATGCAGAGTCCCCTGGATACTGATGGAATAGTCCATGCAGAGTCCCCTGGATACTGATGGAATAGTCCAGGCAGTGTCCCCTGGATACTGATGGAATAGTCCAGGCAGAGTCCCCTGGATACTGATGGAATAGTCCAGGCAGAGTCCCCTGGATACTGATGGAATAGTCCATGCAGAGTCCCCTGGATACTGATGGAATATGTGCATTGTTGTTGTGTGTCTGGCAGTGGAAACAGCTTTGTCAGTATTGTCAAATGAGTCAAATCCACTTTTAGTAGCAACCAAAGGCTCAAACACCAATGATTTATATATAGACTAGATGACTGCCAGGGGGCTCTGTTTAGAAGCTTTCGGCAACCATCTTGGAACTGGTGTATTAACCATGTATTAACGTCTACATTTGTTTCTGTCATGTTTATTCTATTACAGACACTTTAATGAGTACATTTACATTATATTATGTGAGCTAAACATACAAATAAAATAACAAAATATATAAAAACATTTTCTTTTGAAGTATAATTTTTGGAGATTATTAATGTTACTGTCCCCACTACAACACAAAAATACTTACAGATATATTTTTTTCCCCCTGAAACATTTAATTGAAATACTGTAAAATTCCATTCAGGGCCAATATGGCCGAGCGGTGGCTTCAAAGCCTCTCAGTGGTCAATACAAAGCATCAGCAATCAGCGTTTATGTATATGTATTCCATTGGTGCACACACGCACGCACACAGGAGATGCTGATTGTCAGGAGATGAGACGAGGGGAAAACTGGAGAGGAGAGGAGGACAGGAGAAGAGGGGAGGGAAGGACAGGAGAGGAGGGGAGGGAAGAACAGGAGGAGAGGAGGACAGGAGAGGAGAACAGGACAGGAGAGAAAGGGAGGGGAAGAGGACAGGAGAGATGAGGGGAGGAGGACGGGAGGCCTGGAGGGGAGGAGAGGAGAGGAGAGGAGAGGTGAGGAGAGGAGAGGAGAGGAGAGGAGAGGAGAGGAGAGGAGAGGAGAGGAGAGGAGAGGAGAGGAGAGTGACACTTATCAAGGCATTGAAGAATGGAAATGCCAAACAGACTTTTTCTCTCTGTCTGTGTGTGTATCCCTTCATCTCTCTCGCTCTCAATCCCTCTCTTTCTCCATCTCCCGTGTCACTATATCCCGTCTCCCTCATCCCATATGCTCTCTCCCCAAAGACTGTCCCTCTCCAAGGACTTGGGACCCTCCTCTCCTCATGCTTCTATATTCTAATGTCCTCTCTTTCCTCCTAGTAGCCCCTGGCCACTCACAGGTGCCTAATGAATAATCATGGAGCTTTTCATTGGATGGCTGACATTCTATTGTAATAACATTCTGTATGGATAAAACACTGGTAACAGCCCCTCCCCCATGGGGACAGACAAACCTCTTGTTCATGAGTATAAATTGAAAGATCACTTCTATATTTCTAATTAAATAGCAGCTCTACAGGGATACTCTCTCTCTCCCCCCCCCTTCCACCCCTCCTCACCCACAGGCCCTCTAGACCTGACATTTCTAACACCATCACTCCTTATTCTGTCAGGCTCTTAAAGAAACACACACAAACAGAGAGAGAGAGAAGAGAGAGAGAGAGAGAGAGAGAGAGAGAGAGAGAGAGAGAGAGAGAGAGAGAGAGAGAGAGAGAGAGAGAGAGAGAGGGAGAGACAAAGAGAGAGAGAGAGAGAGAGAGAGAGAGAGAGAGAGAGAGAGAGAGAGAGTGAGAGACAGAGTGAGAGACAGAGCGAGAGAGACAGATCGAGAGAGACAGAGCGAGAGACAGAGAGAGAGAGACAAAGGGAGAGACAGAGAGAGAGAGACAGAGAGAGAGAGAGAGAGAGAGAGAGAGAGAGAGAGAGAGAGAGAGAGAGAGAGAGAGAGAGAGAAACTTCACCAAAGAAATCGGTAATACAGACATTGTCATCCTGCAAGAAACATGGTATAGAGGAGACGGACTCACTGGTTGCCCTCTAGGTTACAGAGAGCTGGTAGTCCCATCCACCAAACTACCAGGTGTGAAACAGGGAAGAGACTCAGGGGGTATGCTAATTTGGTATAGAGCAGACCTAACTCACTCCATTAAATGAATCAAAACAGGAACATTTTACATTTGGCTAGAAATTCAAAAGGAAATTATCTTAACAGAGAAAAATGTCCTCCTGTGTGCTACTTATATCCCCCCACTAGAATCCCCATACTTTAATGAAGACAGCTTCTCCATCCTGGAGGGGGAAATCAATCATTTCCAGGCCCAGGGACATGTATTAGTCTGTGGCGACCTAAATGCCAGAACTGGACACGAACCCGACACCCTCAGCACACACGGGGACAAACACCTGCCTGCAGGTGACAGCATTCCCTCCCCCATATGCCCCCCTAGGCACACCTATGACAATATAACCTACAAAAACGGGTCACAACTCTTGCAGCTCTGTCGCACGCTGGGTATGTACATAGTCAATGGTAGGCTTCGAGGGGACTCCTATGGTAGGTACACCTATAGCTCATCTCTTGGCAGTAGCACTGTAGACTACTTTATCACTGACCTCAACCCAGAGTCTCTCAGAGCGTTCACAGTCAGCCCACTGACACCCCTATCAGACCACAGCAAAATCACAGTCTACTTGAACAGAGCAATACTCAATCATGAGGCATCAAAGCCAAAGGAACTGAGTAACATTAAGAAATGCTATAGATGGAAGGAATGCAGTTTGGAAACCTACCAAAAAACAATTAGGCAACAACAAATTCAATCCCTTTTAGACAATTTCCTGGGTAAAACTTTCCACTGCAATAGTGAAGGTGTAAACTTGGCAGTAGAAAATCTTAACAGTATATTTGACCTTTCAGCTTCCCTATCAAATCTAAAAATCTCAAATAGAAAACCGAAGAAAATGAACAACAATGACAAATGGTTTGATGAAGAATGCAAAAATCTAAGAAAGAAATTGAGAAACCTGTCCAACCAAAAACATAGAGACCTGGAAAACCTGAGTCTACGCCTTCACTATGGTGAATCACTAAAACAGAGGAGAAGGAACAGAACGTCAGAAATCAGCTCAATGTAATTGAAGAATCCATAGAATCTAACCACTTCTGGGAAAATTGGAAAACACGAAACAAACAACAACACGAAGAATTATCTATCCAAAATGGAGATGTATGGGTAAACCACTTCTCCAATCTTTTTGGCTCTATAACAAAGAATAAAGAGCAAAATCATATACATGATCAAATACAAATCCTAGAATCAACCAGTAAAGACTACCAGAACCCACTGGATTCTCCAATTACATTGAATGAGTTACAGGACAAAATAAAAACCCTCCAACCCAAAAAGGCCTGTAGTGTTGATGGTATCCTTAATGAAATGATCAAATATACAGACAACAAATTCCAATTGGCTATACTAAAACTCTTTAACATCGTCCTTAGCTCTGGCATCTTCCCCAATATTTGGAACCAAGGACTGATCACTCCAATCCACAAAAGTGGAGACAAATTTGACCCCAATAACTACCGTGGAATATGCGTCAACAGTAACCTTGGGAAAATACTCAGCATTATCATTAACAGCAGACTGGTACATTTCCTCAAT
>NC_074691.1:37783295-37908295 GCF_029448725.1 Salvelinus fontinalis
CCCCTCCCCCTCTACCTCTCCCCTGATACATTCAGCCTACCCACAGCTGTTCCAGTGTTTAGAATGCAGGTTGGACTGAAAGCACACAGCAAATTCACCCCAGACAGACAATTCCCCCATCACTCACTCTAGCTCCCTCTCCCTCTCATGCAAAATGGGGGCGTAGGCCAAACTTCTGTAGGCCAGACACACACACATCCACAAACAGACGGAGGCACATTTGGGACACACACACACCATGTACACGCACACACAGAGCCCCCCTCTCACGCCAAAACACACACCCGTTCTCCAAAACATTTCCCCTCTGCACAGCCCGCGCCCTAATCTACACACTGAGAGCCTCCTCTGACCACCTCTATATCCCTCATGGATATTCCCTCTAACCTCACAGTTCAAATCATGGAGACAAACATTCTCAGTGAGTGCACTGCACACGACCCTGCAAAAATAGGCCATTGTGGCCAACTGTCTTTGTGGGTAATGGTGTTGTTCTGCAAGCTGCGTTGTTATGGAATATAAGCAATATATTCCCCTTATATGGACAGATCCTAGATCAACATTCTCACACTGAGAAAGGTTGTGGAGTCAAGGTCTCTTTCAAACCTCAGAAGACTGACAATGAAGGTTAAATAAACATGAATAACATAAATAACATCTATAATTCAGTTTTAGACAGGAGATCAGATCAAATAAATGTGAATCGTGGTTAAGTCTGAGACGCTACACGATGTGTTTTACGATGTGTTTAGTTGCTTCCCGAGTGGTGCAGTGGGTCTAAGGCACAGCATCTCAGTGCTAGAGGCGTCACTACAGACCCTGGTTCAGTTCCAGGCTGTATCACAACCGGCCGTGATTGATAGTCCCATATGGCGGGGCACAATTGGCTAAGCGTCGTCCGGGTTTGGCCCGGGGGTAGGCCGTCATTGTAAAATAAGAATTTGTTTTTTAACTGACTTGTCTAGTTAAAATAAAGGTTAAATAAAAATGTATAAAATGATGATGAAATATGCTGATTCATGCTATTCTTCAGAGACAGCAGCAGCTCTATCAGACAGGCTGTGATCTCCTGGTTAATGTACATCTACATCACCCGGAGGATATGAATGTCTTGTCTGTTATGTTACAACATGTGCTTCCCTAATCCCAGACACACCAGGCTCAAACACAACATCCTTCCAGATGCCCTGTTCAATATCAGTTAGTTAAATTGGTAATAACTCAACTCATTCTGACAGAGAATAGCCTTACTCGTTGGTAATTACATCGTTACAAACTTACATTTGAACATCTTATTAAAATGCTTAGACTAAATAGATAGGAGAAGATCCAGTCCACTGCTGTTGTCATCCTGCTGTTCCACTACAGACCTTTCCCTGGGACTGTCTTATTATACTAATATAGGTTGGGACCAATAGGACACATGTCTCTGTAGTGGGAGGAGTTGGCCCTGTCCTTGTGAGCCCTTGTTGTTTTGGATCGACCCTCCGTGGCTGTGTGTGTGTGTGTGTGTGTGTGTGTGTGTGTGTGTGCGTGCGTGCGTGCGTGCGTGCGTGCGTGCGTGTGTGTGTTTAGGGGAGGAAGGGGGTCCTGGTGAGCAAAAAGGGCTTTCCTCCTTTCTCTCTCTCTCTCTCTCTCTCTCTCTCTCTCTCTCTCTCTCTCTCTCTCTCTCTCTCTCTCTCTCTCTCTCTCTCTCTCTCTCTCTCTCTCTCTCTCTCTCTCTCTCTCTCTCTCTCTATATCTTGCCCTCTCTCTGTCTCCCTCTCTCTCTCTCTCTCTCTCTCTCTCTCTCTCTCTCTCTCTCTCTCTCTCCCTCTCTCTCTATTCAAATAAATTCAAAGAGCTTTTTGGCATGGAAAACATATGCCAAATTAAGTGAAATAAACTCAGCAAAAAAAGAAACCTCCTCTCACTATCAACTGCGTTAATTTTCAGCAAACTTAATTAACATGCGTAAATATTTGTATGCACATAACAAGATTCAACAACTGAGACATAAACTGAACAAGTTCAACAGACATGTGACTAACAGAAATTGAATAATGAGTCCCTGAACAAAAAGGGGGGTCAAAATCAAAAGTAACAGTCAGTATCTGGTGTGGCCACCAGCTGCATTAAGTACTGCAGTGCATCTCCTCCTCGTGGACTGCACCAGATGTGCCAGTTCTTCCTGTGAGATATTACCCCACTCTTCCACCAAGGCACCTGCAAGTTCCCAGACATTTCTGGGGGGAATGGTCCTAGCCCTCACCCTCCGATCCAACCTGTCCCAGACGCGCTCAATGGGATTGAGATCCAGGCTCTTCGCTGGCCATGGCAGAACACTGACATTCCTGTCTTGCAGGAAATCAGGCACAGAACGAGCAGTGTGGCTGGTGGCATTGTCATGCTGGAGGGTCATGTCAGGATGAGCCTGCAGGAAGGGCACCAGATGAGGGAGGAGGATGTCTTCCCCTGTAACGCACAGCGTTGAGATTGCCTGCAATGACAACAAGCTCAGTCCGATGATGCTGTGACACACCGTCCCAGACCATGACAAACCCTCCACCTCCAAATCGATCTCGCTCCAGAGTACAGGCCTCGGTGTAACACTCATTCCTTCGACGATAAATGTGAATCCGACCATCACCCCTGGTGAGACAAAACCGCAACTCATCAGTGAAGAGCACTTTTTGCCAGTCCTGTCTGGTCCAGGGACGGTGGGTTTGTGCCCATAGGCGACATTGTTGCCGGTGATGTCTGGTGAGGACCTGCCTTACAACAGGCCTACAAGCCCTCACTCCAGCCTTTCTCAACCTGTTGCGGACAGTCTGAGCACTGATGGAGGGATTGTGCGTTCCTCGTGTAACTCTGGCAGTTGTTGTTGCCATCCTGTACCTGTCCCGCAGGTGTGATGTTCGGATGTACCGACCCTGTACAGGTGTTGTTACACGTGGTCTGCCACTGCGAGGGCGAACAGCTGTCCAGCCTGTCTCCCTGTAGCAATGTCTTAAGCGTCTCACAGTACGGACATTGCAATTTATTGCCCTGGCCACATCTGCAGTACTCATGCCTCCTTGCAGCATGCCTAAGGCACGTTCACGCAGATGAGCAGGGACCCTGGGCATCTTTCTTTTGGTGTTTTTCAGAGTCAGTAGGAAGGCCTCTTTAGTGTCCTAAGTTTTCATAACTGTGACCTTAATTGTCTACCGTCTGTAAGCTGTTAGTGTCTTAACGACCATTCCACAGGTGCATGTTCATTAATTGTTTATGGTTCATTGAACAAGCATGGGAAACAGTGTTTAAACACTTTACAATGAAAATCTGTGAAGTTCATTGGATTTTTACAAAGTATCTTTGGGTCCTGGGTCCTGAAAAAGGGAAATTTATTTTTTTGCTGATAATAAACAAAATGTAAATAAACAATTAGAAGTGAACAGTAAACAAACATTTTAAAGGAATAGAGACATTTCACATGTCATATTACGGCTACATACAGTCTCTCTCCCTTTCTCTCTCTCTTTCCCACTCTCTCTCTACTGTCCCGTACCATCCATCCTCTCCTCTCTCTATCAGGTCCTTCTAACTTAATCCTGACCTAAAACATTTGAAGTTAATGCCTAAACTTAACCTTGAAATTGAAATTTGACGTTTGGAACAACATTTACATTTGACGTTTGGAACACTCTTAGAATCGTATAAAAATTGTTTTATTTTATGCAGAGAACAGGAAACAAGCCATGGATAATGAACCACCCACTGTCTCAAACCAGGAAGAAGGCCAGAATAGCTCCTATCAACGGAACACACATTTCCTTCTCATCTGTCCATCTCCTAAGCATGGATTTTAAGTATACACATGCCACAGGATGGCACCTTAATTGGGGAGGATGGGCTTGTGGTAATGACTGGAGTGGAATTCGTGAAACGGTATCAAATACATCAGACACAGGGTTTCCATGGTTTCCAGGTGTTTGATGCCATTCCATTGGCTCCGTTCCGGACATTATTATGAGCCGTCAGCAGCCTCCTGTGATACATGCATTCCCTCTTGTTAAAGCTGCAATATGCCACTGAGTTATAGATCTGTCATTCTCATTGAAAGCAAGTCTAAGACGCGGTAGATCTGTTCTATGTGTGCAATTTCTATGCTTCCCGTTCTTACGTTTCATTTTTTTGCATCTTTTACTTCGGTTTTGTACACCAGCCTCAAAACAGTTGAAAATACAATATTTTTGGGGTTATGGAAAATATATTTCCCAGCGGTTTAGATGGTACAATGATTCTCTACAATGTACTAGCTTGTTTAGTCACATTAAACTGAAATTACAAATGGCAGTACGATTTCTGCATAGTGCATATTTAAAAAAAAAAAAAAATTAAAAAGTGTTTTAATTTATGCAGAGATCAGGAGACCAAAGCCATGGATAACAAACCTCCCACTGTCCCAAACCAGGAAGAAGGCCAGAATAGCTCTTATCAATAGAAAAGGGCTGTTGTTACCGGCTAAGTGCAAACCCAACACCTCTCATAGAATCAAAACAGTCAGAGGGAAACCACTCAACCTAATGTGATAAGGCTCCAGCACCAAGAAGATATATTCTAATATCTGATTTATATATACACATTGCCTTTGGAAAGTATTCAGACCCTTTGACTTTTTCCACATTGTTAGGTTACAGCCTTATTCTAAAATGGATTAAATTGTTTTTATTTTCCTCATCAATCTACACACAATACCCCATAATGACAAATCAAAAACAGGGGTTTAAAAATTGTTTCAAATGTATTAATTTAAAAGAATGAAATTTAAAAAATATATATATATCACATTTCCATAAGTATTCAGACCCTTTACTCAGTACTTTGTTGAAGCGCCTTTGGCAGTGATTACAGCCTTGAGTCTTCTTCGGTATGACGCTACAAGCTTGGCACACCTGTATTTGGGGAGTTTCTCCCATTCTTCTCTGCAGATCCTCTCAAGCTCTGTCAGGTTGGATGGGGAGCGTTGCTGTGTACTTAGGGTCGTTGTCCTGTTGGAAGGTGAACCTTCGCCTCAGTCTGAGGTCCTGTGTGGTCCGGAGCAGGTTTTCATCAAGGATCTCTCTGTACTTTGCTCCGTTCATCTTTCCCTCGATCCTGACTAGTCTCCAAGTCCCTGCAGTTGAAAACATCCCCACAGCATGATGCTGCCACCACCATGCTTCACTGTAGAAATGGTGCCTGGTTTTCTCCAGTCGTGACGCTTGGCATTCAGGCCAAAGAGTTCAATCTTGGTTTTAATCAGACCAGAGAATCTTGTTTCTTATGGTCTGAGAGTCTTTAGGTGCCTTTGGCAAACTCCAAGTGGGCTGTCATTTGCCTTTTAATGAGGAGTGGCTTCTGTCTGGCCACTCTACCATAAAGGCCTGATTGGTGGAGTGCTGCAGAGATGGTTGTCTTTCCGGAAGGTTCTCCCATCTCCACAGAGGAACTCTAGAGCTCTGTCAGTGACCATTGGGTTCTTGGTCACCTCCCTGACCAAGGCCCTTCTCTTCCGATTGCTCAGTTTGGCCGGGCGACCAGCTGTAGGAAGAGTCTTGGTGGTTCCAAACTTCTTACATTTAAGAATGATGGAGGCCACTGTATTCTTGGGGACCTTCAATGCTGCAGAAATGTTTTGGTACCCTTCCCCAGATCTGTTCCTCGACACAATCCTGTCTCGGAGCTCTATGGACAATTCCTTCGACCTCATGACTTGGTTTTTGCTCTGACATGCACTGTCAACTGTGGGACCTTATATAGACAGGTGTGTGCCTTTCCAAATCATGTCCAATCAATTTAATTTAGCACAGGTGGACTCCAATCAAGTTGTAGAAACATCTCAAGGATGATCAATGGAAACAGGATGCACCTGAGCTCAATTTCGAGTCTTAGAGCAAAGGGTCTGAATACTTATGTAAATTCTAAAAACCTGTTTTCGCTTTGTCATTATGGGGTATTGTGTGTGTATTGCTGAGTATTTTTACATATTTAATTCATTTTAGAATAATGCTGTAACGTAACAAAATGTGGAAAGGTCAAGGGGTCTGAATACTTTCCGAAGGAACTGTATATATATCACTGTATGTCAAACCAGACTCTCTCTTTCCCTCTGACACAATGCAAACAAAAGTTACTTTCCTTCCTGCTGTAACTGAATTCCCCACTGAATGATTTTCTGAAATAGTTAATAATAGGCCTACGATACAGACAGACTGGGACAGGTTAATAATATGATATAGACAGACTGGGACAGGTTAATAATATGATATAGACAGACTGGGACAGGTTATTAATATGATATAGACAGACTGGGACAGGTTCAATAATATGATATAGACAGACTGGGACAGGTTAAATAATATGATATAGACAGACTGGGACAGGTTAAATAATATGATATAGACCGACTGGGACAGGTTAAATAATATGATATAGACCGACTGGGACAAGTTAAATAACATGATGTAGACAGACTGGGCTACAGACTGGGACAGGTTCAATAATATGATGTAGACAGACTGGGACAAGTTAAATAACATGATGTAGACAGACTGGGCTACAGACTGGGACAGGTTCAATAATATGATGTAGACAGACTGGGACAAGTTAAATAACATGATGTAGACAGACTGGGCTACAGACTGGGACAGGTTCAATAATATGATATAGACAGACTGGGACAGGTTAAATAATATGATATAGACCGACTGGGACAGGTTAAATAATATGATATAGACCGACTGGGACAAGTTAAATAACATGATGTAGACAGACTGGGCTACAGACTGGGACAGGTTCAATAATATGATGTAGACAGACTGGGACAAGTTAAATAACATGATGTAGACAGACTGGGCTACAGACTGGGACAGGTTCAATAATATGATGTAGACAGACTGGGACAAGTTAAATAACATGATGTAGACAGACTGGGCTACAGACTGGGACAGGTTCAATAATATGATGTAGACAGACTGGGACAAGTTAAATAACATGATGTAGACAGACTGGGCTACAGACTGGGACAGGTTCAATAACATGATGTAGACAGACTGGGACAAGTTAAATAACATGATGTAGATAGACTGGGCTACAGACTGGGACAGGTTAAATAACACGATATAGACAGACTGGAATACAGTCTGTCCACTGGCCAGCTACTCCATTGAATGGTAACAGCCAAGAGACTATGAGTGGCATCATAAGGAAGTCGGCTATCTTGTGTAACTGAATGCATATTTCAGCCTATATCCAGACACAAACATGTTGACTGCACTGTGTCTGGTTGCTCTGCTGTTAGTGAAGGACCATCTGTTAGACCAAACAACGTAGCTTATTCAGTGAAGACCTGGAATGCAGCTTGTTCTCATGACTACCACCCCAACAATAAGCTGTGTCATAACTCTGTGCCAGAGCCCTTCACTACATTCCACTGCAAATGTGGGTAAATATCTCCTGATAGTCTATGTCTACCAGGGAGAGTCTGATTGTGTCCCAAATGGCTCCCTGTTCCATAAAAAGGGTGTTAAAAGTAGTGCACTATATAGGGAATATGGTTCCATTTGGGACAGAGTCATACTGTGAATAGATCCATGTCAATTCTCACAGACAGATATAGCTGTAAGGCCTTTACACAGAGACAAGGTTATATTCAGGCAGCAGGCAGCAGTGACTACAGGAGGGAAACAATGACTACAGGAGAGAAACAATGACTACACCGAGCAGCAGTGACTACAGGAGGGAAACAATGACCACAGGAGAGCAGCAGTGACTACAGGAGAGAAACAATGACTACAGGAGAGAAACAATGACTACAGGAGAGCAGCAGTGACTACAGGAGAGCAGCAGTGACTACAGGAGAGCAGCAGTGACTACAGGAGGGAAACAATGACTACAGGAGAGCAGCAGTGACTACAGGAGAGCAGCAATGACTACAGGAGAGCAACAGTGACTACAGGAGAGCAGCAATGACTACAGGAGAGCAGCAATGACTACAGGAGAGCAGCAATGACTACAGGAGAGAAACAATGACTACAGGAGAGCAGCAGTGACTACAGGAGAGCAGCAATGACTACAGGAGAGCAACAGTGACTACAGGAGAGCAGCAATGACTACAGGAGAGCAGCAATGACTACAGGAGAGCAGCAATGACTACAGGAGAGAAACAATGACTACAGGAGAGCAGCAGTGACTACAGGAGAGCAGCAATGACTACAGGAGAGCAGCAGTGACTACAGGAGAGCAGCAGTGACTACAGGAGAGCAGCAGTGACTACAGGAGGGAAACAATGACTACAGGAGAGCAGCAGTGACTACAGGAGAGCCGCAATGACTACAGGAGAGCAGCAATGACGAGAGAAGAGTCCAAAACAGTGTTGACAATATTGACACACACAGTCAGACTTGTTATTCATCACATTACACAACTAGGCCTATACGCGGATCCTAGAAAGCGATCCTTGATGGCACTGATTGTAAATACTGTAGTTTCCCTTCGCCGACACGGCTTATGCCCGCTCAGCCTGATCGGACCTCTCGCTCTGTAAATTTGTCGCAGACAGTAAAAAGCTGTCCGATGCATACTGAAATGATAGACACTCACAAGTGTTGCAAAAATGACAGGCTATCAGGGTACTCCATATGTGTTTCAGTGGGAAAATAAACCCACATTATACCTCTTTGAGTGATGGGTAGGCTGTCTCTCAATAAGCGAGCGCACCAAAAGCGCTTGTTGGTTGACATTAATTCCAAGTAATAAAACGGACCAGGACAATGGAATAGTAAATGTGAAAGATCAACAAACACTTATTCTAAGCTTCTTAGTCTATAAATGTAGCCAAATATGAAAGAACTTTTGCAAAAAGAAAAGAAACTCCACAATTGACTTGTCCACACAGCGTTAAATCGGAGCGCACGAGAACATTGTTGTTTTATGCATAGACAAATATTTTCTTAAAAGCGTGCGCATGATATGCTTTGTACTCCGAAAACATTCGTGTAGAAGCCAATAAATACGAACAAAACGACGCATATTTGTCCTAACGTGCACGGTGTGATATGTTTATAAACATCATATAACATCAAAATAGCAAATTGCATTATTCCACTCAATTTGTGGTCCTTTTCTACTTTACTGAACGCAACCATTGCATGCCAGTGAAAACGTTTTCTTGGTATAGAATATAGCATTTAGAGAATTACTTACGATTTGAGAGGATTCTGAATGACAGTCGCCATTTTGCTGCTAGACAGTAAGCAAATATGCCAAATCTCAAAGCTGTTTGGGACCCTATGAAAAAAACAACCAGTAAGGGCCTAGGCGACCTGCTCCTTAACCAATACAATACCAGGATGCAGGAGTAAAGGCGTGGTTTAGGAGAAAACTGTCAAAAGCGTTCCATAAAGACGATGAGCCAAGGCTACATACAGTACAACTTTATATTGCACACATGCAAATCGTTACAATGTACATAGTCAGTATAAGTCATTTACATAGTGTAGGTATATCCCCGGGGCATATGAAACAGATATAGCAAGGAGTGGCTGCATTTTCTAGCAGGGAAAAGAAAAGCATTGCCAGTTGTCCTGTGTTCCTTTGTGCCTGTCCCAAACAGACCATCTTTATTTTCTCAGCATATCAAATCAAATGTTATTGGTCACATACACATGGTTAGCAGATGTTATTGCGAGTGTAGCGAAATGCTTATATGGAGACACTTCTTCATTCAGTGGCATTTAGCAAAACAAACAGAATGGTACTAGAAGATATATATATAATATTATGTAGCAGGGTAGTAAAAGACATTAACATGAGGTAGATTTAGATGAGTATATTGTAGAAGCATAAGTTACACATGAAGGTTTGTTTACACGGGAAATTCAAACAAAGCAATGGCTGATGCTCTATCTAGAATGTAAACAATTCACAACTACTGTCACAACTACAGACAACAAATTCATCTTTTCCACTCTCTGTTACAATGTTCAGTTCATGAGAATGATGTTAAAAATGTTAGATTTCCTTTTAGAGGAGGGGAGAGTGATTGAAAGCACACGCATCCAATCGTAAAGCCGCAAAGAGGGCCATTATTGTCAGCGATAAACCAATGAGATTTGGCTGGCGGGTGTTAAATTGCTCACATGGACGCAAAATTGCAGCAGGTAGAGGAACTTTGTGTCAAGCTCCTACAATCAATCAAATGTATTTATAAAGCCCTTCTTACATCAGCTGATGTCACAAAGTGCTGTACAGAAACCCAGCCTAAAACCCCAAACAGCAAGCAATGCAGGTGTACAGCATGTTCAATAATATATTTGATCAACATCGCAATCTTTTATTAATACACGGATAACACCAATTTATTTTAAAGCTACACTGTGTCACTTTTTGGGCGACCTGACAAAAATTAACATAGAAATGTGAGTTATAGATCTGTCATTCGCATTTAAAGCAAGTCTAAGAAGCGGTAGATCTGTTCTATGTGCACTATTTCTATGCTTCTTGTGCTTAAGTTTAGTTTTTTTGCTTATTTTACTCTCGGTTTAGTAGATCAGCTTCAAACATCTGAAAATACAATCTTTATGGTTATCGAAAAAATATTCCACAGTGGTTTAGATGGTACATTGATTTTCTATTCTATACTTGCTTGTTTAGTCACATAAACTGAAATTTGACGAACTATTCGAATTTTAATGGTGGAGCAATTTCGGGCATAAAGCATCTTTAAATATGATAAAGATAGATCATTAAAATGGTCTACTTTGCTTATGGCTTATGTCAAAGAAGCGAAATGACTAGCCGAATTAGCTAACATACTACAAAGTAAACTACACAGAAGTGAGTGACAGATCTCATGTTGATGTTTACTGTCCGGTATTTGGGTCCACAGCAAGAGCAGGGTTGAAGAAAGGGAATTGGCATGGCAGCGGGTGACACGGTTACCGCTTGGACTGGCAACGAGGCCGCGCGAGCCGCAGAAGAGAGCACAGAAACAGGTAGAAAGGTATGATGGTGATCAGGTTGGTTGGTTGGTTGTACTAAATTAGTCAGTGTAGCCTATAGCTAACTTACAAGACCAATCAAAATGTAGCTAACTGATGTATACTTTGTATTTATTATGGATCCCCATTAGTTCCTGTCAAGGCAGCAGCTACTCATCCTGGGGTTTATAATGGATCCCCATTAGTTCCTGTCAAGGCAGCAGCTACTCTTCCTGGGGTTTATTATGGATCCCCATTAGTTCCTGTCAAGGCAGCAGCTACTCATCCTGGGGTTTATAATGGATCCCCATTATTTCCTGTCAAGGCAGCAGCTACTCTTCCTGGGGTTTATTATGGATCCCCATTAGTTCCTGCCAAGACAGCAGCTACTCTTCCTGGGGTTTATTATGGATCCCCATTAGTTCCTGTCAAGGCAGCAGCTGCTCTTCCTGGGGTTTATTATGGATCCGCATTAGTTCCTGTCAAGGCAGCAGCTACTCTTCCTGGGGTTTATTATGGATCCCCATTAGTTCCTGTCAAGGCAGCAGCTAATCTTCCTGGGGTTTATAATGGATCCCCATTAGTTCCTGTCAAGGCAGCAGCTGCTCTTCCTGGTGTTTATTATGGATCCCCATTAGTTCCTGTCAAGGCAGCAACTACTCTTCCTGGGGTTTATTATGGATCCCCATTAGTTCCTGTCAAGGCAGCAGCTAATCTTCCTGGGGTTTATAATGGATCCCCATTAGTTCCTGTCAAGGCAGCAGCTGCTCTTCCTGGGGTTTATTATGGATCCCCATTAGTTCCTGCCAAGGCAGCAGCTACTCTTCCTGGTGTTTATTATGGATCCCCATTAGTTCCTGTCAAGGCAGCAACTACTCTTCCTGGGGTTTATTATGGATCCCCATTAGTTCCTGTCAAGGCAGCAACTACTCTTCCTGGGGTTTATTATGGAGCCCCATTAGTTCCTGTCAAGGCAGCAGCTACTCTTCCTGGGGTTTATTATGGATCCCCATTAGTTCCTGCCAAGGTAGCAACTACTCTTCCTGGGGTTTATTATGGATCCCCATTAGTTCCTGCCAAGGCAGCAGCTACTCTTCCTGGGGTTTATTATGGATCCCCATTAGTTCCTGCCAAGGCAGCAACTACTCTTCCTGGGGTCCAGCAACATTAAGGCAGTTCTCCATTTTTTAAAACATTACAATACATTCACAACACACTAAGTGTGTGCCTTCAGGCCCCTACTCCACTACCACATATCCACAACACATAATCCATGTGTATGTGTGTATAGCACTTATGCTATTGTGTGTGTATGCTTGTGTCTGTGTCTGTGTTACTTCACAGTGCCTGCTGTTCCATAAGGTGTATTTTTACCTCCTTTAAAATCTGATTTTACTGCTTGCATCAGTTACCTGATGTTGAACAGAGTTCCATGTAGTCATGGCTCTATGTAGTACTGTGGAACAGAGTTCCATGTAGTCATGGCTCTATGTAGTACTGTGGAATAGAGTTCCATGTAGTCATGGCTCTATGTAGTACTGTGCGCCTCCCATAGTCTGTTCTGGACTTGGGGACTGGGCAGAGACCTCTGGTGGCATGTCTTGTGGGGTATGGATGGGTGTCCGAGCTCTGTGCCAGTAGTTCAAACAGACAGCTCGGTGCATGCAACATGTCAATAGCTCTCACAAATACAAGTAGTGTTAAAGTCAATCTCTCCTCCACTTTGAGCCAGGAGAGACTGGAATTATTATAAGAAAATACTCTGGTTAAAGGGATGGATTGTCAACAAACCTCACAAGAAATCTGCAATTTCTATAATCACATGCATATACACAGTTTACACGCGCGGGCACACACACACACGCACACACACACACACACACACACACACACACACACACACACACACACACACACACACACACACACACACATTAAGGTTGTCAAGTTTATTACTATGCATTCATGGTGTAGTAAACAAAAGAGTGTGTATCTTCAGTCTGATGTGTTCTCTCCGGGTTCCCTTTGTCAGATGAATCGCCATGATCACTGTTCTCTTCAAGGTTCTAGAACTTTACAACGTTCCATTTTATGTACAAGCTGATGCCAGTCAGTTATTCTCCTCCGACACCATACTTCTTAGCCTGGGTCCCAGATCTGTTTGTGCCGTCTTGTCAACTCCTATGGTCGTTGCCCATACCAGTAGGCAAGACAGCAGAAACACATCTGCGACCAGACTACATAATTGCAGCTAATCATATTGAGCACGGCTGGCTGCTACACAGCCTGAGAGGATAGTGTAACGATTACGTGACATTATACACTATGAATTGAATGTATATTATGTTTAAGGCTCCGGCCCCAAAGTGTGTTCATATCCTTCCATGTTATTCTACATTCTGTGCTGTGGGCCAGTCACACTGTGGTAGTCGGTAGTTAATTAAGCTAATCATCATAAACATGGAATGCATCTATGCTGCTACATAACGGTTGTGATTCCTTTTCAAGCCAAGGATCATATATGGACAGACAGTATAAGCTATGACAAGCGCGATGCTGAAGGATGAGGACCGAAGCAGAAAGACGAGAGCACAGTGATCTTTTCCTTCCTCCAGATCATCTTTCCTCTCCGATGCTCCTCCTCTTCTCTCCTAGTTCCTCTTAGCCAGGTGGTATCAGGTATGATAAACTGGGTGTCTCGAGCCCTGAATGCTGATTGGCTGACAGCCATGGTATATCAGACCCTATACCAAGGGTATGACAAAACATTTGTTTTTACTGCTCTAATTACGTTGGTAACCAGTTTATAATAGCAGTAAGGCACCTCGGGGGTTGGTGGTATATTGCCAATATACCACGGCTAAGGGCTGTATCCAGGCACTCTGCGTTGCGTCGTGCCTAAGAACAGCCCTTAGCCATGGTTTATTGGCCATATACCACACCCCCTCGGGCCTTATTGCTTAATTGTTGTCTCCTAGTTCCTCTTAGTCAGGTGGTATCAGATACTGTTGTCAGGTACAGTACAGGTGGTGTCAGGTACAGTACAGGTGGTATTAGATACTGTTGTCAAGTACAGTACAGGTGGTATCAGGTACAGTACAGGTGGTATCAGGTACAGTACAGGTGGTGTCAGGTACAGTACAGGTGGTGTCAGGTACAGTACAGGTGGTATCAGGTACAGTACAGGTGGTGTCAGGTACAGTACAGGTGGTATCAGGTACAGTACAGGTGGTATCAGGTACAGTACAGGTGGTATCAGGTACAGTACAGGTGGTGTCAGGTACAGTACAGGTGGTGTCAGGTACAGTACAGGTGGTGTCAGGTACAGTACAGGTGGTATCAGGTACAGTACAGGTGGTATTAGATACTGTTGTCAAGTACAGTACAGGTGGTATCAGGTACAGTACAGGTGGTATCAGATACTGTTGTCAGGTACAGTACAGGTGGTATCAGATACTGTTGTCAGGTACAGTACAGGTGGTATCAGGTACAGTACAGGTGGTATCAGGTACTGTTGTCAGGTACAGTACAGGTGGTATCAGGTACAGTACAGGTGGTATCAGATACTGTTGTCAGGTACAGTACAGGTGGTATCAGGTACTGTTGTCAGGTACAGTACAGGTGGTATCAGGTACTGTTGTCAGGTACAGTACAGGTGGTATCAGGTACTGTTGTCAGGTACAGTACAGGTGGTATCAGGTACAGTACAGGTGGTATCAGATACTGTTGTCAGGTACAGTACAGGTGGTATCAGATACTGTTGTCAGGTACAGTACAGGTGGTATCAGATACTGTTGTCAGGTACAGTACAGGTGGTATCAGATACTGTTGTCAGGTACAGTACAGGTGGTATCAGGTACAGTACAGGTGGTATCAGGTACAGTACAGGTGGTGTCAGGTACAGTACAGGTGGTGTCAGGTACTGTTGTCAGGTACAGTACAGGTGGTATCAGGTACAGTACAGGTGGTATCAGATACTGTTGTCAGGTACAGTACAGGTGGTATCAGGTACAGTACAGGTGGTATCAGGTACAGTACAGGTGGTATTAGATACTGTTGTCAGGTACAGTACAGGTGGTATCAGGTACAGTACAGGTGGTATCAGATACAGTACAGGTGGTATCAGATACTGTTGTCAGGTACAGTACAGGTGGTATCAGGTACAGTACAGGTGGTATCAGGTACAGTACAGGTGGTATCAGATACTGTTGTCAGGTACAGTACAGGTGGTATCAGGTAGTGTTGTCAGGTACAGTACAGGTGGTATCAGGTAGTGTTGTCAGGTACAGTACAGGTGGTATCAGGTACAGTACAGGTGGTATCAGGTACAGTACAGGTGGTATCAGATACTGTTGTCAGGTACAGTACAGGTGGTCTACTAGGTCGAGGTCATTCAAAGACTTCTGGTTTCTTCTGTGTGCATTAATATAAATCTCTCTCTGTGTGTGTGTGAGAGAGAGAGAATTCAGGCAGGATAAAGTGAAACAGTGCAGTAAAGGGATTAAAAGGTGTCCTGTAAGGATGGAAGAACTGAGGACAAAGTCAGGACATCTGACGTCACGTCCCAGCCTTACTACTGATGACATCACAATGAGTAAGAAGAATTCCCTTCAAAACTGGGCTGAACCACTGCAGCCACAGAGAGAGGGGTGTTCCACCAGCTCCACAGCTGTTAGGTAGAACCTGGACCGTGTTCATTAAGGCACACCGTAGCAAAACATTTCTTCAATTTCATACCTAATGAACACAACCCTGGACTGTCTCTGTCTGTGTCCCAAATGGCCCCCTAGTTCATATACAGTATACTATTTTTGACCAGGGTTTATAGGAAATAGGATGCCAATGTGTTCTCCCCCCCCCCGTCTCCTGCTAGAGGTCCCCTGGTTTCTGGTGGCAGGTGTTGCAGACCCGCACCGGGTGGTCCCAACCCCTAGAGGGCACCGCTCTGCGTTCAGGGGAGCAGTCGTCACACACGCCCTGGCCGCAGGCCCTGCAGTGGTGGATGGAGAGACGCGGAGCGGAGAAGTCTCTCTGACACTCACAGCAGCACCGGATGTTCTGGTCTGGAACCCAGTAGGCTGGACGAGCTGCATCCTTCATCAGACCTGGAGAGAGAGGGAGAGGAGAGGGCGTACACAGACACACAAACACAGACGGACACAAACACACACACACACACAGACGGACACACACACAAACACACACATTAGTTTTGCGGGGACATACGGTTATGTGAATGTGACCAGTCCATCACAGTTTATATTGAACGATGTATATCACATGATGAAAAAGTCATCATGGCGGCTGTATTTCTGCTTAATGAACAGCTAGAACTCAGACATGAAAACATGAAATGACCCGGGAACCTAAAGAACGTCGCTCAGAGATGCACAACAACAACAACATAACCTTCAAAATGGGCGAACCGTTCCTTTAAACAGGTGCTACAGGTAGAACAGCCTCAACTGGTCAGGGCATGGTATTATGGGCATTCTCTGAAGTTACAAATATGCAAAAACAACGTGTTGTACCTTTAAGACTCTATTAGGCTGATAGAAATGTTAAGCACAGACATGTGATAATTGTATATCTAGCACTCACCCAGAGGGCTACAGTACTCGCCCAGAGGGCTACAGTACTCGCCCAGAGGGCTACAGTACTCACCCAGAGGGCTATAGTACTCACCCAGCGGGCTACAGTACTCACCCAGAGGGCTATAGTACTCACCCAGCGGGCTACAGTACTCACCCAGAGGGCTATAGTACTCACCCAGCGGGCTACAGTACTCACCCAGAGGGCTATAGTACTCACCCAGAGGGCTATAGTACTTACCCAGCGGGCTACAGTACTCACCCAGAGGGCTATAGTACTCACCCAGCGGTCTACAGTACTCACCCAGAGGGCTACAGTACTCACCCAGAGGGCTACAGTACTCACCCAGAGGGCTATAGTACTCACCCAGAGGGCTACAGTACATTTTTTTTTTACATTTACATTTAAGTCATTTAGCAGACGCTCTTATCCAGAGCGACTTACAAATTGGAAAGTTCATACATATTCATCCTGGTCCCCCCGTGGGACTTGAACCCTGGTCCCCTCGTGGGAATTGAACCCACAACCCTGGCGTAGCAAGCGCCATGCTCTACCAACTGAGCCACACGGGACCAGAGGGCTACAGTACTCACCCAGAGGGCTACACGACTCACCCAGAGGGCTACAGTACTCACCCAGAGGGCTACACGACTCACCCAGAGGGCTACAGTACTCACCCAGAGGGCTACAGTAGTCACCCAGAGGGCTACAGTAGTCACCCAGAGGGCTACAGTAGTCACCCAGAGGGCTACAGTAGTCACCCAGAGGGCTACAGTAGTCACCCAGAGGGCTACAGTAGTCACCCAGAGGGCTACAGTACTCACCCAGAGGGCTACAGTACTCACCCAGAGGGCTACAGTACTCGCCCAGAGGGCTACAGTACTCGCCCAGAGGGCTACAGTACTCACCCAGAGGGATGTATGTAGCAGTGACCACAGCTCCCAGTGTATTCTGAACAGCCTCTCCTACTCTTCTACTGAGTGTCCCTCCTTCCTCCTCCTCCAACTCTGCATCCAGCAGCTCTACCACACACACACACACACACACACACACACACACACACACACACACACACGAAAGAAGGAAAGAAGAAAACAACCACAGATTTATGTTTCATATTCATTTATAAGATTTGTAAATCCGATAGTAAGAAATAAACATTAAAAAGGGGGAAATATTTTCTCTGTCTGTTAATCTGGATACACGATTTCTCGCCTAATTCTGATGATCATGTTAGTGATGGGGGAAAATTCCAGATAAATATTGGGATATTATTTTTGACGATATATCATATTGTTTTGACAATATGGCAATATTATTTTTCTGTGCTAGTTGGCTGTACCTGCACCAAAACTCCAGTATTTCTTTGTGCTAGTTGGCTGTACCTGCACCAAAACTCCAGTATTTTTCTATCATCGTTTGTTCTCCATCTTTTTAAATAAGGAGACAATTTGTTTTCAGCACTTTTATTTCCATGACTGATCAAAACTAGTTCTCACGTCTCTCTCTTGTCCCTCTGCAGCAGACATATGGTGAGCAATATGTTTGGAACATTGAATCGCAATAAAAAAAAAATCACAATATATACAGTGCATTCGGAATGTATTCAGACCCATTTACTTTTTCACATTTTGTTACGTTACAGCCATATTCTAAAATGGATTAAATAGACACAAAATACCCAATAATGACATCACAATACCCAATAATGACATCACAATACCCCATAATGACATCACAATACCCCATAATGACAAAGCAAAAACTGTTTATCAATTTTTGCACATTTATTACAAATAAAAAACTGAAATATCACATTCACATAAGTATTCAGACCCTTTACTCAGTACTTTTTTGAAGCACCTTTAGCAGTGATTACAGCCTCGAGTCTTCTTGGGTATGACGCTACAAGCTTGGCACACCTGTATTTGGGGAATTTGTCCCATTCTTCTCTGCAGATCCTCACAAGCTCTGTCAGGTTGGATGGGGAGCGTTGCTGCACAGCTATTTTCTGGTCTCCCCAGACATGTTCGATCGGGTTCAAGTCCGGGCTCTGGCTGGGTCACTCAAAAACATTCAGAGACTTGTCCTGAAGCCACTCCTGCGTTATCTTGTCTGTGTGCTTAGGGTCATTGTTCTTTTGGAAGGTGAACCTTTGCCCCAGTCTGAGGTCCTGAGTGCTCTGGAGCAGGTTTTCATCAAAGATCTCTCTGTACTTTGCTCCATTAATCTTTCCCTCGATCCTGACTAGTCTCCCAGTCCCTGCCGCTGAAAAACATCCCCACAGCATGATGCTGCCACCACCATGCTTCACTGTAGGGATGGTGCCAAGTTTCCTCCATACCATAAAGACCTGATTGGTGGAGTGCTGCAGAGATGGTTGTCCTTCTGGAAGGTTCTCCCATCTCCACAGAGGAACTCTGGAGCTCTATCAGAGTAACCATTGGGGTCTTGGTCGCCTCCCTGACCAAGGCCCTTCTCCCCCGATTGCTCAGTTTGGCCGGGCGACCAGCTCTAGGAAGAGTCTTGGTGGTTCCAAACGTCTTCCATTTAAGAATGATGGAGGCCACTGTGTTCTTGGGGACCTTCAATGCTGCAGAAATGTTTTGGTACCCTTCCCTAGATCTGTGCATCGACACAATCCTGTCTCGGAGCTCTATGGACAATTCCTTCGACCTCATGGCTTGGTTTTTGCTCTGACATGCACTGTCAACTGTGGGATCTTATATAGACAGGTGTGTGCCTTTCCAAATCATGTCCAATCAATTTAATTTAGCACAGGTGGACTCCAATCAAGTTGTTGAAACATCTCAAGGATGATCAATGGAAACAGGATGCACCTGAGCTCAACTTGGAGTCTCATAACAAAGGGTCTGAATACTTATGTAAATAAGGTATTTCTGTTTTTCATTTGATTTAATAAATCAGCAAACATTTCTCAAAACCTCTTTTTCGCTTTGTCATTATGGGGTTTTGTGTGTAGATTGAGTGTGTAGATTTGTGTGTAAACATGTATTTAATCAATTTTAGAATAAGGCCTGAACTCAAACCAGAATCACAGCACAGCTAGCACTGCGCCACTCGGGAGGCCCGTCCTTACCTTCTGAGATGCCCCGGTTCTGGAAGCAGGCATCACAGACCCGTACGGGTGCGAGTCCCCAGCCCCTCTCTGGAACGGGACGGTTCTTGGTGGAGCAGCCGTCACAGAAGCCCTCTCCACAGGCACGGCAGTGATGCTTAGTATCGTTGTCCTGGAACACCTCACTGCACTTCCAACATTTCTGTTACAGAGACACAGAGAGCACAGGAGAGAGACTATATCACAGGCTGGAAACACAAGCACACACAGGAGAGAGACTATATCACAGGCTGAAAACACAAGCACACACAGGAGAGAGACTATATCACAGGCTGGAAACACAAGCACACACAGGAGAGAGACTATATCACAGGCTGAAAACACAAGCACACAGAGGAGAGAGACTATATCACAGGCTGGAAACACAAGCACACACAGGAGAGAGACTATATCACAGGCTGGAAACACAAGCACACACAGGAGAGAGACTATATCACAGGCTGGAAACACAAGCACACACAGGAGAGAGACTATATCACAGGCTGGAAACACAAGCACACACAGGAGAGAGACTATATCACAGGCTGAAAACACAAGCACACACAGGAGAGAGACTATATCACAGGCTGAAAACACAAGCACACACAGGAGAGAGACTATATCACAGGCTGGAAACACAAGCACACAGAGGAGAGAGACTATATCACAGGCTGAAAACACAAGCACACACAGGAGAGAGACTATATCACAGGCTGAAAACACAAGCACACACAGGAGAGAGACTATATCACAGGCTGAAAACACAAGCACACACAGGAGGAATGGACAGTCTTTACACAGTCATAGGAGGAATGGACAGTCTTTACATAGTCATAGGAGGAATGGACAGTCTTTACACAGTCATAGGAGAAATGGACAGTCTTTACATAGTCATAGGAGGAATGGACAGTCTTTACACAGTCATAGGAGCAATGGACAGTCTTTATACAGTCATAGGAGCAATGGACAGTCTTTACACAGTCATAGGAGCAATGGACAGTCTTTACACAGTCATAGGAGGAATGGACAGTCTTTATACAGTCATAGACAATAAACCAAGACAGCATGGACATGTCTAAAGATTTCCACTGCACAGCTGAGGCTTGAGAACTTAGGGATTCCCTGGGTTGGAATGAAGTACATCTGACTGCCCTACATACCTCTTCATAAGAGAGAGAGAGAGAGAGGGAGAGGGAGAAAGAGGGGAGGGGGGGTAAGAGAGAGGGAGAAAGAGAGGGAGAAAGAGGGGAGGGGGGTAAGAGAGAGGGAGAAAGAGAGGGAGTAAGAAAGAGGGGGAAAGAGAGGGAGAAAGAGAGGGAGAAAGAGAGGGAGAAAGAGAGGGAGAAAGAGAGGGAGAAAGAGAGGGAGAAAGAGAGGGAGAAAGAGAGGGAGTAAGAGAGAGGGAGTAAGAGAGGGAGTAAGAAAGAGGGAGTAAGAGAGGGAGTAAGAGAGGGAGTAAGAGAGGGTGAAAGAGAGGGAGAAAGAGACATACTTTAAAAACCTCTGCATTACAACCCTCAAAATAACCTTCATTGCCAGTGAGTCACTGCATCTCCATGTTGGTTCTGAAGATGCATATGTCAGCCATGTTGGATCTATGCTGTGTCTATATCAGTATGGCTGTGAGGACCACGTACCAGGATGAGGGAGTTGGGTTTCCAGTAGGCCGGGGCGATCTGGTCGGTGAGCCAGGAAGTGACAGCTTTGGCAGGTTTCACACTGAGCTCTGACACACTCTGGGAGATGTAGTTCACACCGTCCAACAGTCTCTGAGCTGCATTGTTGTTGTCCTTCAGAAAACCATCTGACTGGAGAGGAGATAAGGGAGGAGAGAGAGGGAGAGAGGAAAGAGCGAGACAGAGGGAGAGAAGGGAGGAAAGAGAGGGAGAGAGGAAAGAGCGAGACAGAGAGAGGAGAAAGAGAGAGAGACAATGGCAGTAGTATGAGTTTATTTTTTATTTTACTTTTATTTAACTAGGCAAGTCAGTTTAGAACAAATTCTTATTTTCAGTGACGGCCTAGGAACAGTGGGTTAACTGCCTTGTTCAGGGGCAGAACAACATATTTGTACCTTGTCAGCTCGGGGATTCGATCTTGCAACCTTTTGGTTACTAGTCGAACGCTCTAACCACTAGGCTACGCTGCCGCCCTGTGACAGATATCCTAGATGACAGAGTGACAGAGATCCTAGATGACAGAGTGACAGAGATCCTAGATGACAGTGACAGAGATCCTAGATGACAGAGTGACAGAGATCCTAGATGACAGAGTGACAGAGATCCTAGATGACAGTGACAGAGATCCTAGATGACAGTGACAGAGATCCTAGATGACAGAGTGACAGAGATCCTCGATCAGAACTCTGACTCTTTATGAATATGGGCCGTGGGATGAGTAGGGGAGTCCTCTCTTGTTCTTACCCCAGGTCAGATGTGCTGTATCTCAGTCCTGACTACTGTGTCCTGGTTCCCTCATCTCTTGTTCTTACCCCAGGTCAGATGTGCTGTATCTCAGTCCTGACTACTGTGTTCTGGTTCCCTCATCTCTTGTTCTTACCCCAGGCCAGATGTGCTGTGTCTTGGTTCCCTCATCTCTTGTTCTTACCCCAGGTCAGATGTGCTGTGTCCTGGTTCCCTCATCTCTTGTTCTTACCCCAGGCCAGATGTGCTGTATCTCAGTCCTGACTACTGTGTCTTGGTTCCCTCGTCTCTTATTCTTACCAAAGGCCAGATGTGCTGTATCTCAGTCCTGACTACTGTGTTCTGGTTCCCTCGTCTCTTGTTCTCACCCCAGGCCAGATGTGCTGTGTCTTGGTTCCCTCGTCTCTTGTTCTTACCCCAGGCCAGATGTGCTGTATCTCAGTCCTGACTACTGTGTCCTGGTTCCCTCGTCTCTTGTTCTTACCCCAGGCCAGATGTGCTGTATCTCAGTCCTGACTACTGTGTTCTGGTTCCCTCATCTCTTGTTCTTACCCCAGGCCAGATGTGCTGTATCTCAGTCCTGACTACTGTGTTCTGGTTCCCTCATCTCTTGTTCTTACCCCAGGCCAGATGTGCTGTGTCCTGGTTCCCTCGTCTCTTGTTCTTACCCCAGGCCAGATGTGCTGTGTCCTGGTTCCCTCCTCTCTTGTTCTTACCCCAGGTCAGATGTGCTGTATCTCAGTCCTGACTACTGTGTCCTGGTTCCCTCGTCTCTTGTTCTTACCCCAGGCCAGATGTGCTGTATCTCAGTCCTGACTACTGTGTTCTGGTTCCCTCGTCTCTTGTTCTTTTTTAAATGTTATTTCTTATGTAGATCAGCTTTAATACTGCAGATAGATGGTAGCTTCCATCAATGTAATTGTCTGCATAATTTTCAATCCCCCATATTTTTTTGTAAATATGTACAGTACCAATCAAAAGATTGAGCAAGGAGAGTGATGGAATGCTGCATCAGATGACCTGGCCTCCACAATCACCCGACCTCAACCCAATTGACACGGTTTGGAATGAGTTGGACCACACAGTGAAGGTAAAGCAGCCAACAAGTGCTCAGCATATGTGGGAACTCCTTCAAGACTGTTGGAAAAGCATTCCTCATGAAGCTGGATGAAGAGAAGGCCAAGAGTGTGCAAAGCTGTCATCAAGGCAAAGGGTGGCTACTTTTAAGGATCTCAAATATAAAATATGTTGATTTGTTTAACACTTTTTTGGTTACTACATGATTCCATATGTGTTATTTCATAGTTTTGATGTCTTCACTATTATTCTACAATGTAGAAAATAGTAAAAATAAAGAAAAACCCTTGAATGAGTAGGTGTGTCCAAACTTTTGACTGGTACTGGATTATTATTTTCAAAAATCGTACATATCTTAATTTATTTCCACAATTAAGGAATAATATGCAATATAATGTTGGCAGTTCATACGAAGGATTGTTACATACAACCAGGATTGGCATTACAAAATAAAAATACTTTTTTTGGCAAGTAATTATTATTTTGTCAAACAATTATTGTGATTCATCCTGTAATGTCCCTAACATCATTACCCCATAGCAACAGATGTGGGACACACACACACGGGGACACACACACACTCCACCCTTCCCCCACAAACAACCAAAAGCGCAGATGTTGAACAGTTGTTCCATCCCCAGGCCCAGATCAAGACTTGATGTGTGAATACATATACAGTTGCTTGAGAAGGCAAAATTGGGCAAGAATGGGGAGATTTGATTAACCAATGTCAAGTCCTAGCTCCTCTTGTTCTTACCCCAGGCCAGATGTGTTGTATTTCAGTCCTGACCACTGTGTCCACTGGGTCCTGGTTCCCGTACCAGTACTGCCTGCTTCTGTAGATCACCCCACAGTTGGGACACTCTATCACATACCTGTAAACACCAATACTTTAGTTTAAAAAGTTTGGACACACCTACTCATTCAAGGGTTTTTCTTTATTTTTACTATTTTCTACATTGTAGAATAATAGTGAAGACATCAAAACTATGAAATAACATATATGGAATCATGTACTAATCAAAAAAAGTGGTAAACAAATCAACATATATTTTAGATTCTTCAAAGTAGCCACGCTTTGCCTTGATGACAGCTTTGCACACTCTTGGCATTCTCTCAACCAACTTCATCAGGTAGTCACCTGGAATGCATTTCAATTAACAGGTGTGCCTAGTTAAAAGTTAATTTGTGGAATGTCTTTCGTTCTTAATGCGTTTCAGACAATCAGTTGTGTTGTGACAAGGTAGGGGTGGTATACAGAAGATAGACCTATCTGGTAAAAGACCAAGTCAATATTATGGCAAGAACAGCTCAAATAAGCAAAGAGAAACGACAGTCCATCATTACTTTAAGACATGAAGGTCAGTCAATACGGAAAATTTCATGAAATGTGAACGTTTCTTCAAGTGCAGTCGCAAAAACCATCAAGCGCTGATGATGACACTGGCTCTGATGAGGACCGCCACAGGAAGGGAAGAGTTACCTCTGCAGAGGATAAGTAGGTGTGTCCAAACTTTTGACTGGCACTGTACAAGCGAACAACACTACAGTTCAGCCAGCGACAGCAGATAGCGTTGAAACAGCATCTACCCGTTGGTCTCATACCACTCTTAAAGGACCATTATTCTCCACAGCCTTTCATACAGTGATACAGAGTCAATAGCTTCCTCCCTTCATTCTGAAGGACCACACCCGGTGTGCATCCCAAATGGCACCCTATTCCCTATGTAGTGCACTACTTTAGACCAGAGTCCTATGGGTCCCTATTCCCTATGTAGTGCACTACTTTAGACCAGAGTCCTATGGGTCCCTATTCCCTATGTAGTGCACTACTTTCTGAATAACCAGTAATCACCCTGACCAGGCATAAATGGCCAGACCAAACCAGTCCCAAATGGCACCCTATTACCTATGTAGTGCACTACTTTCTGAATAACCAGTAGACCGGTACTCACCCTGACCAGGCATAGATGGCCAGACCAAACCAGGGAGAGTCAGAGGAGGCTGTCGCCTTGGGAACCACAATCACCTCCTTCCCTCCCTCATAGCACGCCTGAGGATCAGAGTACAGACGTTCAGATCAGAGGAATAACTAGTGTGTGTGTGTGTGTGTGTGTGTGTGTGTGTGTGCGTGCGTGCGTGCGTGCGTGCGTGCGTGCGTGCGTGCGTTCGTTCCTACCTTACAAGTGTAGATACGGTTGTCATACTGAGCAGAGTAGCGACAGCGGTGTTTAGCCTCGTGGTTCACTTCCTCCTTCAGGTGGTTCATACTGTTCTCACAGCCAGACCTGACAGGAAGAGGGTTAGTACACAGTTAGTACAAATTGAGAAGAGTAAGTAACTAAAAAGCAGATTCCCCAAGAGAGGATGGCTTTCACTTCAGCAGTGATAAATTTGACGAAAAGATCATGATCATTAGAAAGCAAATTACGGACTCCTCTTTAAATCTGCGTATTCCTCCAAAGCTCAGTTGTCCTGAGTCAGCACAACACTGCCAGGATCTAGGATCAAGTGAGACACTCAAGTTTTTTTAATATGATATCTATTGACACATTGATGAAAATAGTCTTGGCCTCTAAACCTTCAAGCTGCATTCTCGACCCTGTTCCAACTTAACTACTGAAAGAGCTGCTTCCTGTGCTTGGCCCTCCTATGTTGAACATAATAAACGGCTCCCTGTCCACTGGATGTGTTCCAAACTCACTAAAAGTGGCAGTAATAAACCCTCTCTGAAAAAGCCAAACCGTGACCCAGAAAATGTAAAAAACTATCAGCCTATATCGAATATATCGAATGGGGGATTCCTTTAAAAATATATATTTAAAAGCTGTTGCACAGCAACTCACTGCCTTCCTGAAGACAATGAAACCGAAACACTTCAGTCTGGTTTTAGACCCCATCATAGCACTGAGACGGCACTCGTGAAGGTAGTAAATTACCTTTTAATTGCGTCAGACCGAGGCTCTGCATCTGTCCTCGTGCTCCTAGACCGTTGCGCTGCTTTTGATACCATCACAACATTCTTTTTGAGAGAATGGAAATCCAAATTAGTCTACACGGACAAGTTCTGGCCTGGTTTAGATCTTATCTGCCGGAAAGATATCAGTTTGTCTCTGTGGATGGTTTGTCCTCTGACAAATCAACTGTATATTTCGGTGTTCCTCCTCAAGGTTCCGCTTTAGGACCACTATTGTTTTTACTGTATATTTTACCTCTTGGTGATGTCATTCGGAAACATAATGTTAACTTTCATTGCTATGCTGACGACACACAGCTGTACATTCCGTTGAAACATGGTGAAGCCCCAAAATTGCCCTCCCTGGAAGCCTGTGTTTCAGACATAAGGAAGTGGATGGCGGATAATGTTTTACTTTTAAACTCGGACACAACAGAGATGCTAGTTCTAGGTCCCAAGAAACAAAGAGATCTTCTGTTGAATCTGACAATTAATCTTGATGGTTGTACAGTCGTCTCAAATAAAACTGTGATGGACCTCGGCGTTACTCTGGACCCTGATCTCTCTTTTGACGAACATATCAAGAATATTTCAAGGACAGCTTTTTTACATCTTCGTAAAATTGCAAAAATCTGAAACTTTCTCGCCATAAATGATGCAGAAAAATGTATCCATGCTTTTGTCACTTCTTGATTAGACTACTGCAATGCTCTACTTTCCGGCTACCCGGATAAAGAACTTAATAAACTTCAGTTAGTGCTAAACACGGCTGCTGGAATCTTGACTAGAATCAAAATATTTGATCATATTACTCCAGGTGCTTCTTGTTAAGGCTAGGGCTGATTTCAAGGTTGTACTGCTAACCTACAAAGCATTACATGGGCTTGCTCCTATCTATCTTTCCGATTTGGTCCTGCCGTACATACCTACACTACGGTCAGAAGACGCAGGCCTCCTTATTGTCCCTAGAATTTCTAAGCAAACAGCTGGAGGCAGGACTTTCTCGTATAGAGCTCCATTTTTATGGAATGGTCTGCCTATCCATGTGAGAGACGCAGACTCGGTCTCAACCTTTAAGTCTTTATTGAAGACTCGTCTCTTCAGTAGGTCCTATGATTGAGTGTAGTCTGACACAGGAGTGTGAAGGTGAACGGAAAGGCACTGGAGCGACGAACCTCCCTTGCTGTCTCAACCCACTTGAGTGGGTTAGTTAGTTTTCTTCCTGTCCGGGTTGGTCTGTTTTGGACTCTCTCTCTACCGCACCTGCTGTCTCTAACTCTGAATGATCGGCTATGAAAAGCCAACTGACATTTACTCCTGAGGTGCTGACCTGTTGTACCCTCTACAACCACTGTGATTATTATTTGACCCTGCTGGTCATCTATGAACATCTTGGCCATGTTCTGTTATTATCTCCACCCGGCACAGTCAGAAGAGGACTGGCCACCCCTCATAGCCTGGTTCCTCTCTAGGTTTCTTCCTAGGTTTTGGCCTTTCTAGGGAGTTTTTCCTTGCCAGCGTGCTTCTACAACTGCATTGCTTGCTGTTTGGGGTTTTAGGCTGGGTTTCTGTACAACACTTTGTGACATCGTCTGATGTAAAAAGGGCGTTATAAATACATGATGGATTGATGATTCAATTACTATGTTATTACTGTGTTGTTCTTACAGCCAGACCTGACAGGAAAAGGGTTAGTCCACAGTGTTTAATTACTTTGTTATTACTGTACCAAAGCTGAAAGGAAGGCAGAGAAACATTATGGCTGTAGAAAACATATTATTGTTCTGTCCTGTTTGAGATGCTATTTTAGTGTGATTATCAGGTAATTACTACCGATAGGGAATAACTATGCAACTCCAATGTAATACACATTAACCATTAAATAACAAAATACCAAGTAAACAGTGGACTGAAGCATTAGTGTAAACTGAGCCATCACACAGCTAAGGCTAATTCACCATGTAAATTATAAAACACTAAAAAATGGTCAATATTAGACTGTAATAGAAAGCAGAACTGGAAACAGAGAATACAGCGCGAGGTACCACAGCTGAGACGGTAACAGAAACAATAAATGAAAACAGATGGAAGCATTGTCAGATCCACACAGCTGAGACAGATACTGGACCAGGTGAAGAACTAACCTACAGCTGAGACAGATACTGGACCAGGTGAAGAACTAACATACAGCTGAGACAGATACTGGACCAGGTGAAGAACTAACCTACAGCTGAGACAGATACTGGACCAGGTGAAGAACTAACCTACAGCTGAGACAGATACTGGACCAGGTGAAGAACTAACATACAGCTGAGACAGATACTGGACCAGGTGAAGAACTAACCTACAACTGAGACAGATACTGGACCAGGTGAAGAACTAACCTACAGCTGAGACAGATACTGGACCAGGTGAAGAACTAACCTACAGCTGAGACAGATACTGGACCAGGTGAAGAACTAACCCACAGCTGAGACAGATACTGGACCAGGTGAAGAACTAACCTACAGCTGAGACAGATACTGGACCAGGTGAAGAACTAACCTACAGCTGAGACAGATACTGGACCAGGTGAAGAACTAACCTACAGCTGAGACAGATACTGGACCAGGTGAGGAACTAACATACAGCTGAGACAGATACCAGAGCAGGTGAAATACTAACCCACAGCTGAGACAGATACTGGACCAGGTGAATAACTAACCTACAGCTGAGACAGATACTGGACCAGGTAAAGAACTAACCCACAGTTGAGACAGATACTGGACCAGGTGAAGAACTAACCTACAGCTGAGACAGATCCTGGACCAGGTGAGGAACTAACCCACAGCTGAGACAGATACTGGACCAGGTGAAGAACTAACCTACAGCTGAGACAGATACTGGACCAGGTGAAGAACTAACCTACAGCTGAGACAGATACTGGACCAGGTGAAGAACTAACCTACAGCTGAGACAGATACTGGACCAGGTGAAGAACTAACCTACAGCTGAGACAGATACCAGAGCAGGTGAAATACTAACCCACAGCTGAGACAGATACCAGAGCAGGTGAAGTATTCATCAGGGAAGAAAGAGTTACTGGCCAGGTGCTCTTCTGGGATATCCCCACTGAAACGTTCACTCAGGGCCTAGAAGGGAGAGAGGGAGGGAGGGAGAGAGAGAGTAGAGAGAGAGTAGAGAGAGAGCGGGGGAGATTAGAGAGAGGGAGAGCTTTGCAACAGGTGTTGACAATGTCATTCATTGCTTACACACACCAACCTGCAGGGCTCTGTATATGACGCTTGCGGAACGAGGTGAGCGGGTAGTGTTGTTATCTAACTGTTGCTCCAGGCTACGCAGCAGACCACTAAAATCTGTCGGGGGGTTGTAGGTTCGAGTCCCGCGGTACTGGATGGAGCTGAAGGCCTCGGGAAACAGACCCAACTTCCTGAAACGCTCCTGGAGCAGACGCTCTGCAGACTCTGATGGGTTGTCTGGAGAGAGGGGGAGCGAGAGACATGTAGAGGAGAGGGAAGGAGGTGTAGAGGAGAGAGGAAGAGAGAGAGAGGTGTAGAGGAGAGAGGGAGAGAGAGAGATGGGGAAGAGAGAGAGAGATGTAGAGGAGAGAGGGAGAGAGAGAGAGATGTAGAGGAGAGGGGGAGAGAGAGAGAGAGAGATGTAGAGGAGAGAGGGAGAAAGCCAGAGAGAGATGTAGAGGAGAGAGGGGAAGAGAGAGATGTAGAGGAGAGAGGGGAAGAGAGGGGAAGAGAGAGAGAGAGAGAGAGAGAGAGAGAGAGAGAGAGAGAGAGAGAGAGCAGTGGATGAGGAAGAGAAAAGAGGGGAAGACAGTCTTGATGTTAGAGGTGAATGGCCAACCTGAACCCAGTTTTTTGTCTGTCTCAACCCCTGACCCTGTCCCCCAACCTGATCCCAGCTGTTTGTCTGTCTCAACCCCTGACCCCCAACCTGAACCCAGCTGTTTCTCTGTCTCAACCCCTGACATGACAGCACAAACAGACTGGCACTCAGGCTAAGCCAACCAGAACCACCTACCTGAGCTCAGTAGCTTGGTGTGGACGGTCTCATGGAAGATAATAACAGCTGGTCCCAGAGTGGACAGAGGGACGTCCAGGCCACACCGGGTCGTAGTGGCCTTCAGCTCCCTGGTGAAGTGCTTCAGATAGGCTTCCGAAGCATCACCTAGGAACTTGAACAGGTCGTCGTGGAGACGGTCGGCATGGGTACGGTAGATGACGAGGTCGGAGATGGCAAGGACTTTGAGGAGCAGCCGGGTACGCTGGCCCTGATTGGATCCTAGTTAGGAACCGAGGAAGATGAAGTGTAGTAATCAAAGGCCTTTAGGCATTCCCCTCGACAGCCAGCCGGCGTTTCCCTCGACAGACAGACACGCGGCGTTCCCCTCAGACAGACACGCGGCGTTCCCCTCAGACAGACACGCGGCGTTCCCCTCAGACAGACACGCGGCGTTCCCCTCAGACAGACACGCGGCGTTCCCCTCAGACAGACACGCGGCGTTCCCCTCGACAGCCAGCCGGCGTTTCCCTCGACAGACAGACACGCGGCGTTCCCCTCAGACAGACACGCGGCGTTCCCCTCAGACAGACACGCGGCGTTCCCCTCAGACAGACACGCGGCGTTCCCCTCAGACAGACACGCGGCGTTCCCCTCAGACAGACACGCGGCGTTCCCCTCAGACAGACACGCGGCGTTCCCCTCAGACAGACACGCGGCGTTCCCCTCAGACAGACACGCGGCGTTCCCCTCAGACAGACACGCGGCGTTTCCCTCGACAGACAGACACGCGGCGTTCCCCTCAGACAGACAGACATGCGGCGTTCCCCTCAGACAGACACGCGGCGTTCCCCTCAGACAGACACGCGGCGTTCCCCTCAGACAGACACGCGGCGTTCCCCTCAGACAGACACGCGGCGTTCCCCTCAGACAGACACGCGGCGTTCCCCTCAGACAGACACGCGGCGTTCCCCTCAGACAGACACGCGGCGTTCCCCTCAGACAGACACGCGGCGTTCCCCTCAGACAGACACGCGGCGTTCCCCTCAGACAGACACGCGGCGTTCCCCTCAGACAGACACGCGGCGTTCCCCTCAGACAGACACGCGGCGTTCCCCTCAGACAGACACGCGGCGTTCCCCTCAGACAGACACGCGGCGTTCCCCTCAGACAGACACGCGGCGTTCCCCTCAGACAGACACGCGGCGTTCCCCTCAGACAGACACGCGGCGTTCCCCTCAGACAGACACGCGGCGTTCCCCTCAGACAGACACGCGGCGTTCCCCTCAGACAGACACGCGGCGTTCCCCTCAGACAGACACACGGCGTTCCCCTCAGACAGACACACGGCATTCCCCTCAGACTAAAATAAGTTATGCTCTAGTCTAGTCTTTTGATACAACAAGGTTTTGACCAATCAGATGTCAGTTGAAGCCTTGCTGTTGTTTCTAGCTACCATCAGTGTATTTGTCCAGCTCCTGTGTCACATTTAGTCATGTTTAATTCTGTACCTGCCCCCAGCAGTCCCTCTGTGTCGATCACCACCACCCTGTGGATGGGGTCCATGGCAGCCCAGACCCCCACGGTGCAGGACTCCTGGGTGGGGGATGTCTGGAACACCTCTCGCCCCAGGAAGAAGGTGTGATTCAGGGTGTGGGACTTCCCCTCCCCCGTGTTTCCAAAGATAGACACGACCTTGAGGAGTTCCTCTGGCCTGCAGTCCAGCCGGCTCACAAAGTCTTCCTCATCCTTTAACTAAAGATTCAATACAACAGAGGTCAGTCTGTGGTGAAGTACTTTCCTCGACCAAACAGAGTATCGGTCTAGCCTGGTCCCAGATCTGTTGTCTACTTCTATAGCCTGGTCCCAGATCTGGGGCCTGTTGCACAAAAGTAGAATTAAGACATCCGGGATAAATGACTCAGCTGAGCTCAATGAAGCCAAAACATGTGCGTCCAGGCTTAATTGGTTGCACAAAGACCAAGCCAGGATGAGCAGACACGGATTCATTAAGCCAGGTGAAACCAATCCTGGATAGGTGCGCGCTCACGGCTCACTCAAATAGACCCCGCCACAGATCACAGATTAACTGATTTACCATGGCAACTAGAGCCGCGTACTTTTCCCCGTCGGAAGCACAAATCCTCATGGAGGCATACGAGGAGGTAAAAGATATAATTAAGAAGAAAGGCAACACCGCCACAGTGATAAAGCAAAGAGAAAAAGCGTGGCAAAGTATTGCAGACCGCCTGAATGCGTAAGTAGTGCACAATTACACAGTCACCGCTCCGCTGAAACATCACAATTACAATTCAAATATTTAATTCACATCTCCAAAAATGCAGTTGTACTGTAATTATGAAACGGTTAAATTTTTAATTGAAATGCACTGCAGATATGAGTGAAATTGTGTAAAGTAACTCCATCACACTGTATAAAGCTATGATACATTTTTTGATATTTTTACTGAAAACAAGACAAAAATACCAAGTAATTTTTTGCAGTGTGACTCCATTAAATGTGTGTGTGTGTGTGTGTGTAGATGAAACATGAACGGGCCAAAACGGACATGGCAACAGGTCAAAATCAAATACAAGAACATTCTGCAGAATGGTATGGTCCCTGACTAATATTTAACAAAGCACAAGCATATATTGTACCCAGAAGGTGCCTGCTCACACATTGTCTGTACTGTTTTAGCAGTGAAAAAGAATACCCACAGACAAGGCACGGGTGGTGGGTCACCAAAGGCTGACCTTACCCCAGCAGAGGACATGGCCTTGGAGCTAAATAAAGGCAGGCCCGTCTTAGAGGGGATCCCTGGGGGGAAAGAGACGAGCATAGGTTCCTCCCAAGATGCCACCCACTTCATTCAAGGTATGTCCTTCCATCTCTACATGGGATACAACCACATTCATATTGAATCAATTTGGACTGTCTGACTTTGGTTTACCTATTGCCTTGCAGTGTCTGGCAGCACTGTTCCTGTTAGAGCCACCAGCACAAGCACCAGACGATGCTGATCCAGTGAGTACTCCATCAAAGGCATACTGTAGGCCTGGCATGTCTTGTCTACTAGCTTCAATATGAATCCGATTAAATGTGATAGGGTGAAGGCCCCAGTGCAGCAGCAACAGCACAGGAGACGATGATGAGGAGGAGACCATCTCTCTGGATTCCAGAAGGCATGAGGTATCATGTTAAGACTGTGAAAGTACTATTTACTCTACAATGGTGAGGAGTCCTCATCAAAATCAAAAAATCTAATTTCTTTTACAGGACCCAGATGCTATACAGTGGGAAAACCAGCCTGGCAACATAGTGCGTATTAATAAAAGGACACCACATCCTGCCAAATTCCAGCTGCGCTAATTGTATTGTGTTCACAGAGCTCACAAGCTATCAGAAAGTTGTATGGCAACCACCTCCGGCGCCAAATAGAACTGGCAGACATAGACATTCAGTACAAGAAGAAAAAGATGGAAAATCTTGCACTGGAGTCCGAAATAAAAAAGAGGACAATTAGGAAACTGGACCTTGAAATAAAAAAACTTGAGAGGGAGGTGAGATATGCCTTCAATGTACACTGTATGCTAACTGTAACACAAATGTATTAATCATTATTTTTCTTTCCTCCCCCAGCTCCAAGAAGATGACACAGCTCAAAATAAAAATTTGGTATATTCTCGTAAAGTCAAGTGAGCCATGACATATGAGCTCTTATTGTGAGCACACAGGACGGTGGCATCTTTCTAAGTTTTTTTTTATTTTCCCAGCAATCAGTACAACCAAGTCATCGTTATAAGGCATCGCCCTCTTTTGCCCACCCCCCCAGCACCAGGTGTGGCCACTAGCCTATATGAAGGCCCAAAATTGTGTGTTCCTTTCTGCTCTGACAATGGCATGCCCATTCGTGCGAGATGTGGTGGATGAAGAAGCACTTGTGCTGAGGAGAGCCTTCAGGCGAGAAAGGGTCTTCAGGGACCGGTTGGACCCACTGGCCTTCCCTGATGACCATCTATATGAAAGATACAGGTTTTCTGCAGATGGCATCAGGTATCTATGCAGACTACTGTGTCCCAGGATTAAGCACCGCACTGCACGGAGCCATGCACTGAGTGTGGAGCAAATGGTTTGTGTGGCCTTGCGCTTTTTTGCTAGTGGAGCCTTCCTGTACTCAGTGGGGGATGCAGAACAGCTGAACAAGGCCACAATTTGCCGCACAATAAGGAGTGTGTGTCTGGCTATCAAAGCATTAGCAGATGTCTTCATCTCCTTCCCTGGCCACAGAAGACTCTGTGACATCAAAGAGGAGTTCTATAGGATTGCAGGTAAGAGGATCTACAAATTACAGGACAACTGTTAACACATAGTAGGATACTCATTACTTTGTGTGACAGGTTTCCCCAATGTCATTGGTGCAGTGGACTGCACACACATAAGGATAAAAGCCCCCTCAGGTGCCCATGAGGCCGATTTTGTGAATAGGAAATCCTTTCACAGCATTAATGTTCAGGTGAACATAACTTTTTGATATTGTCCATTGACGAACACTCTGCATTGCCAGTGATGTGCATTGATTGGTGTAATATTCCTCATCTTATGATTTCAGATGGTCTGCAATGCTGACTGTGTGATCAGCAATGTTGTGGCAAAATGGCCTGGCTCAGTCCATGACTCCAGAATCTTTCGGGCCTCTGAAATCTATCAGTGCCTATCACAAGGTAAGCCACACAACCCCTATTTATAACCATCATGGCTGTGTCAAGAATATCACTGTGTTTATGAGGTAGTAATGATGAGATTTTGTGTTGACAGGTGAATTCTCTGGTGTGTTGCTGGGAGACAGGGGGTATGGCTGCCAGCCTTTTCTCCTGACACCTTTCACAGACCCCCAGGAAGCACAGCAGGCCTACAACCATGCCCATGCCAGGACCAGGGCCAGAGTTGAAATGACCTTTGGCCTCCTGAAGGCACGCTTTCACTGCCTTCACAAATTAAGGGTCAGCCCTGTTAGGGCATGTGATATTACTGTGGCTTGTGCTGTCCTCCACAATGTGGCCTGCCTGAGGAAGGAGAGGGCCCCCAGAGTGCCACCAGCCATGGACTGGGACAATCCGTCAATCTTCCCTGATGACGACAGTGGTCGGCTGCTGAGGGACCAATATGTGTTGAATTATTTTAGTTAGTATGTGTGCTTTCAATTTTGGTTAAATATGTCCTGCGGTGGCAGAGGAATTTGGTTTTTTTTGGGTTCGTTTTTTTACGAATTTGGCCTCTTATGATGTTTGTGCGGTATACTGTGTGTAATACAAGGCTGCAGGGAGGCTACTGCATCCATTCATTTGTCTGTTCAGTTGATGTGTATGGATTTGTCCTGCATTTATTTTAGTGTGCAGACATGCAGGGTGTGTTATATACAGACCTTTGAATGTGTATGTATCATTTTGTATAATATGCTTGGATTCTGTGCTTTCCATCTTGTAGAGTCACTGTGACTTCAGTTTCGAAAGGAGCTGATGGTTTACCTGCTTTGTTTTGTCCTTATTCAATAAAGGAACATAATGTTACACATTGTGTTTTTATATTCATATGGAATGTGTATTTGTTTATATGACAGAGTACTAGGGCCACACTGAAGAAAAAGGATAAAGTCATAAATTTGAGGCTGGTTCTTTCTGCAGAAAAGCTACATTGTTTTTACAGTTTTGATACTTATGACAATGTGATACTTAATATTCTGGCACATCAGCATGTCTTTGTTTATGAAACCATACTGAAGTACAATTTCACGAAATGCCCCACATCTGTCATTTTAACAACTGTCCTCTAAAACAACTGGTTACAATATTATTACTTGTGTTTTTTTCCCCTCTGTGGCCCTAATATTCTATCATTTTATATATAGCCTTATAGTCTATGGAAAACTGTAAATTATCTAATGATAGCAACATCATCTAAAAATTATTTTTTATCCAAAATCATTGAAATTAATGATCACAAACATTTAAATAATGACAGTGGGTCTAGTTATATGTGATAACAATGTATAGTGAGCAGTGAAATAACTATTGGTTTCCATTTGTGGTGACTGCTGACTGACATTAGGAATGAGATTAAATAGATCCTGGAATTTAGCCTGGTCTGGAGCAGGCTAGCTCCACAGAATAAATCTCCATGGTAATTTATACCATAACATATCCTCCTGCCCCCTATCCATCTTTAGTGCAACCGGATTACGGATCAATTGAGCCAGGATCACCAAGATATCCTGGCTTAATCCCTTATCCTAGTTTTGTGCAACAGGCCCCTGTTGTCTACTTCTATAGCCTGGTCCCAGATCTGTTGTCTACTTCTATAGCCTGGTCCCAGATCTGTTGTCTACTTCTATAGCCTGGTCCCAGATCTGTTGTCTACTTCTATAGCCTGGTCCCAGATCTGTTGTCTACTTCTATAGCCTGGTCCCAGATCTGTTGTCTACTTCTATAGCCTGGTCCCAGATCTGTTGTCTACTTCTATAGCCTGGTCCCAGATCGGTTGTCTCCTTCTATAGCCTGGTCCCAGATCTGTTGTCTACTTCTATAGCCTGGTCCCAGATCTGTTGTCTCCTTCTATAGCCTGGTCCCAGATCTGTTGTCTACTTCTATAGCCTGGTCCTAGATCTGTTGTCTACTTCTATAGCCTGGTCCCAGATCTGTTGTCTACTTCTATAGCCTGGTCCCAGATCTGTTGTCTACTTCTATAGCCTGGTCCCAGATCTGTTGTCTCCTTCTATAGCCTGGGGCCTGTTGCACAAAAGTAGAATTAAGACATCCGGGATAAATGACTCAGCTGAGCTCAATGAAGCCAAAACATGTGCGTCCAGGCTTAATTGGTTGCACAAAGACCAAGCCAGGATGAGCAGACACGGATTCATTAAGCCAGGTGAAACCAATCCTGGATAGGTGCGCGCTCACGGCTCACTCAAATAGACTCCGCCACAGATCACAGATTAACTGATTTACCATGGCAACTAGAGCCGCGTACTTTTCCCCGTCGGAAGCACAAATCCTCATGGAGGCATACGAGGAGGTAAAAGATATAATTAAGAAGAAAGGCAACACCGCCACAGTGATAAAGCAAAGAGAAAAAGCGTGGCAAAGTATTGCAGACCGCCTGAATGCGTAAGTAGTGCACAATTACACAGTCACCGCTCCGCTGAAACATCACAATTACAATTCAAATATTTAATTCACATCTCCAAAAATGCAGTTGTACTGTAATTATGAAACGGTTAAATTTTTAATTGAAATGCACTGCAGATATGAGTGAAATTGTGTAAAGTAACTCCATCACACTGTATAAAGCTATGATAAATGTTTTGATATTTTTACTGAAAACAAGACAAAAATACCAAGTAATTTTTTGCAGTGTGACTCAATTAAATGTGTGTGTGTGTGTGTGTGTGTGTGTGTGTGTGTGTGTGTAGATTAAACATGAACGGGCCAAAACGGACATGGCAGCAGGTCAAAATCAAATACAAGAACATTCTGCAGAATGGTATGGTCCCTGACTAATATTTAACAAAGCACAAGCATATATTGTACCCAGAAGGTGCCTGCTCACACATTGTCTGTACTGTTTTAGCAGTGAAAAAGAATACCCACAGACAAGGCACGGGTGGTGGGTCACCAAAGGCTGACCTTACCCCAGCAGAGGACATGGCCTTGGAGCTAAATAAAGGCAGGCCCGTCTTAGAGGGGATCCCTGGGGGGAAAGAGACGAGCATAGGTTCCTCCCAAGATGCCACCCGCTTCATTCAAGGTATGTCCTTCCATCTCTACATGGGATACAACCACATTCATATTGAATCAATTTGGACTGTCTGACTTTGGTTTACCTATTGCCTTGCAGTGTCTGGCAGCACTGTGTTCCTGTTAGAGCCACCAGCACAAGCACCAGACGATGCTGATCCAGTGAGTACTCCATCAAAGGCATACTGTAGGCCTGGCATGTCTTGTCTACTAGCTTCAATATGAATCTGATTAAATGTGATAGGGTGAAGGCCCCAGTGCAGCAGCAACAGCACATGATGGAGACGATGATGAGGAGGAGACCATCTCTCTGGATTCCAGAAGGCATGAGGTATCATGTTAAGACTGTGAAAGTACTATTTACTCTACAATGGTGAGGAGTCCTCATCAAAATCAAAAAATCTAATTTCTTTTACAGGACCCAGATGCTATACAGTGGGAAAACCAGCCTGGCAACATAGTGCGTATTAATAAAAGGACACCACATCCTGCCAAATTCCAGCTGCGCTAATTGTATTGTGTTCACAGAGCTCACAAGCTATCAGAAAGTTGTATGGCAACCACCTCCGGCGCCAAATAGAACTGGCAGACATAGACATTCAGTACAAGAAGAAAAAGATGGAAAATCTTGCACTGGAGTCCGAAAAAAAAAAGAGGACAATTAGGAAACTGGACCTTGAAATAAAAAAACTTGAGAGGGAGGTGAGATATGCCTTCAATGTACACTGTATGCTAACTGTAACACAAATGTATTAATCATTATTTTTCTTTCCTCCCCCAGCTCCAAGAAGATGACACAGCTCAAAATAAAAATTAGGTATATTCTCGTAAAGTCAAGTGAGCCATGACATATGAGCTCTTATTGTGAGCACACAGGACGGTGGCATCTTTCTAAGTTTTTTTTTATTTTCCCAGCAATCAGTACAACCAAGTCATCGTTATAAGGCATCGCCCTCTTTTGCCCACCCCGCCAGCACCAGGTGTGGCCACTAGCCTATATGAAGGCCCAAAATTGTGTGTTCCTTTCTGCTCTGACAATGGCATGCCCATTCGTGCGAGATGTGGTGGATGAAGAAGCACTTGTGCTGAGGAGAGCCTTCAGGCGAGAAAGGGTCTTCAGGGACCGGTTGGACCCACTGGCCTTCCCTGATGACCATCTATATGAAAGATACAGGTTTTCTGCAGATGGCATCAGGTATCTATGCAGACTACTGGGTCCCAGGATTAAGCACCGCACTGCACGGAGCCATGCACTGAGTGTGGAGCAAATGGTTTGTGTGGCCTTGCGCTTTTTTGCTAGTGGAGCCTTCCTGTACTCAGTGGGGGATGCAGAACAGCTGAACAAGGCCACAATTTGCCGCACAATAAGGAGTGTGTGTCTGGCTATCAAAGCATTAGCAGATGTCTTCATCTCCTTCCCTGGCCACAGAAGACTCTGTGACATCAAAGAGGAGTTCTATAGGATTGCAGGTAAGAGGATCTACAAATTACAGGACAACTGTTAACACATAGTAGGATACTCATTACTTTGTGTGACAGGTTTCCTCAATGTCATTGGTGCAGTGGACTGCACACACATAAGGATAAAAGCCCCCTCAGGTGCCCATGAGGCCGATTTTGTGAATAGGAAATCCTTTCACAGCATTAATGTTCAGGTGAACATAACTTTTTGATATTGTCCATTGACGAACACTCTGCATTGCCAGTGATGTGCATTGATTGGTGTAATATTCCTCATCTTATGATTTCAGATGGTCTGCAATGCTGACTGTGTGATCAGCAATGTTGTGGCAAAATGGCCTGGCTCAGTCCATGACTCCAGAATCTTTCGGGCCTCTGAAATTTATCAGTGCCTATCACAAGGTAAGCCACACAACCCCTATTTATAACCATCATGGCTGTGTCAAGAATATCACTGTGTTTATGAGGTAGTAATGATGAGATTTTGTGTTGACAGGTGAATTCTCTGGTGTGTTGCTGGGAGACAGGGGGTATGGCTGCCAGCCTTTTCTCCTGACACCTTTCACAGACCCCCAGGAAGCACAGCAGGCCTACAACCATGCCCATGCCAGGACCAGGGCCAGAGTTGAAATGACCTTTGGCCTCCTGAAAGCACGCTTTCACTGCCTTCACAAATTAAGGGTCAGCCCTGTTAGGGCATGTGATATTACTGTGACTTGTGCTGTCCTCCACAATGTGGCCTGCCTGAGGAAGGAGAGGGCCCCCAGAGTGCCACCAGCCATGGACTGGGACAATCCGGCAATCTTCCCTGATGACGACAGTGGTCGGCTGCTGAGGGACCAATATGTGTTGAATTATTTTAGTTAGTATGTGTGCTTTCAATTTTGGTTAAATATGTCCTGCGGTGGCAGAGGAATTTGTTTTTTTTTTGGGTTCGTTTTTTTAACGAATTTGGCCTCTTATGATGTTTGTGCGGTATACTGTGTGTAATACAAGGCTGCAGGGAGGCTACTGCATCCATTAATTTGTCTGTTCAGTTGATGTGTATGGATTTGTCCTGCATTTATTTTAGTGTGCAGACATGCAGGGTGTGTTATATACAGACCTTTGAATGTGTATGTATCATTTTGTATAATATGCTTGGATTCTGTGCTTTCCATCTTGTAGAGTCACTGACTTCAGTTTCGAAAGGAGCTGATGGTTTACCTGCTTTGTTTTGTCCTTATTCAATAAAGGAACATAATGTTACACATTGTGTTTTTATATTCATATGGAATGTGTATTTGTTTATATGACAGAGTACTAGGGCCACACTGAAGAAAAAGGATAAAGTCATAAATTTATGAGTCTGGTTCTTTCTGCAGAAAAGCTACATATTGTTTTGATACTTATGACAATGTGATACTTAATATTCTGGCACATCAGCATGTCTTTGTTTATGAAACCATACTGAAGTACAATTTCACGAAATGCCCCACATCTGTCATTTTAACAACTGTCCTCCTTTAAAACAACTGGTTACAATATTATTACTTGTGTTTTTTTCCCCTCTGTGGCCCTAATATTCTATCATTTTATATATAGCCTTATAGTCTATGGGAAACTGTAAATTATCTAATGATAGCAACATCTAAAAATTATTTTTTATCCTAAATCATTGAAATTAATGATCACAAACGTTTAAATAATGACAGTGGGTCTAGTTATATGTGATAACAATGTATAGTGCAGTGAAATAACTATTGGTTTCCATTTGTGGTGACTGCTGACTGACATTAGGGATGAGATTAAATAGATCCTGGAATTTAGCCTGGTCTGGAGCAGGCTAGCTCCACAGAATAAATCTCCATGGTAATTTATACCATAACATATCCTCCTGCCCCCTATCCATCTTTAGTGCAACCGGATTACGGATCAATTGAGCCAGGATCACCAAGATATCCTGGCTTAATCCCTTATCCTAGTTTTGTGCAACAGGCCCCTGGTCCCAGATCTGTTGTCTCCTTCTATAGCCTGGTCCCAGATCTGTTGTCTCCTTCTATAGCCTGGTCCCAGATCTGTTGTCTCCTTCTATAGCCTAGTCCCAGATCTGTTGTCTACTTCTATAGTCTGGACCCAGATCTGTTGTCTACTTCTATAGCCTGGTCCCAGATCTGTTGTCTCCTTCTATAGCCTGGTCCCAGATCTGTTGTCTCCTTCTATAGCCTGGTCCCAGATCTGTTGTCTCCTTCTATAGCCTGGTCCTAGATCTGTTGTCTCCTTCTATAGCCTGGTCCTAGATCTGTTGTCTCCTTCTATAGCCTGGTCCCAGATCTGTTGTCTACTTCTATAGCCTGGTCCCAGATCTGTTGTCTACTTCTATAGCCTGGTCCTAGATCTGTTGTCTACTTCTATAGCCTGGTCCTAGATCTGTTGTCTACTTCTATAGCCTGGTCCTAGATCTGTTTGTGCGCTTGCCAGCTCCATTGTTCATTGACATGTCAATGACTGACAAGGAGTTGGCATGATTGCACAATAGATTGACACTCACACGATTATTGGTCTTCTTAACCAATATTTTCTTGGACAGCTGGCAGTCCTCCAATCTGAATCGAAGGATGATTATTTAAGATATTTCTCCTTGGCGTTTCATAGAGATTGTCAAATTGCAAACTGCCTTATACCTATCATCCAATCTTTTCAGATATACACAAGTTCCTAGTGATTAGTGTCTACAGTTAGGGGGTTGATTAGTGTCTACAGTTAGGGGGTTGAGTATGACTCTGTGGGGCCTGGTCAAAAATAAGTACACTATATAGGGAACAGGAAACCATTTGGGAAGTAGCCAAGATGTTACTCACCTGCATCTCCTCCTTCTCATCCACCAGTAAGAAGTTGCACACCTCCTCCAGTTTTGCTTTCAGGGCCTCCATCTCTCCTCCATCCCCAGTATCCAGGCTACTATCCTGGGCTTTCACCGGAGGAGGGTATGGGGTCACGGGGTGCTTCCTCTTATTCACCCCGCTGTGGGTCCGCTTCTGGCAGTCCAAACAGAGGTTCATCTTACAGCCCTGGCAGCGCACCACCGCCCTCAGCCTGCTCCTGTTCACGCCAAAGCCGCTGTTGTTCCCTTTACAGGAGTCACAGAAAGGAACGTGTCCCGGGGCGATGCGGACCCTGTCATGATTCCTCATGCGTTCCTGACGATGGAGCTCAAGCTCGCAAAGGACGCACTGCAGGCTGCCGCACTCGTCGCATTCGAAGGCGGCCTCGTCTGAGCCGCCGCAGGCGTAGCTCTCCTGACACACCAGGATGGTGTTCATCCCCTTATCTACAGACGGACCTTGACCACTCATAATTAACAATTCGGTGTGGTACTGCTAACAAGTGCGCCTTTATGCCGATAATCTGTGCCCGAGGAACTGTTGCTGAAGAGTCGAAAACTACACGAGGATAACGAAACCAGACTGATGTAGAATATGTTTATGGCTATAGTCTATAAGATGTTAAAGATTTAAATGTTTTCTTCTTTAGTACTCTGTAACGACCCTGTGTACTTCTGACACCAATGTAATGAAACAGGCAGGGAGCAGGTCTCGAACCCTCGACCTCCTAGCCCGTCCGGCGCGCTATCGACTGTGCCGCAAAAGCATGCTCGAGCGGCAGAGTCGATTTCCGCGCTTATAAACACAGGGTCGTTACAGTACGTTATGGTAGTAGTGCCTCTTCTATACTCCCCAAAACACTTAGCAGATGTTAATGAAACGTTTACTGTTGACAGGAGAACAAGAGGAGACAATAGGACGAGGTGGATAATTATATAATAAGGCCGTTTAATTACATGTAAAGATATCTTAGTAAAATCTTGCAGCAAGGCTCTTTCAATCTGACTCCTAGTGAATCGTCCGGAAAAGAGGGAGTTTCCAGAAATGTTCAGTACTATATAGACAACAAGCAAAGTAGGTAGATCTGCGAGTCCGGCCTTCCAGTTGGTCGATCTGGGTCTTGGGTAGTCCTGATCAGGCCTGGTGTCCACGTTCCATTGGTTCCTGAGAGTTCTTTGTCCTGAGGTCCAACCATGGGTTGGGTGTGTCTGTATGATTGTCATGGGGGAGGGGAATTGTGGGTGCCGTGTATATGTCCTATGTGTCCAGCATATGTCCAAGAGAAAGAGGGGGTGTGTATGTTGTGTCAACTTATAGGTAATGTTGAGAAGTTGTTAAAACAAGTTACCAATAACTAATACAATTTCTTACACAGATCAATTTTCAAAATGAACTGTGACAGATCACTTTGACATCAAATTACTCTAAGTTACAGATCTGTCTGTCTGTCAGCAAAACAATCACAACGATTTCCTACATACATGTCCAGACATGCAGCTAGCACCACCTGCAAGCAATCGATAGCTGTCAACCACCAATAACATTGGCATTAGCTAACGTTAGCTAGCCTAGTGTTTGTTTAGCCGTTGTTGTTGGCTAAGTGACTTTGAGAGTAGAAATTGACAACGGTGACTCTGTGCAAAAACAAATCTGAATATATATAAAAAGAAAACACTTACATATTTGTCAGTTACTCTACATCAACTGAAACGACCCATTTCTCAAGAACCAACACATCAACAAAAGCCTTCATCAAGCCAAAAATATTGACCTAGTTAGTACAAGAAACTAGCTAGATTGCCCAGATGTTTCCTAACCTAAACACGTTCCTTCACCTTCTACATACAAAACAACGCAATACTCTTTTAATAAACAAACATGGTATGCAGTGTCAATCACAAAGATACCGTTGTATTTAAAAAAAATATATATATATCTTGTAAGGATAATTTCGCTGCCCAACAGCTAGATGTTGTTCACAGTTTCATCAGCTGATCGGCTTGTTTTCATCCAGAGATCAAAAGTTAGAGACCGCGAAGCATCCTGGGATATGTAGTATTACTCCTAGAGTTGTTGTTTTGAATCGATTTTTGAATCATTCCCCACAATGCACCTCAAAGTTTGTAGCTTGCCAGTTAGGTCAAAGAGGTTTTCTCATCGATGTTGTCCTAGTTTTGTGCAATTAATAGTCAATACTGAGAGGAAGTGCATTCCCGGATTCACGTTTGCTGGCTTTGAAGTAAACTAGTAGCGTATGAAAATATGTTAGTCATTGTTCATTTTTATAGTTTTTTCAGTCTCAACATTGTTAGCTAGCTAGTAAGCTGTCTACTCACCGAAGACGTTAGAGCTAGCCTACATTAGTTCGACGTTAGCTAGACATCACTCCAGTTCCAGCTATTGATATCCAGTAATCTAGAGTTTATGCAGAACGGTGACCAGCATTACAGCATGGAAGATGAAACCTACACGGACATCGACGGCAAGGCCATCTCTCTGGAATGTCAAAGTCACTCGGGTTTCTGCAGGGAGTTCACGGTTAGCTCGGCTAAAGTCTCCATAGGCAGAGTGATGGCTTACACTTGCGCCGTCTGGCTATCGGCCTACATCATATTTTTCGTCACTGAGGTAAGGAGACTGGCGCAGAGTCCCAAATGGCACCCTTTTCGCTATACAGTGTAATAGTTTTGACCATGACCCAATGGGGCTCTCGTGAAATGTAGTGCACTATATAGGGTAAAGGGTTCCATTTGGGACTTCCACCAGATACCCACTGGCACCTGCGTCAGTGGTCAACAATCCAGTTCCTGTAAGCTACTGGGTGTGCAGGATTTTGTTCCGGCCCGACACTAACACATCTGCTTCAACCAACTGCTCATCAGGTGTTGTGTGGTTGTATCAGGTGTGTTAGTGCAGGTCTAGAACAAAAGCGTGTCCCTATAGCGCTTTAGGGCCAGTGTCGGTAACCTACTAAACTAGATTAATCATTTAACAGTATAGCCTACACCTATAACTAAGTATTATTGTTGTTGTTGTTGTGCCTGTTGTCGTTCAATCAGTTCAATGCTGGTCTCTTCTCTAAGTCGCTGTATGCAGAGCACCCTGAGTCTACAGAGAAATTATTTGTATTTATTTTTTTACTTCAATGCCAGTCTCTTCATCTCTCTCCAGAACACAGCCGTTCTCTCCAGTGCCATAATCATCACCCTGGTCGGTATGATGGTCCACATCCACTTTGTGAAGGTGGACCATGAGACACTGCTCATCATTGGTTCCCTGGGTGTCCAGGTGTCTTCTAGCTACGCCTCCGGCAGGGAGTCTACAGACTTCATAGAGATGGGGAAAATCAAAGACATAGTAATTAATGAAGCTATTCACATGGTGAGGAAGATTAAAGACATAGTAATTAATTAAGCTATTCACATGGTGAGGAAAATCAAAGACATAGTAATTAATGAAGCTATTCACATGGTGAGGAAGATCAAAGACATAGTAATTAATGAAGCTATTCACATGGTGAGGAAGATCAAAGACATAGTAATTAATGAAGCTATTCACATGGTGAGGAAAATTAAAGACATAGTAATTAATGAAGCTATTCACATGGTGAGGAAATATAAAGACATAGTAATTAATGAAGCTATTCACGTGGTGAGGAAGATCATAGACATAGTAATTAATGAAGCTATTCACATGGTGAGGAAGATCAAAGACATAGTAATTAATGAAGCTATTCACATGGTGAGGAAGATCAAAGACATAGTAATTAATGAAGCTATTCACATGGTGAGGAAAATCAAAGACATAGTAATTAATGAAGCTATTCACATGGTGAGGAAGATCAAAGACATAGTAATTAATGAAGCTATTCACATGGTGAGGAAGATCAAAGACATAGTAATTAATGAAGCTATTCACATGGTGAGGAAGATCAAAGACATAGTAATTAATGAAGCTATTCACATGGTGAGGAAGATCAAAGACATAGTAATGAATTAAGATATTCACATGGTGAGGAAATATAAAGATACTGAGCTGTTTGTATCATCTAGCCAATGAAGGTACATGTCCACAGTTGATTTGATCGTCAGTGAAGTCGTTGACTGCTTCTCGTACAGATGAAGCTAGATGGATCCTGCTATGACTTCAGATGAATCTAGATGGATCCTGCTTCTCGTTCAGATGAAGCTAGATGGATCCTGCTATGACTTCAGATGAAGCTAGATGGGTCCTGCTATGACTTCAGATGAATCTAGATGGATCCTGCTTCTCGTTCAGATGAAGCTAGATGGATCCTGCTATGACTTCAGATGAAGCTAGATGGGTCCTGCTATGACTTCAGATGAAGCTAGATGGATCCTGCTTCTCGTTCAGATGAAGCTAGATGGATCCTGCTCTGTCTTCAGGTGAAGCTAGATGGATCCTGCTATGACTTCAGATGAAGCTAGATGGATCCTGCTATGACTTCAGATGAAGCTAGATGGATCCTGCTATGACTTCAGATGAAGCTAGATGGATCCTGCTATGACTTCAGATGAAGCTAGATGGGTCCTGCTCTGACTTCAGATGAAGCTAGATGGGTCCTGCTCTGACTTCAGATGAAGCTAGATGGGTCCTGCTATGACTTCAGATGAATCTAGATGGATCCTGCTATGACTTCAGATGAAGCTAGATGGATCCTGCTATGACTTCAGATGAAGCTAGATGGATCCTGCTATGACTTCAGATGAAGCTAGATGGGTCCTGCTCTGACTTCAGATGAAGCTAGATGGATCCTGCTATGACTTCAGATGAAGCTAGATGGATACTGCTATGACTTCAGATGAAGCTAGATGGGTCCTGCTATGACTTCAGATGAAGCTAGATGGATCCTGCTATGGATCCTGCTATGACTTCAGATGAAGCTAGATGGATCCTGCTATGGATCCTGCTATAACTTCAGATGAAGCTAGATGGATCCTGCTATGACTTCAGATGAAGCTAGATGGATCCTGCTCTGACTTCAGATGAATCTAGATGGATCCTGCTTCTCGTTCAGATGAAGCTAGATGGATCCTGCTCTGTCTTCAGATGAATCTAGATGGATCCTGCTCTGACTTATCTTAACCGTTGATGATTGGCAGGACAGGTAACAATGAAAGTCGCTTTTGGATAAAAGATTCTGATAAATGGTATATACAGTATTATTATATTTTATTTTATATGCCCCTTTTGTTTCAGCAAACAGTCATCTACTACCTTTGCATCCTCTTGAAGGACCCCTCAGATCCAGAGGCAGTGTCCAGCGTGGTCCCGCTGTTTCAGGTGAGCTTCGGGATCATTATTGATCTAACATACTGTTTAAAATGCATTTCTGTATGTAAACTAAATCAAATCAAGCTTTATTTATACATCACATTTTAGGACATGTGAAATGTCCTGTGTGCTTCACAGGGGGAAGGAAACTAATAAAATAAAACATTTTGCTTTGGATCTGATGTAGTTTTACCCTGTGTTGAAGCCATAACCCTGTGTTGAAGCCATAACCCTGTGTTGAAGCCATAACCCTGTGTTGAAGCCATAACCCTGTGTTGAAGCCATAACCCTGTGTTGAAGCCATAACCCTGTGTTGAAGCCATAACCCTGTGTTGAAGCCATAACCCTGTGTTGAAGCCATAACCCTGTGTTGAAGCCATAACCCTGTGTTGAAGCCATAACCCTGTGTTGAAGCCATAACCCTGTGTTGAAGCCATAACCCTGTGTTGAAGCCATAACCCTGTGTTGAAGCCATAACCCTGTGTTGAAGCCATAACCCTGTGTTGAAGCCATAACCCTGTGTTGAAGCCATAACCCTGTGTTGAAACCATAACCCTGTGTTGAAGCCATAACCCTGTGTTGAAGCCATAACCCTGTGTTGAAGCCATAACCCTGTGTTGAAGCCATAACCCTGTGTTGAAGCCTAATAACCCTGCGTTGAAGCCTAATAACCCTGCGTTGAAGCCTAATAACCCTGCGTTGAAGCCTAATAACCCTGCGTTGAAGCCTAATAACCCTGCGTTGAAGCCATAACCCTGCGTTGAAGCCATAACCCTGCGTTGAAGCCTAATAACTTTGCGTTGAAGCCTAATAACCCTGCGTTGAAGCCTAATAACCCTGCGTTGAAGCCTAATAACCCTGCGTTGAAGCCATAACCCTGCGTTGAAGCCATAACCCTGCGTTGAAGCCATAACCCTGCGTTGAAGCCTAATAACTTTGCGTTGAAGCCTAATAACTTTGCGTTGAAGCCATAACCCTGCGTTGAAGCCTAATAACCCTGCGTTGAAGCCTAATAACCCTGCGTTGAAGCCATAACCCTGCGTTGAAGCCATAACCCTGCGTTGAAGCCATAACCCTGCGTTGAAGCCATAACCCTGCGTTGAAGCCATAACCCTGCGTTGAAGCCATAACCCTGCGTTGAAGCCATAACCCTGCGTTGAAGCCATAACCCTGCGTTGAAGCCATAACCCTGCGTTGAAGCCATAACCCTGCGTTGAAGCCTAATAACCCTGCGTTGAAGCCTAATAACCCTGCGTTGAAGCCATAACCCTGCGTTGAAGCCATAACCCTGCGTTGAAGCCATAACCCTGCGTTGAAGCCTAATAACCCTGCGTTGAAGCCTAATAACCCTGCGTTGAAGCCTAATAACCCTGCGTTGAAGCCTAATAACCCTGCGTTGAAGCCTAATAACCCTGCGTTGAAGCCTAATAACCCTGCGTTGAAGCCTAATAACCCTGCGTTGAAGCCTAATAACCCTGCGTTGAAGCCTAATAACCCTGCGTTGAAGCCTAATAACCCTGCGTTGATGGCTAATAACCCTGCGTTGATGGCTAATAACCCTGCGTTGATGGCTAATAACCCTGCGTTGATGGCTAATAACCCTGCGTTGATGGCTAATAACCCTGCGTTGATGGCTAATAACCCTGCGTTGATGGCTAATAACCCTGCGTTGATGGCTAATAACCCTGCGTTGATGGCTAATAACCCTGCGTTGAAGCCTAATAACCCTGCGTTGATGCCTAATAACCCTGCGTTGATGCCTAATAACCCTGCGTTGATGCCATATAACCCTGCGTTGAAGCCTAATAACCCTGCGTTGATGCCATATAACCCTGCGTTGAAGCCTAATAACCCTGCGTTGATGGCTAATAACCCCGCGTTGATGGCTAATAACCCCGCGTTGATGGCTAATAACCCCGCGTTGATGGCTAATAACCCCGCGTTGATGCCATATAACCCTGCGTTGATGCCATATAACCCTGCGTTGAAGCCTAATAACCCTGCGTTGATGGCTAATAACCCTGCGTTGATGGCTAATAACCCTGCGTTGATGGCTAATAACCCTGCGTTGATGCCATATAACCCTGCGTTGATGCCATATAACCCTGCGTTGATGCCATATAACCCTGCGTTGATGCCATATAACCCTGCGTTGAAGCCTAATAACCTTGCGTTGATGGCTAATAACCCTGCGTTGATGGCTAATAACCCTGCGTTGATGGCTAATAACCCTGCGTTGATGGCTAATAACCCTGCGTTGATGGCTAATAACCCTGCGTTGATGGCTAATAACCCTGCGTTGATGCCTAATAACCCTGCGTTGAAGCCTAATAACCCTGCGTTGAAGCCTAATAACCCTGCGTTGATGCCTAATAACCCTGCGTTGATGGCTAATAACCCTGTGTTGAAGCCTTTCTCACCTCTATATCCACCTGTCTGATTCTAGTCTACCTTTCATTCCTCTTTCAGAGCTCAAAACCAAGGCTGAACTGCCTGGTCAAAGTGTACAAGAGCTGCCAGGAGATTCTAGCTAAGTGCTGAGGGTGATGATGTCATCCTGGTCATTTGGTAAACCGTCTGGGTGAACCACGTTGACGTCATGTTTGGGAAAAGCACAGTCGCTGACATCACTGCATTCCGATGCTTCAAACCACTGACTTCGCCGCATACCAAGTCATGCAACATGTTTTGAATATTTCTCAGATTATGTTATCGATTCTCAATGGAAAGAAAAACTGATGATACACATGTCATTGTCAAATTATTTCTCTTTTAAAAAATATATATTTTCAGGTCATTTTCCACACACCAGTTTTTTAGTAATGCAAGACAGGATCCATTAGGTCATCCCACTAAAATATACTATACTCTTAAGATTCTCAGTAAGAGAGTAGTTTATGAATGTAAGTCCTTATTTGATGTTACCTAATGTTGTTATTTACTTCTACGTCTTAGAATTTGATACATCTACTTGAACAGTGTTTACCTGTAACTATTTCCTTACTTGATAAGCTCGTTAACTTGAATGATTTCCTGTTGGAACTATGAATTTAGAAATAACCTCTTTCTTCCTTAGATGCAAATTTTTATATTATTATATATTTACAAATATTGTATTCCATTTGAAGAGTTAATAGTATTTATCATGTAATTTAAATAAGAATTTGTTCTTAATACTGACTTGCTTAGTTAAATAAAAAAAATAAAGTACTGTCACTAGCTGCTATTCTTTCCATCGCCAGTAGAGGGCAGGACCTACCACCTTCAACTCGGAACAGAACCACCTGTCGCCATTGCTGTCGGCTAATGGGGATCCTACGGTTGCTATTATTTACTTGGAAAGCCGGCAGTCCTGCAATACTAATCGTAAAATCTGATTTTTAAACTTAACCTTAAACACACTTCTTATCTTATGCCTAACCCTATATTTTTAAGACCAAAAAAGCAATTTTGGGGGTTTCTGACATAGTGGCCTACAGCCAAATTATGCAGATGGTTGGTAAAGAAAAATATTAAGGATGAGCCTGAAACCAGCTGATCTAGACAGACACTGTGTTATGTGGTCTAGATCTTCCATAATGTGGTCAATACGGACCGCAGGTATCCTATGTACGCACATAAGACATGGAAGAATGCATAGAATTGCAGGAAATTAGCTTTAAAACTGCTACAAAATATATCTGCCCCATGAAAAATGTGTAGAATTGTGGGAATTTAGCTTTAAAACTGCAACATTTGCTCTCTGCCAACAAGGGTGATGGGAACAGTTAGGGCTGGCATGGGTTGCGATGTGGGTTTGTTAAAATGATTATCCATTCGGACTAAAAGTAGTTGGTTTTAAATATACATATACTACCGGTCAAAAGTTTGGACACAACTACTCATTCAAGGGTTTATCTTTATTTGTACTATTTTCTACATTGTAGAATAATAGTGAAGACATCAAAACTATCAAATAACACATATGGAATCATGTAGTAAACAAAAAAGTGGTAAACAAATCAAAATATATTTGAGATTCTTCAAATAGCTACCCTTTGCCTTGATGACAGCTTTGCACACTTTTGGCATTCTCTCAACCAGCTTCACCTGGAATGCTTTTCCAACAGTCTTGAAGGAGTTCCGACATATGCTGAGCACTTGTTGGCTACTTTTCCTTCCCACTGCGGTTCAACTCATCCCAAAACATCTAAATTTGGTTGAGGTCGGGGGATTGTGGAGGCCAGGTCATCTGATGCAGCACTCCATCACTCTCCTTCTTGGTGTTGAATGCTGAGCAATAGTCAATGAACAGCATTTTTACAAAGCCATATCCCATCTGGACAAGAGGAATACCTGTGTGCAGTGCAATGGCGATTGCATCGTCTGTGGATCTATTGGGGCGGTAAGGAAATTGTTCTTGTTAGTGGGCCGTGTCGATGGCACTGTGTTATCCTCAAAGCGGGTGAAGATGGTGTTTAGCTTGTCCGGAAGCGTGACGTGGCTGGTTTTACCTTTGTAATCCGGGATTGTCTGTAGACCCTGCCACATACGTCTCGTGTCTGAGCCGTTGATTTGCGACACCACTTTGTCTCTATACTGACGTTTTGTCTGTTTGATTGCCTTGCAAAGGGAATAATAACACTGTTTGTATTCTGCCATATTCCCAGTCACCTTGCCATGGTTAAATGCAATGGTTTGCGCTTTCAGTTTTGCGTGAATGCTGCCATCTATCCACATTTCTGGTTTGGGTAGGCTTTAATAGTCACAGTGGGTACAACATCCCTGTACACTTCCTGATAAACTCACTCACCGTATCAGTATATTCGTTAACATTATTCTCTGAAGCTACCTGGAACATATCCCAGTCCGCGTGATCAGAACAATCTTGAAGCGTGGATTCCGATTGGTCAGACCAGCGTTGAATAGTCCTTTGCACAGGTACTTCCTGTTTGAGTTTCTGTCTACAGGAATGGAGGAGCAAAATGGAGTCGTGGCCAGATTTGCCGAAAGGAGAAAGACACTTTCATATGGTCTAGATAGACACTGTGTCATATGGTCTAGATAGACACTGTGTCATAGGGTCTAGATAGACACTGTCATATGGTCTAGATAGACACTGTCATATGGTCTAGATAGACACTGTGTCATATGGTCTAGATAGACATTGTGTCATATGGTCTAGATAGACACTGTGTCATATGGTCTAGATAGATCTAGATAGACACTGTGTCATGGGGTCTAGATAGACACTGTGTCATATGGTCTAGATAGACACTGTGTCATATGGTCTAGATAGACACTGTGTCATGGGGTCTAGATAGACACTGTGTCATAGGATCTAGATAGACACTGTGTCATATGGTCTAGATAGACACTGTGTCATAGGATCTAGATAGACACTGTGTCATATGGTCTAGATAGACACTGTGTCATAGGATCTAGATAGACACTGTGTCATATGGTCTAGATAGATCTAGATAGACACTGTGTCATAGGATCTAGATAGACACTGTGTCATAGGGTCTAGATAGACACTGTCATATGGTCTAGATAGACACTGTGTCATAGGGTCTAGATAGACACTGTGTCATATGGTCTAGATAGACACTGTGTCATAGGGTCTAGATAGACACTGTGTCATAGGATCTAGATAGACACTGTGTCATAGGATCTAGATAGACACTGTGTCATATGGTTTAGATAGACACTGTGTCATAGGATCTAGATAGACACTGTGTCATAGGGTCTAGATAGACACTGTGTCATAGGGTCTAGATAGACACTGTGTCATATGGTCTGGATAGACACTGTGTCATATGGTCTGGATAGACACTGTGTCATATGGTCTAGATAGACACTGTGTCATATGGTCTAGATCAGTGGAGGCTGCTGAGAGGAGGACGACTCATAATAATGGATGGAATGGAGTCAGTGGAGTGGTATCAACCACATGGAAACCATGGAAACCACCTCTTTGATGTGGTTGATACCACTCCATTGACTCCGTTCCATCCATTATTATGAGCCGTCCTCCCCTCACCAGCCTCCACTGATCTAGATTATATAACTACTATTGGGTCAGTCAGGGCAGCACTTTGTGATTTCGTTATGCAATATTTTTTCTGTCAGGAAATGTTTTCTGTCCAAACTGTCCTCTCGGTGTGGTCGTTTTGCATCCGTTCAGTACTGAGCTTATCTCCCCCAGGGGATCCAGAGATAAAGTATGTCTCACAAATGGCACCCTATTCCCTATATAGTGCACTACCTTTAACCAGAGCCCTATGGCACCCTATTTCCTATATAGTGCACTACTGTTGATCAGAGCCCTATGGCACCCTATTCCCTATATAGTGCACTACCTTTAACCAGAGCCCTATGGCACCCTATTTCCTAAATAGTGTTGACTAGAGCCCTATGGCACCCTATTCCCTATGTAGTGCACTACTGTTAATCAGAGCCCTATTGACCAGGGGCCCACTAGTGCACTATGTAGGGAATCGGGTGCTATTTAGGATGCGCCCCCGTTTCATAAGACTGAGCACCTCTCACTTTGTTCTGTAGGCAAAACCCACGTGTTTGTTTCATCGACATAATATCAGCACTGTTAGGTTCCCTGTGGCTGTTAGCTTTAGAGCTGCTAGTCTACGGTTGGTATTTAACACGGCAGGAACTGAAAAGGACTTAAAGAGGCTTGGAAGGGTTTGAACCCCAATTAACATAGGCTCAATGAGGGTATGATTTAGCTAGTTTGTTGATAAAACTTGTTTTACTTGTGTGTGTGTGGTGTGTGTGTGTGTGATTATTTTTTGGTAGTCGTTGAATCCAGCAGTTGTCATGGGGATTGAGGCCAAGGACAAAATGACATTGTGCTCAGGGCGGCTGCCGATGCCATCCGTTAATAACTAACTAAATAGACAGTTTTGGACAAAGCTACACTAATGTTTGTATCATAACAGTTCTCTGTCTTTGTGTACCAAACGGCACAGTATTCCTTATATGCACTGAGTATACCAAACATTTGGACCACCTTCTTAATATTGAGTTGCACCCCCCCTCCCCACAAACACACACACACACACTCAAACCGGTGTGCCTGGCACCTACTACCATACCTTGTTCAAAGGCACATATATCTTTTGTCTGGCCCGTTCATCCTCTGAATGGCACATACACAAACCATGTCTCAATTGTCTCAAGGCTTAAAAATCCTTCTGTAACCCTGTCTCCTCCCCTTCATCTACACTGATTGAAGAGGATTTAACAGGTGACATCAACGAGGGATCATAGCTTTCAACTGGATTCACCTGGTCAGTCTATGTCATGGAAAGAGAAGGTGTTCCTAATGTTTTGTACACTCAGTGTAGTGCACCACTACTATCTACTAAAGATGTGCACTACACTGAATAGGATGTCATTTGGGAAGCACCCTTTGGCTATGTAGGCCTCCTTTATTTTGATCTCTACCGTCACAGTAGGCTGTCTGAGATAATGCCTGAAGAGAAGCTCGGTGCCATTTAACAATGTTTTTTCAGTTGAGCGTACCGGATAATTATATTTTTCTGTCCCACGCCTCTCTTCTGTATCTCAGCCTCAACACTCCCTTTAAATAGTCTCTGTTTCTGTCCCACGCCTCTCTTCTGTATCTCAACACTCCCTGTAAATAGTCTTTCTGTTCTCCATCTGTTCTGTTGCATATAAAGCCATTGAAGCGGTTAGTCAGGTTTGCCTCCTTTATTGAAAGCTCTTATCTGCGCTCCATCACTGCTTCACAGGAAATATTTATTTACTGGGTTACTTTCACTTGAAAAGATACCTGTTTTTATTTATTATCCATTATTTAACTAGGCAAGTTAGTTAAGAACAAAGTCTTATTTACAATGACAGCCTACCAGGGAACAGTGCCTGCCTTGTTCAGGAGCAGAACAATATATTTTTACTTTGTCTGCTTGGGGATTCGATCTTGCAACCTCGCAGTTACTAGCCCAACGTGCTAACCACTAGGCTACCTGCCACCCCATTTGTTCAAGGGAACTTCTTCGCCAAACAGAATTGGTATGAACCATAACACCCCTGTAGCACATCAGAGCAGGAATAGGCCTGATACTGTAACACCACTTTGCTTATAGGTCAAAGTTCAACAAACCTCATTAACTTTCTCAACAGGGGCTTTCCCTCTGTCCTGTGGACCATTTGTAGCCCTCCAGGCTTGTGAACCCAGACCCCCCCCCCCCTACTTCCCCCTGTCCTCCCCCTGTGTCAACCCCCCCTATACTCCAGTCCTGCTCCAGGGGCGTTAAAACAAGCAGAAGAGTGTGAGTTGATACCTGACAGTGCGCGTCTAATCTGCCCCCTGCTTGGGAAAGCCCCTCTCCTCTGCCCTCCCAGCTCCTCTACCATCCCCAGCTCTAACCCCCCTGCTGGTTCTGATTTAAGATCCGCGGGTGTCTGTAGTTTACGGTGCCCGTTCAGAGGACCTGAGATGTGGGGAGGTGTTGGTCGGTCACTCCCAGGTTATTGCCTCTGGGCCTGGTCCCTCTGGTTCCTGACTGTTTCACACCTCCACCTCCTCCTCCTCTCTTTCGTCGTGGGCTCTATTCATCTGTCAGAGACCTCCTTTTCACAGCAGTGTAACACACCATCACCGCCACACCAACTCACATACAGTGTGAACTCAACACGCTGCTCTGTCATTTTACACACACACACACACACACACACTTACACACACACAGCGGCCCGTAGACTCACACCTTGCTGCTCGTTTTGGCCCCCCCCCCCCCCCCCCCCCAAAAAAAAAAGTCAAATGAAGCAATACCGACGCTGTAACCTATGAAGAAATATTACGGTGTAATCATCCATATTGTTTACTTGTGTTACTGTTCAAATTGATAGTGATATAGTTGATAGTGATATGGTTGGTAGTGATATGGTTGATAGTGATGTGATATGATTGATAGTGATATAGTTGGTAGTGATATGGTTGATAGTGATATAGTTGATAGTGATATGGTTGATAGTGATGTGATATGATTGATAGTGATATAGTTGGTAGTGATATGGTCGATAGTGATATGATTGATAGTGATATAGTTGGTAGTGATATGGTTGATAGTGATATGGTTGATAGTGATATGATTGATAGTGATGTGATATGGTTGATAGTGATATAGTTGGTAGTGATATGGTTGATAGTGATATAGTTGGTAGTGATATGGTTGATAGTGATGTGATATGATTGATAGTGATATAGTTGGTAGTGATATGGTTGATAGTGATATGATTGATAGTGATATAGTTGGTAGTGATATGGTTGATAGTGATATGATTGATAGTGATATAGTTGATAGTGATATGGTTGGTAGTGATGTGGTTGATAGTGATATGATTGATAGTGATATGGTTGATAGTGATATGATTGATAGTGATATGATATGATTGATGGTTATGTGATTGATAATGATGTGATGTGATATGATTGGTAGTGATATAGTTGATAATGATTTATAGTGATATGATTTATACTGATATGGTTGATAGTGATGTGATATGATTGATAGTGATATAGTTGGTAGTGATATGGTTGATAGTGATATGATTGATAGTGATATAGTTGGTAGTGATATGGTTGATAGTGATATGGTTGATAGTGATATGATTGATAGTGATGTGATATGGTTGATAGTGATATAGTTGGTAGTGATATGGTTGATAGTGATATAGTTGGTAGTGATATGGTTGATAGTGATGTGATATGATTGATAGTGATATAGTTGGTAGTGATATGGTTGATAGTGATATGGTTGATAGTGATATAGTTGGTAGTGATATGGTTGATAGTGATATGATTGATAGTGATATGGTTGATAGTGATATAGTTGGTAGTGATATGATTGATAGTGATATGGTTGATAGTGATATGGTTGATAGTGATATGGTTGATAGTGATATGGTTGATAGTGATATGGTCGATAGTGATATGGTTGATAGTGATGTGATATGGTTGATAGTGATATAGTTGATAGTGATATAGTTGATAGTGATATGGTCGATAGTGATATGGTTGATAGTGATATGATTGATAGTGATATGGTTGATAGTGATATGGTTGATAGTGATATGATTGATAGTGATATGGTCGATAGTGATATGATTGATAGTGATATGGTCGATAGTGATATGGTTGATAGTGATGTGATATGATTGATAGTGATATGGTTGATAGTGATGTGATTGATAGTGATATGGTTGATAGTGATATTTTGATAGTGATGTGATTGATAGTGATATGGTTGATAGTGATGTGATTGATAGTGATATGATTGATAGTGATATTTTGATAGTGATATGGTTGGTAGTGATATAGTTGATAGTGATATGGTTGATAGTGATATGATTGATAGTGATATGATTGCTAGTAATATGATTGATAGTGATATTTTGATAGTGATATGGTTGGTAGTGATATAGTTGATAGTGATATGGTTGATAATGATATGATATGATTGATAGTTATGTGATTGATAGTGATATGGTTGGTAGTGATATAGTTGATAGTGATGTGATTTATAGTGATATAAATGGTAGTGATATGGTTGATAATGATATGATTGATAGTGATATGATTGATTGTGATGTGATATTTTGATAGTGATATGATAGATAGTGATATGATATGATTGATAGTGATAGTGATATGGTTGATAGTGATATGGTTGATAGTGATATAATTGATACTGATATGGCTGATAGTGATATGATTGATAATGATATGATTGATAATGATATGGTTGATAATGATATGGTTGATAGTGATGTGATATGGTTGATAGTGATATGGTTGATAGTGATATGATTGATAGTGATATAGTTGATAGTGATATAGTTGATAGTGATATGGTTGATAGTGATATGGTTGATAGTGATATGATTGATAGTGATATGGTTGATAGTGATATGATTGATAGTGATATGGTCGATAGTGAAATGGTTGATAGTGATATGATTGATAGTGATATGGTCGATAGTGATATGGTTGATAGTGATGTGATATGGTTGATAGTGATATGATTGATAGTGATATGGTTGATAGTGATATTTTGATAGTGATGTGATTGATAGTGATATGATTGATAGTGATATGATTGATAGTGATATGGTTGATAGTGATGTGATTGATAGTGATATGATTGATAGTGATATTTTGATAGTGATATGGTTGGTAGTGATATAGTTGATAGTGATATGGTTGATAGTGATATGATTGATAGTGATATGATTGCTAGTAATATGATTGATAGTGATATTTTGATAGTGATATGGTTGGTAGTGATATAGTTGATAGTGATATGGTTGATAATGATATGGTTGATAGTGATATGATATGATTGATAGTTATGTGATTGATAGTGATATGGTTGGTAGTGATATAGTTGATAGTGATGTGATTTATAGTGATATGGTTGATAGTGATATGGTTGATAGTGATATAGTTGGTAGTGATATGGTTGATAATGATATGATTGATAGTGATATGATTGATTGTGATGTGATATTTTGATAGTGATATGATAGATAGTGATATGATATGATTGATAGTGATAGTGATATGGTTGATAGTGATATGGTTGATAGTGATATGATTGATAGTGATATGGTTGATAATGATATGATTGATAGTGATATGATTGATTGTGATGTGATATTTTGATAGTGATATGATAGATAGTGATATGATATGATTGATAGTGATAGTGATATGGTTGATAGTGATATGGTTGATAGTGATATAATTGATACTGATATGGTTGATAGTGATATGATTGATAATGATATGATTGATAATGATATGGTTGATAATGATATGGTTGATAGTGATATGGTTGATAGTGATATGGTTGATAGTGATATGGTTGATAGTGATATGATTGGTAGTGATATGGTTGATAATGATATGATTGATAGTGATATGATTGATTGTGATGTGATATTTTGATAGTGATATGGTTGATAGTGATGTGATATGATTGATAGTGATATGGTTGATAGTGATGTGATGTGATATGATTGATAGACATCTTTCCGAGGTGATGCTTGTTGCCCGGCTCAGTGCTAAGCTATACATACTGTATCAGTCCCCAGCCGACAGACCACACATACACCTGAGGGGTTAGGGGTATTTTTTCAAAGGAGTTCATGTCTCTGTTTTCTATGGAGTCCCACCTACCCCAGATTGACGGGTTAGTAGGTAGTAGGTGGTTGCTGGGCTAGACTGTGAGTCAAGAGTCAAGAGAAACTGTGTCGTATGTTCTAGATCAGTCAAGAGACACTGTGTCGTATGTTCTAGATCAGTCAAGAGACACTGTGTCTTATGTTCTAGATCAGTCAAGAGACACTGTGTCGTATGTTCTAGATCAGTCGAGACACTGTGTCGTATGTTCTAGATCAGTCAAGAGACACTGTGTCTTATGTTCTAGATCAGTCAAGAGACACTGTGTCTTATGTTCTAGATCAGTCAAGAGACACTGTGTCATATGTTCTAGATCAGTCATGAGACACTGTGTCTTATGTTCTAGATCAGTCAAGAGACACTGTGTCTTATGTTCTAGATCATTCAAGAGACACTGTGTCTTATGTTCTAGATCAGTCAAGAGACTGTGTCGTATGTTCTAGATCATTCAAGAGTAGACACTGCAGGGGTGAAAGCTGAATTATATTATGGTAGAATCTCTCTCTCTCTCTCTCTCTGTGTGTTTGTCTGTCTGTCTTTCCAGTCTATCATGTCTATTAAACGTGTATAAATCAATTCACTAATTGGCTCATTGTCTTAGTAGTTTCTATCAGCATGTGGGGACGGTAGTCTTGACTCATGATGACACATGGTACTGTTTATTAAGTCGTTCTATTCATCTCCCAGTTTGAATTTAGAAAATCCTGTGAATTAAAACTTTACCTCCCTCCTTCGTGTTGCAAGTGTCCCTGGATGTCCGTTTGATATTCGTCTCAGGTATATTTGTATCTCTAAACTATCTCCTTGCTTCACTGAGTATAAGTGGGTGGGTTATTGTATTGTACATACTATTGTAGATACTATATACACAGGTTACGCTCTCTCCCGCTTTCTGTCTCTCTCACTTTCGCCGTCTCTGTTTCTCTCTCACTTTCTCTCTCCCGCTTTCTGTCTCTCTCTCACTTTCTCTGTCTCTCTATCTCTCTCTGTCTATCTCTCTCTCTCTCTCCCTGTCTCTCTCTCTCTCTCTCCGTCCGTCCGTCTGTTTGTCTGTCTGTCTGTCTCAATTCAATTCAATTTGCTTTATTGGCATGACGTAAAAATGTACATATTGCCAAAGCTTACTTTGGATATTTACAATATGAAAAATAATAAGAATCCAAATTGTCAACGGGACAACAGTAACAACAATAACCAGGGGTCAAAACAACCATACTGTCTCGGCGGTCGACGTCACCGGTCTTCTAGCCATCATTGATCCATTTTTCATTTTCCATTGTTTTTGTCTTGTCTTCCTACACACCTGGTTTCAATCCCATTCATTACCTGTTGTGTATTTAACCCTCTGTTTCCCTTCATGTGTTTGTCAGAGATTGTTTTATGTTCAGTGTCGTTTTATGTTCAATGTTGTTTGTATTTGGTGCGCGACGGGTCCTCGTACCCAATTTTGTTTCATTTGTATTTATGGTTTTTGGAGTTATGTTTTGTTTTATTAAATTACTCCATTTTACCAAGTTTAATTATCCTGCGCCTGACTTCCCTGCCACCTATACACACGAATTGTGACACATACATTGAACAATAACAATAATAATGTCATAGAGGACATGTGCAAGTTGATTGGTCTGTCAGACACTGTCCCTCAACTTATGGGAGGCAGCAATGTGCGCTGCCAACCCACAGCTCTCTGCGTCCTCCCCCAACAGGACGGGTAGCCTATTCTCATCAGAGAGGTCTTTGAAACTTTGAATAAGGGTTTCAAATTTGGGAAAATGACACTCTCTAATTGTTTTATATTTTTGACATTTTGTCAGGAAATGCAGCTCCGTCTCAGGTTCTGCTGTTGTGCAGTGGTTTGCACAGCCTTTCCACTACAGGGAGCCAGGTTTTCCTGTGTCTACCCTTCTCAATGACATGGCTGTGCTCACTGAGCCTGTATTTTGTCAAGGTTTTTCTAAGGTTTTGATCAGTAACCATGGTGAAATATTTAGCCACAGTGTACTGTCGATTTAGGCCCAGATAGCACTGCATTTTGCTTTGTGTTTGTGCTTGTGTTTCCCAATAAGCAATATAGTTTTGTTTTGACTGTGTTGTAATTTGTTTTATTCTGATTGACTGAATGGTCTGGTCCTGAGGCTTCAGTGTGTTAGTAGAACAAGTTTGTGAACTCAGCCCCAGGACCAGCTGGATGAGGGGACTCTTTTCTTTGCTCAGCTCTTGGCATTGCAGGGCTTGGTAATGATATGAGAGGGGGTCAATGTATTTTAGATGTTTCCAAAACTTAATTGCTCTTTTTTGACTTTTTATTATTAGTGGATATTTGCCTAATTCTGCCCTGCATGCATTGTTTGTAGTTTTCCTCTGGACATGTAGGAGATTCTTACAGAACTCTGAATGCAGGGTTTCAATGGGGTGTTTGTTCCATTTGATGAAATCTTGTTTTGCAAGTGGACCCCACACCTCGCTGCCATAAAGTGCAATTGGTTCAATGACATATTCAATTAGTTTTAGCCAAATTTGAATAGGTATTTCAATTTGAATTTGTTTTTTAATGGCATTGAATGCCCTGCGTGCTTTCTCTCTCAGTTCATTCACTGCCTCATTAAGGTGTCCAGTTGAGCTTATTTTTAAACCTAAGTAATTGTAGTATGTACAGTGCTCTACATACTGTATACCGATTTAAGAACTTTGGTCTCATTCCCTGAGATCTGGATCTTCTCTGGAAAATCATTATTTTACTCTTTTTGGGGTTTACTGCCAGGGCCCAGGTCTGGCAGTACTGCTCTAGCAGGTCCAGGCTCTGCTGTAGGCCATGTGCTGTGGGTGACAGCAGGCATAGGTCATCTGCGAAGAGTAGGCATTTAACCTCTGAATTGTGGAGACTAACACCATCTCTATCTCAAGTCACCTGAGCTTGCCTTGTGTATTCAAATACACTTCTAACTGCCATCTTTGTAATCTATTGTTCTCTTCAACGTTTTTCTTTATTTCCGATAATCTCTCTCTCTCTCTTTCACAAAATACATTTCCTCCCTCACAATTTCTAATAATCCTTCTCTATTTCTCTCTCTTTTTCTCCCTCCTCCTTCCCTCTCTTCTTTTGTCTCCATTCTGACTGTGTTTGTCAGGCTTTTCTAGTCCAGTGTAGTCTGTCGGTAACATCAGTCATCGGTATTCTAATGAACTGCACTCTCACCTAAAAAGAAAGCTCTACATTCTCTTCATACAGATAATGCAACTGCTCCTCAACGTCTCAGAGGGCATCGTCCCAGCACCAGATTGGGACGTGTTCGTACCAGATCACTGAGCCTCCGGGTCTTTAGGTCTGGCGTATCAACATTGACAATAGAAGCTTTAGAGGAGACGGTTGAGGATTCTGAAATATTAACGTGTGATGATGTCATCGTTCCCAGACGGTACCTTACATCCAGACAACATACAGTTTGTCGGCATGTTAGGCTTTAGCTCATCAGGATAGCACTTTTGGTGCACAGTAGACCTGTGTTCAATCCCAATGGGACACATTGGGCCATACAGGTGTAGGATCTTAATTTGATCACCCCAGGAAATGTAAAACTTGTAGTGTACTTCAGGTTTGAAAAGGCTTCTGAAGTTTGTAATTTCCACTTTTAAATTTCAGACTTGATATGCTCTCACAACAAATGTAGAAGAAAATGTCAGTTAATTATACTCCAAGTAATGAATCACATTTCATGTTGCTTCAGGATTGTTTTCCTTCTGTAGCAATTCGGATCAAATTAAGATCCTACATCTGTAGCCAATGTTATGTCAAGGATTAAGAGATTTAGTTTTTTAGTAGACAAATTGTTTACAGAGAGCGTAGGCGTATGTGTGTACAGGGCTTCTGTATATCTATCTACACACATTCACAACATTGGGATTCCAGCCCCTTACCAGTACAATAGCCTAACAACACTGGGATTCCAGCCCCTTACCAGTACAATAGCCTAACAACACTGGGATTCCAGCCCCTTACCAGTACAATAGCCTAACCACATTGGATTGGTTCTAAACCAGGGTGTTTTTAGTCCTGGGTGATTGAATCAGTTGACAGGGGATTTGGTTTATGTTTACCCAGAGACGGGTTCCCTTCCCTGGGCAGGACAGGAAAGCCCGGTGGCCTCCACTCATCCCCTCGTACGTACATGTCAGTCTCAGTGTTAGTCATTGCGGATGTTGCCATATTTACCCAGGGTTCTCTGTTCAAACCTCCCAGCCTCAGCCTGCTCCTCCCACAGTGTCTGATGTCTAAAGTCTACCCTTCATTAAGAAGTGTGTGACAGACTATACTATACATATTCTGGTTGTTTGCCCTTGTAATTGTGTATGTATCTGATCACTGTTTCACCCTGCACGTACAGTCATTATCCAATGTAGTACTTTTAATGTAACTGCCTACTTTTTAAATGGAAAATGAAATTGAAATGAAACCCTTCTAAAATAAGCTGCTCTGCCTCCTTCGCCCGCCCGCCCTCCCTCTCCAGTGAGGTGTGCTAGTCAGTGCTACCTGTCAGACTGGCTGTGCTGCGGTGACTCTCTGTTCTACCCGCTTTGGATGGATTACACTTTACTCAGCCTGCCCAGCCTGTCTGGTGAGAGCTGGGGAGAAGAGCGTGCAGCAACAAGGGCCAATAGTGATAGCATCCTTCTCCATGAGTTTCTATAGTAGGAGGCTAATGCTAATGCTAGCCAGATGAAGTATATAACTGTGTGTGTGCGTGCATGACACAGACCTCCATAGGAGCTCTGTCTTCCCCCAGCAGTCTCATTGAGAATAGCAGGACTACTCACCTGTGCAGGTACTCAAGGTGTAGTAAGAAGGGGCGTGATGATTATGGGCCATAAAACTTCCCCAGTCACTCGGTGAAGAAGTACTGCCTCATGTAAAGCAGAGTGCCTGGTCCGATCACTGCATTCTGTCAGAGTGTAGGACGTTATCATTGGTGGCGGCTGGTGTGTTTACGGACATATTCAATCGCTTCCTATCCCAGTCTGTTGTACCCACATGCTTCTCAAGATGGCTACCATTGTTCCTGTACCCAAGAAGGCTAAGATAACTGAACTAAATGAATACTGCCCCGTAGCACTCACTTCTGTCATCATGAAGTGCTTTGAGAGACTAGTCAAGGACCATATTACCTCCACCCTACCTGACACCCTAGACCCACTCCAATTTGCATACCGCCCCAATAGGTCCACAGACGATGCAATCGCCAACACACTGCACACTGCCCTAACCCATCTGGACAAGAGGAATACCTATGTAAGAATGCTGTTCATTGACAGCTCAGCATTCAACACCATAGTACCCTCCAAGCTCATCATCAAGCTGGGTCTCAACCCCGCCCTGTGTAATTGGGTCCTGGACTTTCTGACGGGCCGCCCCCAGGTGGTGAAGGTATGAAACAACATCTCCACTTCGCTGACCCTCAACACTGAGGCCCCACAAGGGTGCGTTCTCAGCCCCCTCCTGTACTCCCTGTTCACCCACGACTGCGTAACCATGCACGCCTCCAACTCAGACTGCTAAACAGCCATCACTAACTGCTAAACAGCCATCACCATCACTAAGTCAGCACCTCTATAATGCACCTTTATAATGGAGACTATCCCCCCATAATGTTAGAATATCCTTATATATTATCATACTTGCTATAAACATTTATAAACCAAGCATATCGTCTCATTACAAGCTTTTGTAAATGTATAGGAAGTGCTTCTAAATGCAGTCAAAATGTGTTCCGCACAGGAAGTTTACAGATAATGTTCCTGGCCTGGGATTTCTTTCGTCTAGTGTAGGGGTGCTGATGGGAGGAACTATAGGAGGACTGGCTCATTGTAATGACTGAATGGTATAAATCAGGGTTGGGCAACTCCAGTCCTCGAGGGCCTGATTGGTGTCACGCTTTTTCTCCATCCCTAGCAAACACAGCTGATTTAATCAAATTACATTCTTGTTGGAGTCAGGTGTGTTAGCTGGGGCCCTGGCCTTTCAGTTACTGGCCCAACACTCTTAAACACTAGGATACCCGCTGCCCCTGTGCACTGGTAAAAGGAGTCTCCTTCTGTCTAGTCACTGCAGCTTCCCAGCTTTGACCCGTAGGCTTTCTCTCTCTCTCTCTCTCTCTCTCTCTCTCTCTCTCTCTCTCTCTCTCTCTCTCTCTCTCTTTCTCTTTCTCTTTCTCTTTCTCTTTCTCTTTCTCTTTCTCTCTCTGTCTCCCTCTCTCAATTCAATTCAATTCAATTGACTTTATTGACATGGTAAGTTCGTTATTACTTACATTGTCAAAGTATACATATCTAAAAATCAAATATATATGTATATATATACAAAATATATATATATTTATATATAAATAAATGGTGGGACCAACAGCAATAATAACAGTAGTAGTGGACATTGGATTACCATTAACAACAACTACAACAACAATATTAATCAGAACAACAATAAATTAAAGCAACAGTAGTAGACCAGTGTCAATATGACTTGAGAAGACATATGACCTGGTATGAAAGACAAAACAAAACTAAGCTAAATGGGAAATATTATCAATATTACTTTGCATTTTTCACTGGCTGTCTCTCTGTATAACTCTCTCTCTCTCTCTCTGTCTCCCTCTCTCTCTCTCTGTATAACTCTCTCTCTGTCTCTCTGTCTCCCTCTCTCTCTCTGTATAACTCTCTCTCTCTGCATAACTGACTCTGTGGTTAAGCTGTATGAGAATGCAAAGAGATCAGACAACAAAGTATTCTATTCAAGTCTATTCTGATGACCTGTATTGTATTTAGATTGCCTGCCTGTTGACCATCTAGTGAGATTACAATCAAGATATTATTATGCTGTAAGCTCTGGAAAAGTGTCTACTAAATGAAAATTTAATTATACAATACAATCAATACAGAGGCTTTAGATTTCATCACCTCACCAATCATGACAGATGACACAATGCAAGACATGAATCAACCACTGGGATATAGTATAATAGACTGTAAGACATGAATCATCCAGAGGAATAGGATGTCGTATGACTAATGTCCACTCAACCAGTCAGTCACAACATGTCATAACATGCCTTTATGAGTCTGTCGTGGGAAAGCTGATCCGTAGTACAAACTAATACCCACCGAGACTAACCTCTGCGTATCAACAAGCGCTCCTGTCAATGTCATCAATGTCTCTCACTGTTGGGAAAGGAGGGGTGTGTGTGTGTGTGTGTGCGTGCGTGCGTGCGTGCGTATATGAGTGTGTGTGTGTGTGTGTGTGTGTGTGTATATGAGTGTGTGTGTGCGTGTGCGCGTGCGTGTGTACACTCACTTGGAACAATGTTGGTTGTTTCGGTGGTGGTGGCATCATGTCCTCACTTGCCCCTGCGCCACTTATCTAACGCGTGTCTTGTGTTTGTCACAACACACACACACATCCCCCAGTGTGAGAACATCACCCCCACCTGATTCCCAGACAAGGACACTCCCAATCTGGGATCTTCCAGCCAATCAGTCTCAGAGTCCCCGTATGCTCATTTTTCTCTGTCACTTTTCATGAAACCGAGGATCCCACAGGTATAGAGCTTTACAAGTCTCCTGTCACAATAGCTCCCTATCCTCATCTCCTCATCACCTTTCCTTCATGACCTCTGGACAATATGGCTGAAATAGAAAACCATGATGTTTAAAAGCGTTACCTTTGACCTACTGTAGCAGTGGTCATGGAAGAACAAACCTAAAGGAAAGAAGACAATTTCTGTAGTTGGGGAGAATTTTACATATAACATGGAGAATAATGGTGCTACACAGACAAAGTTCTGTTGATAATACAGTAGGAGGAGTCTTTCTCCTAATCAACAGCAATCAGTGTGTACCTGACACCTAGGTGATGATGAAACAATTACCATCAATCAATCAATCAAGTTTATTTTATATAGCCCTTCGTACATCAGCTAATATCTCGAAGTGCTGTACAGAGACCCATCCTAAAACCCCAAACAGCTAGAATGCAGGTGTAGAAGCACGGTGGCTATGAAAAACTCCCTAGAAAGGCCAAAACCTAGGAAGAAACCTAGAGAGGAACCAGGCTATGAGGGGTGGCCAGTCCTCTTCTGGCTGTGCCGGGTGGAGATTATAACAGAACTATGCCAGGATGTTCAAAAATGTTCATAAGTGACAAGCATGGTCAAATAATAATCATGAATAATATTCAGTTGGCTTTTCATAGCCGATCATTAAGAGTTGAAAAACAACAGGTCTGGGACAGGTGGCGGTTCCATAACCGCAGGCAGAACAGCTGAAACCGGAACAGCAGCAAGGCCAGGCGGACTGGGGACAGCAAGGAGCCACCACGCCCGGCAGTCCCGACGTATGGTCCCAGGGCTCAGGTCCTCCGAGAGAAAGAAAGAGAGAAGGAGAAAATTAGAGAGAGCCAAGATTTTCAAAATGTTCATAAATGACAAGCATGGTCAAATAATAATCAGGAATAAATCTGTTGGCTTTTCATAGCCGATCATTAAGAGTTGAAAACAGCAGGTCTGGGACAGGTAGGGGTTCTGTAACCGCAGGCAGAACCGTTGAAACTGGAAAGCCTGACACCTGACAAGCCTGACACCATCTGGTGTCAGGCTTGGGACCCTCTCTCTCTCTCAATTCAATTCAAGGGGCTTTATTGGCATGGGAAACATGTGTTAACATTGCCAAAGCAAGTGAGGTAGACAATACACAAAAGTGAAACAAACAATAAAAATGAACAGTAAACATTACACATACAGAAGTTTCAAAACAATAAAGACATTACAAATGTCATATTATATATGTCTCTCTCTCTCTCTCTCTCTCTCTCTCTCTCTCTCTCTCTCTCTCTCTCTCTCTCTCTCTCTCATCACAATGTCAGTATTTACATTCACACTCTGTTCACACATCAGACGACACTACATCTGGTGTTAGAACAATATCTCTGTTCACACAGACGGAGACGAGCGTTCTCAGAGCTGGGTTTGTCTCGGACTCTCACACCTCGCTTTCTGAAGTGTCTGTACGTCAACAATGATCATTAATCAGTGATCTGCTCTGTAAAACATGTTGATTAGTTAGATGCGTCCTCTGGATTGAAGGACTCAGTGTCTGTCTGCTGATAAGATTGTGTTGCTTTTGAAGGTGGGTAGTGTGTTACTCAATGTGACTCAACATGTTTTAATGGCACAGCTTTCTATTCAGCATATGTAACGATAACACTAAGGTATTCTCATCGTTATATACTACCTATTGTACTTTGGATCCATAGAATTATAAAAACCATCCATAATATATTTTAGTTGTTGGGCTGCAGCAGGCTGTCTGTGTATAGTACTGCAGCAGTCTGTCTGTATATACTACTGCAGCAGCCTGTCTGTATATAGTACTGCAGCAGCCTGTCTGTATATAGTCCTGCAGCAGTCTGTCTGTTTATAGTACTGCAGCAGCCTGTCTGTGTATAGTACTGCAGCAGTCTGTCTGTGTATAGTACTGCAGCAGCCTGTCTGTATATAGTACTGCAGCAGCCTGTCTGTATAGTACTGCAGCAGCCTGTCTGTGTATAGTACTGCAGCAGTCTGTCTGTATATAGTACTGCAGCAGCCTGTCTGTATATAGTACTGCAGCAGCCTGTCTGTATATAGTACTGTAGCAGCCTGTCTGTATATAGTACTGCAGCAGCCTGTCTGTATAGTACTGCAGCAGCCTGTCTGTGTATAGTACTGCAGCAGCCTGTCTGTGTATAGTACTGCAGCAGCCTGTCTGTATATAGTACTGCAGCAGCCTGTCTGTGTATACTACTGCAGCAGCCTGTCTGTGTATAGTACTGCAGGAGCCTGTCTGTTTATAGTACTGCAGCAGCCTGTCTGTGTATAGTACTGCAGCAGCCTGTCTGTGTATAGTACTGCATCAGGCTGTGTGTGTATAGTACTGCAGCAGCCTGTCTGTGTATAGTACTGCAGCAGCCTGTCTGTGTATAGTACTGCAGCAGCCTGTCTGTATATAGTACTGCAGCAGCCTGTCTGTGTATAGTACTGCAGCAGCCTGTCTGTGTATAGTACTGCAGCAGCCTGTCTGTGTATAGTACTGCAGCAGCCTGTCTGTGTATAGTACTGCAGCAGCCTGTCTGTGTATAGTACTGCAGCAGCCTGTCTGTGTATAGTACTGCAGCAGCCTGTCTGTATATAGTACTGCAGCAGCCTGTCTGTATATAGTACTGCAGCAGCCTGTCTGTGTATAGTACTGCAGCAGCCTGTCTGTGTATAGTACTGCAGCAGCCTGTCTGTATATAGTACTGCAGCAGTCTGTCTGTATAGTACTGCAGCAGCCTGTCTGTGTATAGTACTGCAGCAGTCTGTCTGTATATAGTACTGCAGCAGTCTGTCTGAGTATAGTACTGCAGCAGCCTGTCTATGTATAGTACTGCAGCAGCCTGTCTGTGTATAGTACTGCAGCAGTCTGTCTGTGTATAGTACTGCAGCAGTCTGTCTGTATATAGTACTGCAGCAGTCTGTCTGTGTATAGTACTGCAGCAGCCTGTCTGTGTATAGTACTGCAGCAGCCTGTCTGTGTATAGTACTGCAGCAGCCTGTCTGTGTATAGTACTGCAGCAGTCTGTCTGTATATAGTACTGCAGCAGTCTGTCTGTGTATAGTACTGCAGCAGCCTGTCTGTGTATAGTACTGCAGCAGCCTGCCTGTATAGTACTGCAGCAGCCTGTCTGTATATAGTACTGCAGCAGCCTGTCTGTATAGTAATGCAGCAGCCTGTCTGTATAGTACTGCAGCAGCCTGTCTGTGTATAGTACTGCAGCAGCCTGTCTGTATAGTACTGCAGCAGCCTGTCTGTATATAGTACTGCAGCAGTCTGTCTGTTTATAGTACTGCAGCAGCCTGTCTGTGTATAGTACTGCAGCAGCCTGTCTGTGTATAGTACTGCAGCAGCCTGTCTGTATATAGTACTGCAGCAGCCTGTCTGTATAGTACTGCAGCAGCCTGTCTGTATATAGTACTGCAGCAGTCTGTCTGTGTATAGTACTGCAGCAGTCTGTCTGTGTATAGTACTGCAGCAGCCTGTCTGTGTATAGTACTGCAGCAGCCTGTCTGTGTATAGTACTGCAGCAGCCTGTCTGTATATAGTACTGCAGCAGTCTGTCTGTGTATAGTACTGCAGCAGCCTGTCTGTATAGTACTGCAGCAGCCTGTCTGTATAGTAATGCAGCAGCCTGTCTGTGTATAGTACTGCAGCAGCCTGTCTGTGTATAGTACTGCAGCAGCCTGTCTGTATATAGTACTGCAGCAGCCTGTCTGTGTATACTACTGCATCAGCCTGTCTGTGTATAGTACTGCAGCAGCCTGTCTGTGTATAGTACTGCAGCAGCCTGTCTGTATAGTACTGCAGCAGCCTGTCTGTGTATAGTACTGCAGCAGCCTGTCTGTGTATAGTACTGCAGCAGCCTGTCTGTATATAGTACTGTAGCAGCCTGTCTGTGTATAGTACTGTAGCAGCCTGTCTGTATAGTACTGCAGTAGCCTGTCTGTATATAGTACTGCAGCAGCCTGTCTGTATATAGTACTGCAGCAGCCTGTCTGTATAGTACTGCAGCAGCCTGTCTGTATAGTACTGCAGCAGTCTGTCTGTGTATAGTACTGCAGCAGTCTGTCTGTATAGTACTGCAGCAGTCTGTCTGTATATAGTACTGCAGCTGTCTGTCTGTATATAGTACTGCAGCAGCCTGTCTGTATATAGTACTGCAGCAGTCTGTCTGTATATAGTACTGCAGCAGCCTGTCTGTGTATAGTACTGCAGCAGTCTGTCTGTGTATAGTACTGCAGCAGCCTGTCTGTGTATAGTCCTGCAGCAGCCTGTCTGTGTATAGTACTGCAGCAGCCTGTCTGTATATAGTACTGCAGCAGTCTGTCTGTATATAGTACTGCAGCAGTCTGTGTGTATAGTACTGCAGCAGCCTGTCTGTATATAGTACTGCAGCAGCCTGTCTGTATATAGTACTGCAGCAGCCTGTCTGTATATAGTACTGCAGCAGCCTGTCTGTGTATAGTACTGCAGCAGCCTGTCTGTATAGTACTGCAGCAGCCTGTCTGTATATAGTACTGCAGCAGCCTGTCTGTGTATAGTACTGCAGCAGCCTGTCTGTATAGTACTGCAGCAGCCTGTCTGTATAGTACTGCAGCAGTCTGTCTGTATATAGTACTGCAGCAGCCTGTCTGTATAGTACTGCAGCAGTCTGTCTGTATATAGTACTGCAGCAGCCTGTCTGTATAGTACTGCAGCAGTCTGTCTGTATATAGTACTGCAGCAGCCTGTCTGTATATAGTACTGCAGCAGCCTGTCTGTATATAGTACTGCAGCAGCCTGTCTGTATATAGTACTGCAGCAGTCTGTCTGTATATAGTACTGCAGCAGCCTGTCTGTGTATAGTACTGCAGCAGCCTGTCTGTGTATAGTACTGTAGCAGCCTGTCTGTATATAGTACTGCAGCAGCCTGTCTGTATAGTACTGCAGCAGCCTGTCTGTGTATAGTACTGCAGCAGCCTGTCTGTATAGTACTGCAGCAGCCTGTCTGTATATAGTACTGCAGCAGCCTGTCTGTGTATAGTACTGCAGCAGCCTGTCTGTATAGTACTGCAGCAGCCTGTCTGTGTATAGTACTGCAGCAGCCTGTCTGTATAGTACTGCAGCAGCCTGTCTGTATATAGTACTGCAGCAGCCTGTCTGTATATAGTACTGCAGCAGTCTGTGTGTATAGTACTGCAGCAGCCTGTCTGTATAGTACTGCAGCAGTCTGTCTGTATATAGTACTGCAGCAGCCTGTCTGTGTATAGTACTGCAGCAGTCTGTGTGTATAGTACTGCAGCAGCCTGTCTGTATATAGTACTGCAGCAGCCTGTCTGTATATAGTACTGCAGCAGTCTGTCTGTATATAGTACTGCAGCAGTCTGTCTGTGTGTAGTACTGCAGCTTAATTACATCACCTGGTAGCAGAATGTACTTTATTTATTCCCTGGACGATGTACTTCACAGCAGCCTGTCCAAAACGATGATGAGTCGTGAAGTGCTGTGTGTGTGTGTGCGTTTATCCTTGCGTGTGTGTGTGCGTGCGTGCGAGCGTGTGTGCGTGCGTATGTGTGCGTGCGTGTGTTTCTGTGTGCCTCGTGAAGTGTTTGATATTGTCCTGAGTCCAGGCCAGTGTTGCCCAGAGTCGTCAGTGAGTGTGTGTAATGACTCTCTGATTGGTTGTTTGAAGTGGTAATCAGCTCATCAGCCTCTTGGTGTTAAATGTACGAGGCAATCTTGGTCGGTGGCATACTTAGAATTACACTGACACTCCAGCACGACTCTGTTAAATGGCCAAGTATATAGCTTAGATGGCGTAAATAACAATATAACACTCAAGCATGATTTTGATGGGGAGGGGGAGGGCAGGGGTGGTGATTCTAGGACGGTGTTCCTAATGTTTGGTGTACTCCTCAACATTTTTATGGTTGAGGGGAGATCTAAAGATGAAATAACTAGCGCGGGATGCTAATATGACTAAGATAATGCCGTTGGCTGCTAGACAACGAAATAAAGTTGAAAGAAAACAATAGAACGTATATGAGGAAGTCTTTATAAAATATTTCACTTAACATTTCTATGGTGGGATTTTGGCTTTAGGCTACTTTGAAGCAAGGTAAGACATGCCTCATAATATGAAGAAAAATGGTCCAGGTTTCAAACAATATAGCTATGGTAATGATAGACCTAACTGTCTTCTGATAGATGGAAAGGCTTTCCCCAAAACCTTCTCTATTAAATGTCAACCAGCTAAAAAGTAGCCTATCAGATTGACCTGTCAGAATGATATCATGACTACTTGCAACAATCCAGTGGCCTTTTGTTTTGCAAACTCCATCTCATGTGTTCTACAGAAACACTGCTAACCCAACAACAGTGCTAGGTGCCTGTACTACAGAAACACTGCTAACCCAACAACAGTGCTAGGTGCCTGTACTACAGAAACACTGCTAACCCAACAACAGTGCTAGGTGCCTGTACTACAGAAACACTGCTAACCCAACAACAGTGCTAGGTGCCTGTACTACAGAAACACTGCTAACCCAACAACAGTGCTAGGTGCCTGTACTACAGAAACACTGCTAACCCAACAACAGTGCTAGGTGCTTGTACTACAGAAACACTGCTAACCCAACAACAGTGCTAGGTGCCTGTGCTACAGAAACACAGCTAACCCAACAACAGTGCTAGGTGCCTGTACTACACAAACACTGCTAACCCAACAACAGTGCTAGGTGCCTGTACTACAGAAACACTGCTAACCCAACAACAGTGCTAGGTGCCTGTACTACAGAAACACTGCTAACCCAACAACAGTGCTAGGTGCCTGTACTACAGAAACACTGCTAACTCAACAACAGTGCTAGGTGCCTGCTCACTTTAATTAAAGGGTACTCTACACAAAAAAATATAAATTCTTAGATTTTTCCCGGACCTCAAAAGTGGTTTCCTGATGTGGTTTAATCATTGTTGTGGACTTGGAAAATCCCATTTTTGTATTTTTATTTTATTTAAAAAGTGTGGCTTTGAGAGCAAAAACCTCCCAAAAAATGGTTAATCGGAAACCTGTGAATTTCTGCCTCAGTTGACAGACTAATTTATCTGTTTCAATAGTAGTCCTACTTATAGCCAACCTGCACAGTACAGCTTGGGTTGGCCTGACTGTTAAAGACCAATATGGGATCGATCCTTTTAGGTCCTTCAGAGTACATGTTACTGTTTCTCATATAATTTTTTGAAACAGGTCCGTTTGAGAAAAAAATAAAATAATTACAGTCTACCCACTTCTCCAGGCACAACTACACCACTGATTGATACAAATGTAAATCACATCCACTAACCTTGTTTATCACTTATTCAGAGTTAATGTGTGCATCATCAATGTGTTGTGTCATCAATGTGTTATGTCACAAAATGTATGTTAGATTGAGATTTACATTTAATTGTTTGTTTTGTTCGCATTAATCACACACATAAAAACTGTTCCCATGTATTAATTCAAGGACACCACTTCAAAGACGACAGAAAAACAACAGTTTTAAACCACACCACCCTCTGTCGAAACTCAGGTTCTGTCCATCAGAGAGTGAGAGGGAGAGAGAGAGAGAGAGAGAGAGAGAGAGGGGAGGAGAGAGAGAGAGGCAGAGAGAGAGAGAGAGAGAAAGAGACAGAGGCAGAGAGAGACAGAGAGAGAAAGAGAGAGAGACAGAGAGAGAGACAGAGAGAGAGACAGAGAGGGGGGGAGAGAGAGAGAGAGAGGGGAGGAGAGAGAGAGACAGAGGCAGAGAGAGAGAGAGAGAGAGAGACAGAGGCAGAGAGAGAGAGAGAGAGAGAGAGAGAGAGAGAGGTGTGTGGGAAAATAATGAGAAGTTATTGCCTTCAGGCACAGTATGTCTTCCCATGGGCAATTAGGCAGAGAGACAAAACTGACGGTTTACAGTTTACTAGTTGTCAAGCTGCTACTATTGTAGATAAGACTGATGGGTTGGGGTTAGAGGATATAGAGGAAGTAGAAACAGACTGATGGGTTGGGGTTAGAGGATATAGAGGAAGTAGAGACAGACTGATGGGTTGGGGTTAGAGGATATAGAGGAAGTAGAGACAGACTGATGGGTTGGGGTTAGAGGATATAGAGGAAGTAGAGACAGACTGATGGGTTGGGGTTAGATGATATAGAGGAAGTAGAGACAGACTGATGGCTTGGGGTTAGAGGATATAGAGGAAGTAGAGACAGACTGATGGGTTGGGGTTAGAGGATATAGAGGAAGTAGAGACAGACTGATGGGTTGGGGTTAGAGGATATAGAGGAAGTAGAGACAGACTGATGGGTTGGGGTTAGAGGATATAGAGGAAGTAGAAACAGACTGATGGGTTGGGGTTAGAGGATATAGAGGAAGTAGAGACAGACTGATGGCTTGGGGTTAGAGGATATAGAGGAAGTAGAGACAGACTGATGGCTTGGGGTTAGAGGATATAGAGGAAGTAGAGACAGACTGATGGCTTGGGGTTAGAGGATATAGAGGAAGTAGAGACAGACTGATGGGTTGGGGTTAGAGGATATAGAGGAAGTAGAGACAGACTGATGGGTTGGGGTTAGAGGATATAGAGGAAGTAGAGACAGACTGATGGGTTGGGGTTAGAGGATATAGAGGAAGTAGAGACAGACTGATGGGTTGGGGTTAGATGATATAGAGGAAGTAGAGACAGACTGATGGGTTGGGGTTAGAGGATATAGAGGAAGTAGAGACAGACTGATGGCTTGGGGTTAGATGATATAGAGGAAGTAGAGACAGACTGATGGCTTGGGGTTAGAGGATATAGAGGAAGTAGAGACAGACTGATGGGTTGGGGTTAGAGGATATAGAGGAAGTAGAGACAGACTGATGGGTTGGGGTTAGAGGATATAGAGGAAGTAGAGACAGACTGATGGGTTGGGGTTAGAGGATATAGAGGAAGTAGAGACAGACTGATGGGTTGGGGTTAGAGGATATAGAGGAAGTAGAGACAGACTGATGGCTTGGGGTTAGAGGATATAGAGGAAGTAGAGACAGACTGATGGGTTGGGGTTAGAGGATATAGAGGAAGTAGAGACAGACTGATGGGTTGGGGTTAGAGGATATAGAGGAAGTAGAGACAGACTGATGGCTTGGGGTTAGAGGATATAGAGGAAGTAGAGACAGACTGATGGGTTGGGGTTAGAGGATATAGAGGAAGTAGAGACAGACTGATGGGTTGGGGTTAGAGGATATAGAGGAAGTAGAGACAGACTGATGGGTTGGGGTTAGAGGATATAGAGGAAGTAGAGACAGACTGATGGCTTGGGGTTAGAGGATATAGAGGAAGTAGAGACAGACTGATGGGTTGGGGTTAGAGGATATAGAGGAAGTAGAGACAGACTGATGGGTTGGGGTTAGAGGATATAGAGGAAGTAGAGACAGACTGATGGGTTGGGGTTAGAGGATATAGAGGAAGTAGAGACAGACTGATGGGTTGGGGTTAGATGATATAGAGGAAGTAGAGACAGACTGATGGGTTGGGGTTAGAGGATATAGAGGAAGTAGAGACAGACTGATGGCTTGGGGTTAGAGGATATAGAGGAAGTAGAGACAGACTGATGGGTTGGGGTTAGAGGATATAGAGGAAGTAGAGACAGACTGATGGCTTGGGGTTAGAGGATATAGAGGAAGTAGAGACAGACTGATGGGTTGGGGTTAGAGGATATAGAGGAAGTAGAGACAGACTGATGGCTTGGGGTTAGAGGATATAGAGGAAGTAGAGACAGACTGATGGGTTGAGGTTAGAGGATATAGAGGAAGTAGAGACAGACTGATGGGTTGGGGTTATAGGATATAGAGGAAGTAGAAACAGACTGATGGCTTGGGGTTATAGGATATAGAGGAAGTAGAGACAGACTGATGGGTTGGGGTTAGAGGATATAGAGGAAGTAGAGACAGACTGATGGCTTGGGGTTAGAGGATATAGAGGAAGTAGAGACAGACTGATGGGTTGGGGTTAGAGGATATAGAGGAAGTAGAGACAGACTGATGGGTTGGGGTTAGAGGATATAGAGGAAGTAGAGACAGACTGATGGCTTGGGGTTAGAGGATATAGAGGAAGTGGAGACAGACTGATGGGTTGGGGTTAGAGGATATAGAGGAAGTAGAGACAGACTGATGGGTTGGGGTTAGAGGATATAGAGGAAGTAGAGACAGACTGATGGGTTGGGGTTAGAGGATATAGAGGAAGTAGAGACAGACTGATGGGTTGGGGTTAGAGGATATAGAGGAAGTAGAGACAGACTGATGGGTTGGGGTTAGAGGATATAGAGGAAGTAGAGACAGACTGATGGCTTGGGGTTAGAGGATATAGAGGAAGTAGAGACAGACTGATGGGTTGGGGTTAGAGGATATAGAGGAAGTAGAGACAGACTGATGGGTTGGGGTTAGAGGATATAGAGGAAGTAGAGACAGACTGATGGGTTGGGGTTAGAGGATATAGAGGAAGTAGAGACAGACTGATGGGTTGAGGTTAGAGGATATAGAGGAAGTAGAGACAGACTGATGGGTTGGGGTTAGAGGATATAGAGGAAGTAGAGACAGACTGATGGGTTGGGGTTAGAGGATATAGAGGAAGTAGAGACAGACTGATGGGTTGGGGTTAGAGGATATAGAGGAAGTAGAGACAGACTGATGGGTTGGGGTTAGAGGATATAGAGGAAGTAGAGACAGACTGATGGGTTGGGGTTAGAGGATATAGAGGAAGTAGAGACAGACTGATGGGTTGGGGTTAGAGGATATAGAGGAAGTAGAGACAGACTGATGGCTTGGGGTTAGAGGATATAGAGGAAGTAGAGACAGACTGATGGCTTGGGGTTAGAGGATATAGAGGAAGTAGAGACAGACTGATGGCTTGGGGTTAGAGGATATAGAGGAAGTAGAGACAGACTGATGGGTTGGGGTTAGAGGATATAGAGGAAGTAGAGACAGACTGATGGGTTGGCTTGCTTTACGCCTTTGTTGGTTTGTTTTCCTGAAACAAAACTCTGGTGCAAATTTGACTACAGTTGAGAATTTCAGATGACTTTTTATAAGAATAGGCACATTTGTAACTACCTAACATATCCCCTAGAAGTAACGTATACTGCACAGAATTGGCCCGAAACGTATCTCTTCATCGGGGCAGGTAAACTCTCCACCCAAATTAGCATTGAACCACAGTGGTACCCACCTCCCTCCTCCCCTCAGATAACGACACAAACTTGCCTCAGATTCCTACAGTTACATCTTGCCAAAAATGAGCCTTGCAACGTCGGTTCGTTTGGTGTCTCTGTGAGAAAGTGACATTTGGTGACAGCAGTGCCATGTCAATGTCAAGTCATAACAGTGTCTATAGGGCATAACTGTAACGGTGGATTTGGTTGGCCAGGTAGTGGGGTAGGTAATAGGTATTAGCCAATCATCTGGAGCCATCTTTAGATATACTTGTTGTCTGGCAGATGACTGGAGTGAAACTAGAGTTTCACACACACATGCACACGAGTGAAACTGGCATGTGGCCAGAGGATGTAAGGAGCCCTGGGAAGAGAGAAAGAAGGATGTGTCTCCTCGAGAGAGAGAGAGAGAGAGGGAGAGACTCATGGGAACGTAAAACCTGTCCGACTTGGCCTTGATTGCTCAATGCATATGTCTGTAATAGTATCATCACTGTCAACATTAAAGTATGAGTCCTAATATCACTGTTGATATCTTCTCAGTGTTGATATCTTCTCAGTGTTGATATCTTCTCAGTGTTGATATCTTCTCAGTGTTGATATCTTAGTGTTGATATCTTCTCAGTGTTGATATCTTAGTGTTGATATCTTCTCAGTGTTGATATCTTAGTGTTGATATCTTAGTGTTGATATCTTAGTGTTGATATCTTCTCTGTGTTGATATCTTCTCTGTGTTGATATCTTCTCTGTGTTGATATCTTCTCAGTGTTGATATCTTAGTGTTGATATCTTCTTAGTGTTGATATCTTCTTAGTGTTGATATCTTCTCAGTGTTGATATCTTCTCTGTGTTGATATCTTCTCATTGTTGATATCTTCTCTGTGTTGATATCTTCTCAGTGTTGATATCTTAGTGTTGATATCTTCTTAGTGTTGATATCTTCTTAGTGTTGATATCTTCTCAGTGTTGATATCTTCTCAGTGTTGATATCTTCTCAGTGTTGATATCTTCTCAGTGTTGATATCTTCTCAGTGTTGATATCTTCTCAGTGTTGATATCTTAGTGTTGATATCTTCTCTGTGTTGATATCTTCTTAGTGTTGATATCTTCTTAGTGTTGATATCTTCTCTGTGTTGATATCTTCTCTGTGTTGATATCTTCTCAGTGTTGATATCTTCTCTGTGTTGATATCTTCTCTGTGTTGATATCTTCTCAGTGTTGATATCTTAGTGTTGATATCTTCTCTGTGTTGATATCTTCTTAGTGTTGATATCTTCTTAGTGTTGATATCTTCTCTGTGTTGATATCTTCTCTGTGTTGATAACTTCTCAGTGTTGATATCTTCTCAGTGTTGATATCTTCTCAGTGTTGATATCTTCTCAGTGTTGATATCTTCTCAGTGTTGATATCTTCTCAGTGTTGATATCTTAGTGTTGATATCTTAGTGTTGATATCTTCTCTGTGTTGATATCTTCTCTGTGTTGATATCTTCTCAGTGTTGATATCTTAGTGTTGATATCTTCTCAGTGTTGATATCTTAGTGTTGATATCTTCTCAGTGTTGATATCTTCTCAGTGTTGATATCTTAGTGTTGATATCTTAGTGTTGATATCTTCTCTGTGTTGATATCTTCTCTGTGTTGATATCTTCTCTGTGTTGATATCTTCTCTGTGTTGATATCTTCTCTGTGTTGATATCTTCTCAGTGTTGATATCTTCTCTGTGTTGATATCTTCTCAGTGTTGATATCTTAGTGTTGATATCTTCTTAGTGTTGATATCTTCTCAGTGTTGATATCTTAGTGTTGATATCTTAGTGTTGATATCTTCTCTGTGTTGATATCTTCTTAGTGTTGATATCTTCTTAGTGTTGATATCTTCTCAGTGTTGATATCTTCTCTGTGTTGATATCTTCTCAGTGTTGATATCTTCTCTGTGTTGATATCTTCTCAGTGTTGATATCTTAGTGTTGATATCTTCTTAGTGTTGATATCTTCTTAGTGTTGATATCTTCTCAGTGTTGATATCTTCTCAGTGTTGATGTCTTCTCAGTGTTGATATCTTCTCAGTGTTGATATCTTCTCAGTGTTTATCTTCTCAGTGTTGATATCTTAGTGTTGATATCTTAGTGTTGATATCTTCTCATTGTTGATATCTTCTCTGTGTTGATATCTTCTCTGTGTTGATATCTTCTCTGTGTTGATATCTTCTCAGTGTTGATATCTTCTCTGTGTTGATATCTTCTCTGTGTTGATATCTTCTCAGTGTTGATATCTTCTCTGTGTTGATATCTTCTCAGTGTTGATATCTTCTCAGTGTTGATATCTTAGTGTTGATATCTTCTCAGTGTTGATATCTTCTCAGTGTTGATATCTTCTCAGTGTTGATATCTTCTCAGTGTTGATATCTTCTCAGTGTTGATATCTCAGTGTTGATATCTTCTCAGTGTTGATATCTTAGTGTTGATATCTTAGTGTTGATATCTTCTCAGTGTTGATATCTTAGTGTTGATATCTTCTCAGTGTTGATATCTTCTCAGTGTTGATATCTTCTCTGTGTTGATATCTTCTCAGTGTTGATATCTTCTCTGGAAAACTGTTGACCTACACTGACTATTCAATGAACATTAAGAACACCTGCTCTTTCCATGACATAGACTGACCAGGTGAATCCAGGTGAAAGCTGTGATCCCTTATTGATGTCAATTGTTAAATCCACTTCAATCAGTGTAGATGAAGGGGAGGAGAAAGGTTCAAGAAGGATCTTTAAGCATTGAAACAATTGAGACATGAATTGTATATGTCTGCCATTCAGAGGGGGAACGGGCAAGACAAAATATTTGCGGGTGTAACGGGTGTCGTCGTCGGATGAAGAGGAATCGGACCAAAGCGCAGCGTGGTAAGGGTTCATAACTTTTTATTTAAACTGAACACTAAACAAAAATAACAAAGTGAATAACCGAAACAGTCCTGTCAGGTGCAAAACACTAAACAGAAAACAACTACCCACAAAACACAGGTGGGAAAAAGCTGCCTAAGTATGATTCTCAATCAGATAGATAGACAGCTGCCTCTGATTGAGAACCACACCCCAAACCACAAACACAAAGAAATACAAAACATAGAAAATGAACATGGAATGCCCACCCCAAATCACACCCTGACCAAACCAGAATAGAGACATAAAAAGCTCTCTACGGTTAGGGCGTGACAGCGGGCCTTTAAGGGGTATGGTAGTATGTGCCAGGTGCACCAGTTTGTTTCAAGAACTGCAAAGCTGCAGTTTTTTTTGCATTCAACAGTTTCCCGTGTGTATTAAGAATGGTCCACCACCCAAAAGGACATCCAGCCAACTTGTCACAACTGTCGGAAGTATTGGAGTCAACATGGACCAGCATGCCTGTGGATACCTTGTAGAGGTCATACCCAGAAGGTGTTCCTAATGTTTTTGTATACTCAGTGTATGTTGTGTGTATGTTCGGGTTTGTGATTTTCTGTCTCTCTGTGACTCAGGGTTAGGAACCTTTACTTTACTTTATGTTTTGTATTCAATATCCTGAGTAATATTCCCCCATTGAACCATTCAGCATGACATAGCTGTGCTACAATATCATTTCCCCTCTCACCCCCTTCACACAACAGACATCAATACAATTTTATTTGTCACGTGCGCTGAGTACAACAAGTGTAGACCTTACCGTGAAATGCTTACTTTACAAGCCCTTAATCAACAATGCAGTTCAAGAAATAGAGTTAAGAAAATATTTACTAAATGAAACAAAGTAAAAAATAAAATAAAAGTAACACAATAAATAACAATAATGAGGCAATATACGGTACCGAGTCAGTGTACAGGTTAGTTGAGGTAATTTGTACATGTAGGTAGGGGTGAAGTGACTATCATAGATAATAAACAGTGAGTAGCAGCAGTGTAAAAACAAAGAGGGGATCAATGTAAATAGTTTGGGTGGCCATTTGATTAATTGTTCACCAGTCTTATGGCTTGGGGGTAGAAGTTGTTAAGGAGCCTTTTGGACCTAGACTTGGCTCTCCGGTACCGCTTCCCGTGGGGTAGCAGAGAGAACAGTCTATGACTTGGGTGACTGGAGTCTTTGACATAGACTATAGTAGTAGGTCCTGGATGGCAGGAAGCCTCGCCCCAGTGATGTACTGGGTCGTACACACTACCCTCTGTTGCGCCTTACGGTTGGATGATGAGCAGTTGCCATACCAGGCGATGAGTATATCATTTGCATCTCACTCATTAAAGAGAAAATCCTTGGTGAGTTTTGTTCAGATATCCAGAAGATATTTTCAGTCATAAGAGACGTTAGCAGCAACTACAGTTGGTTAGAAGCCTGTAAAACGGCAGCCATTATAAACACATGCAGTTGCTTAGGGTCCCTCCCCCAAAAAACGACTTTTAAATGTTTATTTATTTTTATTTTAGGAACTTCCTGTTGAGAGTTACAATAGTAGAATACACCAGGTGCAAGTTATAAATATTGCTGTGCATCAGCAGTTCTTCCTCTTGCTTTGTCACTAGTCTCAGCTGGGTCGTTAAAAACGGGATATTCCGGTTTTCAGGGCATGAGAGCGACTTGATTTCCATTTTTGATTTCCATTGAATTACTCCTCTACATTTCCTGGATTGGTTGAACACAAGAGAACCTTCCCTGACAGAATGGGGGGGGGGGGGGGGGGGGGGGGAATCTAGTTTCAGGTGTTTATTTTATGACTGCTATGTTAGGTTAGTCAGTCACTGACAGTAACTCAATTAGTGATGTCAGCTAACAACATTTTTTTTATTGGTAAGTTATTCACTTTTCAAAATGTGTAGTAATCATATACGAATACTGACCCGGTGTGCAGGGCACATGCCCAGGGGCCCTGACCTCCAGGGGCCCTGACCTCCAGGGTGGCCCTCATTTGATTTTGTTAGTCACTCTAACTCAGATATCATTAACATGGCATACATACAGTACCAGTCATACGTTTGGACACACCTACTCATTCAAGGGTTTTTCTTTATTTGACTATTTTTGCCATTGTAGAATAATAGTGAAGACATCAAAACTATGAAATAACACATATGGAATCATGTAGTAACCAAAAAAGTGTTAAACAAATCAACATATATTTTAGATTTGAGATTCTTCAAAGTAGCCACCCATTGCCTTGATGACAGCTTTGTACACTCTTGGTATTCTCTCAACCAGCTTCATGAGGTGCATGGAATGCATTTCAATTAACAGGTGTGCCTTGTTAAAAGTTAATTTGTGGAATTTCTTTCCTTAATGCGTTTGAGACAATCAGTTGTGTTGTGACAAGGGGGGGGGGGGTATACAGAAGATAGCCCTATTTGGTAAAAGACCAAGTCCATATTATGGCAAGAACAGCTCAAATAAGCAAAGAGAAACAACAGTCCATCATTACTTTAAGACATGAAGGTCAGTCAATATGGAAAATGTCAAGAACTTTCAAAGTTTCTTCAAGTGCAGTTGCAAAAACCAACAAGCGCTATGATGAAACTGGCTCTCATGAGGACCGCCACAGGAAGGGAAGACCCAGAATTACCTCTGATGCAGAGGATAAGTTCATTAGAGTTACCTCTGCTGCAGAGGATAAGTCAATTCGAATTAACTGCAAGTCAGATTGCAGCCCAAATAAATGCTTCACAGAGTTCAAGTAACAAACACATCTATCTCAACGTCAACTGTTCAGAGGAATACTTATTGACTCAATACATTTGAGCTTTTCATTAATAATTAATTTGTTTAAAAAAATAGAAAAACATCATTCTACTTTGACTTTAAGGGGTATTGTGTGTAGAGGCCAGAGAAAAAAAATCTAAATTGCATCCATTTTAAATTGAGGCTGTAACAACCAAAATGTGGAAAAAGACAAGGGGTGTGAATACTTTCTGATGGCTCTGTATCTCTCCATAAAATTCCCTCGGAGCTGATTTGCAGATGTTTTTACAGTCTTATCTCCAACAATAAAAAATACAACTCTTTTTTTTTTAATCAGAACTTGTGGGTCCAAATAAAAATGACCCGCGGGCCACCAGTTGGGGAACCCTGTCCTAAGGTAATGGGATGGTCCAGGTATAAAGAATCAGGAATGTTGGTACAGAATACTCAGAACCCCCCCAATGCTAAAAGCCCATCAGACTCCAGTAGGGTTCTGCCTAACCAGACCTTCCTATCATTCTGAGGTGCTAGACATGGTTTTAGGTGCTAATCATGGTTTTAGGTGCTAATCATGGTTTTAGGTGCTAGACATGGTTTTAGGTGCTAGACATGGTTTTAGGTGCTAATCATGGTTTTAGGTGCTAATCATGGTTTTAGGTGCTAGACATGGTTTTAGGTGCTAGACATGGTTTTAGGTGCTAATCATGGTTTTAGGTGCTAATCATGGTTTTAGGTGCTAATCATGGTTTTAGGTGCTAATCATGGTTTTAGGTGCTAGACATGGTTTTAGGTGCTAGACATGGTTTTAGGTGCTAATCATGGTTTTAGGTGCTAATCATGGTTTTAGGTGCTAATCATGGTTTTAGGTGCTAATCATGGTTTTAGGTGCTAGACATGGTTTTAGGTGCTAGACATGGTTTTAGGTGCTAATCATGGTTTTAGGTGCTAGACATGGTTTTAGGTGCTAATCATGGTTTTAGGTGCTAGACATGGTTTTAGGTGCTAATCATGGTTTTAGGTGCTAGACATGGTTTTAGGTGCTAGACATGGTTTTAGGTGCTAATCATGGTTTTAGGTGCTAATCATGGTTTTAGGTGCTAATCATGGTTTTAGGTGCTAGACATGGTTTTAGGTGCTAATCATGGTTTTAGGTGCTGGACATGGTTTTAGGTGCTAGACATGGTTTTAGGTGCTAATCATGGTTTTAGGTGCTAGACATGGTTTTAGGTGCTAGACATGGTTTTAGGTGCTAATCATGGTTTTAGGTGCTAATCATGGTTTTAGGTGCTAATCATGGTTTTAGGTGCTAATCATGGTTTTAGGTGCTAATCATGGTTTTAGGTGCTAGACATGGTTTTAGGTGCTAGACATGGTTTTAGGTGCTAATCATGGTTTTAGGTGCTAATCATGGTTTTAGGTGCTAATCATGGTTTTAGGTGCTAATCATGGTTTTAGGTGCTAGACATGGTTTTAGGTGCTAATCATGGTTTTAGGTGCTAATCATGGTTTTAGGTGCTAATCATGGTTTTAGGTGCTAGACATGGTTTTAGGTGCTAATCATGGTTTTAGGTGCTAGACATGGTTTTAGGTGCTAATCATGGTTTTAGGTGCTAATCATGGTTTTAGGTGCTAATCATGGTTTTAGGTGCTAATCATGGTTTTAGGTGCTAATCATGGTTTTAGGTGCTAGACATGGTTTTAGGTGCTAATCATGGTTTTAGGTGCTAGACATGGTTTTAGGTGCTAATCATGGTTTTAGGTGCTAGACATGGTTTTAGGTGCTAGACATGGTTTTAGGTGCTAATCATGGTTTTAGGTGCTAGACATGGTTTTAGGTGCTAGACATGGTTTTAGGTGCTAATCATGGTTTTAGGTGCTAGACATGGTTTTAGGTGCTAGACATGGTTTTAGGTGCTAATCATGGTTTTAGGTGCTAGACATGGTTTTAGGTGCTAGACATGGTTTTAGGTGCTAGACATGGTTTTAGGTGCTAGACATGGTTTTAGGTGCTAGACATGGTTTTAGGAGTCTCTGGAGCCACACAATGGAATGTCAATATACATATATTTTTTTTAAATTAAAATATATCAGTGATAAATGATGACAAAATAATATACATTTGGATTTGTTTAATTATTTATTTCCATCGCTTCATTCAAACACAGTGTGAAAAAGCAAAGTATTGACAGAGGGTTTGGTTTAAAAGATTAGTGACAGAAATATACGATTCCCCAAAGGTAAACTGTTCACAGCTTTTTAACGAGTTATGGTGAAAATTCCTTGTCATCTGTAACATTGCAGACAAAAAGACTTTCAATTAACTGTTTAAAACAAACAGAAATATATATCAAATTCACATTAGCTCTTCCACGAGAAGCATAACCAGCAAATAGCCTGGATGCCAACCCTCATCTCTATAAACAAGCTAGGACTGACCGTCACCATCGGTCTGGCAATAACATCCCTGTCCAATAAACCACAGACCTAGACGGGCACCCAGGCTATTTAAAGTGAGTGTTAACAGTCAAGCAGGAGCTATTTAGCTTACTATAATGTACACAGTGTATTCAATAGAGCAGTAGGGTTTAATCTGCTGGAGATAGAGAGTAGGGAGTACAATCAGAAAGAGACAGGAGGGGTGTTTCATTCACTGGAGGTTAACTGGTCTTGGGGTTTCTATTGCCTGGGGTTTTCTAGTCTCTACTCACTACCGATGTAAACAAACAAAGGCTAAAACAGAGACAGTGGGCCGGGGCTTTCTCCTGGGCCAGGGTAAGGTTAGATTACTCTCTAGTTTCTCTACCCCGCCTGCTGGCTTTACACTGATTTAAGATGGGGGAGGATGGAGATCTGGTTTAAGAGGCTGTGTTTGCATAGCCATCCTAAAGGCATCCGCATGCTTCCCATGCGAAACAGTTTCTGCGTATACTATATTATGATGCCATTTTTTTGTCTCGTTTAGGTTCGTTTTGGTCTTTGGCAATGTTTTTTTTCCGTCTGTTCGTGCACACAACATTTTTCTTGAGGCAAGCCGAAGTTCAGTAGCCGAAGTCTACGCCTTTTTAAAGGCGGTGATCGGTCAACAGTAGGGATTCTTCAATGTAGTGATGGTTGTCATTCAATGAGACGACTCATTTTCACATTTATTTCCTAGAGAAATACTGAACCAAACATCTTAGTTACATGCAAAATTGCGTGACTAAGAACCCCCTCTGGGAAAAAAAACCTGTCAATTTATTACAGATTTCTTGAGTTATTTTCGATTAATTCTGATTATTTTTGAGGAAGTGTATACTGGCTACGGAGTCTCAAGAGGGACAAAGAGTATTATTGCGTTTTTTTTAAGAACATTTATTTTAAGGGAGTATGCGAGGCACAGACATTCACTTCTCCTAGTGGAGTTCTGCTAGGCTTCAAACCCAACATTCTGCAGAGGCCTTTAGGCTTCAAAGCCAACATTCTGCAGAGGCCTTTAGGCTGCAAACCCAACGGAACATTCTGCAGAGGCCTTTAGGCTGCAAACCCAACATTCTGCAGAGGCCTTTAGGCTTCAAACCCAACATTCTGCAGAGGCCTTTAGGCTTCAAACCCAACATTCTGCAGAGGCCTTTAGGCTTCAAACCCAACCCAACATTCTGCAGAGGCCTTTAGGCTGCAAACCCAACGGAACATTCTGCAGAGGCCTTTAGGCTGCAAACCCAACGGAACATTCTGCAGAGGCCTTTAGGCTGCAAACCCAACGGAACATTCTGCAGAGGCCTTTAGGCTGCAAACCCAACGGAACATTCTGCAGAGGCCTTTAGGCTGCAAACCCAACCCAACATTCTGCAGAGGCCTTTAGGCTGCAAACCCAACCCAACATTCTGCAGAGGCCTTTAGGCTTCAAACCCAACAGAACATTCTGCAGAGGCCTTTAGGCTGCAAACCCAACGGAACATTCTGCAGAGGCCTTTAGGCTGCAAACCCAACGGAACATTCTGCAGAGGCCTTTAGGCTTCAAACCCAACGGAACATTCTGCAGAGGCCTTTAGGCTTCAAACCCAACAGAACATTCTGCAGAGGCCTTTAGGCTGCAAACCCAACGGAACATTCTGCAGAGGCCTTTAGGCTTCAAACCCAACGGAACATTCTGCAGAGGCCTTTAGGCTGCAAACCCAACGGAACATTCTGCAGAGGCCTTTAGGCTGCAAACCCAACGGAACATTCTGCAGAGGCCTTTAGGCTTCAAACCCAACGGAACATTCTGCAGAGGCCTTTAGGCTGCAAACCCAACATTCTGCAGAGGCCTTTAGGCTGCAAACCCAACATTCTGCAGAGGCCTTTAGGCTGCAAGAAAAGATGGCGCCGAAAGATGGGGTAGCCGCGCTTTTAGCCCCGAAGCAACTTTGCAGTATTTCATTTTTGATGTGTTATAAAAAGCATTTCGCTACATCAGCAATAACATCTGCTAAACATGTGACCATAAGATTTGATTTTAAGCCTCACACCTCAGGCTGGGGGATTATAGCCTATACTGTATACAGTCATTACATTGAAAATATGTTCCCCAAGCTGCCTTAAGATTTATCATAGTTAAAGAATGAATCGACCAACCTTCCGTCACTTTTCTGACATGCGACAACTATCAGAGTGATAACACTACATCGGTTGGTAGGTGAGAGGTTGGAGGTCAGAGGTGTTGATACTGACAGTTGATTGCATCAAAGCTTAATAATTTATCTAATTCATTTGGTGGGTGCTTACATTTGTCCTATTAGTCCTATATGGGTTTTTGGCACATCCCAACTCTCCCTGAGACACCCTCGGAGAGTGGGGTTGCGACCCTGGAGCCATTATGGCCTATTTATTGCCTTACCTCCTCACACCATTTGCACACACTGTATATAGACTTTTTTTCCCTCTTTTCTATTGTATTATTGACTGTACGCTTGTTTATTCCATGTGTAACTCTGTGTTGTTGTTTGTGTCGCACTGCTTTGCTTTATCTTGGCCAGGTCGCAGTTGTAAATGAGAACTTGTACTCAACTAGCCTACCTGGTTAAATAAAGGGAAAATAAAATAAATAAAAAGTGCAGTGCGATTTTCGTATTTTTTTTTTTACCTCGTCGGTTGCTGGCCCAATGCCCTAACCGCTAGGCTACGTGCCGCACTAATCAACACAATGACCTGTGGAAGCCATTCACACACAGGTAAGAAGGTAGCGCCTAGCCTAGCGCTGTGACTTCAGCCTACATACACTGTTGAATATGAATAGGCCTGGGTCTGTGAGGCTGGGCAGCAAAGAATGCAAATGAGAAAAGGCTAACAACCAACCCCTGACTACCTAAACATATCCTTCTCTCTCACAACCCACTGACTCTCTGACTATCACACAGAGGCAGTGCAGTAAACTCTCAGGTTGGAAAAGGCACCAATCCAGACCATGCAAAGGAATTCACAACATTTACATGACAGCCTTGTCCCACTGACAAGATGTACTCAATGTCCTTGGTTTGATTTGATATTCTCTTGTCTGTATTATGTTTCAGTACCCGTTCTTACTTGGTTACCTACAAGGGCTACTGAAGTACGCTATACCACTGTCTTCAGTCCAGGACTCCAATAGAATTCAGTTAATTTACCAATTCTGGGATGATTCCAAAGCTACAAGTTCTTAGTAAGTCTTCATAAGTTAATAAATAATAATAGTCATTATTCTGTCCAGGACCCATGGGATCTCATCTCAGATAAAACAGAATAATTTCTTCCAGCTGCATTTAGAGAAGGCCTTGGTGCGTCTGTCCGACAGCTGCCTCTTCTTCTCCTTCCTGGCCTTGTGTTTGATGGCAGCAAAAATGGCCGCGTCGAACGCCTCTTTTAAGTTCTTCTGCGTCAACGAAGAACATTCCACATAGTCCGCCGCTCTGATCTTCACCGCCATGCTCCGCGCCCGAGGGGTCAGCACTGGTTTGACCCCGCCACGGGCCAGGTTGATCAGAACGTTGACGTCCAGCAGGAGGTCGGACTGGGTGCCCACGAGGATGATGGGAGCTGAGGGGTTGCAGGCTCGGATCTCTGGGATCCACTTGTTGGTGACATTGTGGAAGGAGTTGGGGTTGACCACACTGAAGCAGAGCAGGAAGACGTCCGTCTGGGAGTAAGAGAGGGAGCGGAAATCGTCAAACACCTCCTGGAAATGTCAAGATAGAGAGAGAGAGTGGGGGCGGGGTAGGGGGTAAGAGAAAGAGAGAAAGAGAGAGAGGGGTCAGCTTAGCTGATTCAGCAGTGTGTGAATGTGAATGCTGTCTGGGGGTCTGAACAACAACAATGGACGCCGTGACAGAGAGAGACGATGACTCACACAGTATGACATGTAGTGGCCTTTAGAATCAAACTACTGCTGCTACATGTGAAAGACTGAATGATTTCCATTATGGATGAAATAATGTACTTATATATATAAATAAAAGAGTCTATGATTACCTGTCCAGCTGTGTCCAGTAGTTGTATTCTGACTGGGGCTCCTTCTACTTGGACCTGACCTGTTGAAGAAAACACAAGAATACAATTATTTCATAATTCAAGTTTGTTAATAGTTTGGGTTTGTAAATCATAGACTCTAGTTCCATTAAAAAAAATATATATACAGTGCAATTACCTAGTAGACAACAATACATTTTAGTTGTTTAATTATTATAAATAAGGATATTATACGGTTATAAACTTAGGCTATACAGTTATTTTTCTTAAATGTATTTCCAGTAATTGAAAGGTACTCACCAGAAAAGACATCAAAGCCGGTCTGTTTGTATTCCGTGGGGTATCCATTGCTGGTGTAACTGACTATCATGCTTGTCTTGCCCACAGCCCCGTCCCCCACCAGCATACAGCTGATACCCGCTGGCTCCCTCTCCAACCCGGGCGCTGGCTCCCTCTCCAACCCGGTCTCTTGGCTCATCAATCCGCATGAAGAGGGGACGCGGGATTCTTCACAATAATAATCCATTTGAGGTGGCATGTCCAACGATTAAAGTTGAAGAATAGTAACTTTCCAGTGCATAAAAGCTCAGTTTTATTTTAGGCTATTCCGAAGTGCGATTCTCTAGAAGAGTTTTTCTTCTGTATGCGATGTGTTCTGTAGTCTCACCTTGTTGGGTTGTGAATGACAGTGACGTGAATCGGTTTTGAGGCAACTTTCCGCTCAGTCATGTTGTGATTTGCATAGCCCCGCCCCCACCAGCTGAAGGAAAGCTGTGAACTATTTGCGGAGGGTTGGCAGACAATATATATAGTAAGACCCTTGAATGGTTGGTTGAGTTCCTATATTGCAGGCTGTTTTGAGGTGTAAGCTACTTCCCAAAATATTTGCTGTGCTAATATTTTTTTGATCGTGACAATAATACAATTATTTATCTTAACTTTTTAGTGTTGGCAATTGTCTCTAATGTGCAACGAATCAGAAGAGCAATAAATTATTTCCAGTTGTGTATTTTGACAACAGATATGAAGTATAATTAACGAAGGTCTTGTATTGGCCCTAAAAATGGTCAAAGACTCCAGCCACCTGTAGACTGTTCTCTCTACTACCGCACGGCAAACTGTACCGAAGTCTAGGTCTAAACGGCTCCTAAACAGTTTCTGCCCCCAAGCCATAAGACTGCTAAACAGTTAATAAAATGGCTACCCGGACTATTTCCATTGACCTCCTTTTTTACGCTGCTGCTACTGGCTGTTTATTATCTATGCATAGTTACTTTACCCCTACTTACATGTATACTGAACAAAAATATAAACGCAACATGCAACAATGTAAAAGATTTTACTGAGTTACAGTTCATAGAAGGAAACCAATCAATTGAAATACATTCATTAGGCCCTAATCTATGGATTTCACATGACTGGGCAGGGGTTCAGCCATGGGTGGGCCTGGGAGGGCATAGGCCCACCCACTGGGGAGCCAGGTCCAGCCAATCATAATGAGTTTTTCCCAACAAAAGGGCTTTATTACAGACAGAAATACTCCTCAGCTTTTTGTGCGTATGGAAAATGTCTGGGATCTTTTTGTTAAGTATAGATATTACCTTAATTACCTCGATTAACCTGTACCCCCGCACATTGACTCATTACCGGTACCCTCTGTATATAGCCTCGTTATTGTTATTTGATTGTTACTTTTTCTCTTAATCATTATAATTTTTTTTAGCAAATATTTTCTTATTGCATTGTTGGTTAAGGGCTTGTAAATAAGAATTTACTTGCAAGCACATTATACCCCGATGAAGACAGCTTGTCTGTTGAAACGTTGGATATTAGGTTATTAAATTATTGCATCTGAGCTCCTAGCGTGTAGCTCTCCTTTTCTTTTTCATGCATTTGGCGCATGCGACAAATACAATTTGATATCTTTTTTGGGGGGAGTGGATTTATTAGCCTCAAATTTTAAAATATATGTCAGTCGCTGTTTGAAAATTGGACAAAGTGCGCCTTCTCGTGCCAGACTATAGAACTACAATATTGTTCTCATCACATGATTTTGGTGCCAAGATCACCTGACTACACACTGGTCCTTTCCATTTTTTTGCGTTTGTACGTTTTCGGGACGTTACACACAATTAGCATGTTTTGACTGTTTTTATATGGCTAAGATAATGCCGTTTTCGTTCATGTAGAGTACGCTTCAATTCTGAATCCTTTTTTACGAGACGCACGCAACAGAATGGCGTCTTTGTAGACTCCAGAAAGCTAGCGTTACCTTGTTAGCTAATAGCTAGTCCAGTCATTATGCCACCGCATGATCCGACTTTGTAGCAGTTAAGTTAGCTGTTAAGTTAGGTTCTCGGCTGTATATCACCCCTACGTTTTGCAATGTCTTCTATCCTGGATGAATACGAAGACTCGCAGAACAGCAGGCACCCTGTGCAACACAGTAGCCGCCTGTCTGCTGCCAACATCGGCATAACACATTCAGGTACTGGGGCAAGGCTATGGGCCTTTCAAATTGGTCTCTTTTATGATAAGGCTCTATTGTTGGGTGTATCTATATTGTTGAATTTATGCACCAAATGACTTCAATATGGATAGTAGAATTATTATATGTATTACTGTTCCGCTTGATACCGATTTGATAATATGGAATTGATGTTGGCAATTCTGTAACTCATTCATAGACGCTAGCTAGCGAACTACCTTCTAGCGCCTAATATTGACGAGTATCCTCTGGCCTAGCCCTTGACCATGGCTCTGAGTTCCATTACATTACACATACGATTCATTGGACGAAGGCGTCTTATGTTGTGGGGAGTTTGGTTTAAAGGGTTATTTTATATCTGCGTCTCTGAACACTTTGTGTGTTAACGGAAGACGGATGCCACAAACGTGTTGCCACTGAAAAATACTGTCTGTAACTGTGTTAAAACAGGTTAAAACAGTGTAGAGTAAGTGCATTTGTTAAATTATTTTGATGTGATATGAAAGTAGAGGACTTTATGTTTCTAGAACCGTACCGAAATAATATTGTCTGTTGTGGCTGCCATTGCCAATTCAAATCAAACTGTATTTGTCACCATGCCCCGAATACAAGTGTAGACCTTACGGTGAAATGCTTATTTACAAGCCCTTAGCCCTTAACCAACAGTGCAGTTCAAGAAGAGTTAAGAAAATATTTACCAAGCTGACTAAAGAAAGAAAAAGTAACACAATAAGAATAACGAGGTTATATACAGGGGGTACCGGTACCGAGTCATTGTGCTGTGGTACAGGTTAGTTAGGGGGTACCAGTACTGAGTCATTGTGCTGGGGTACGGGTTAGTTAGAGGGTACCGGTACTGAGCCATTGTGCTGGGGTATGGGTTAGTTAGGGGGTACCGGTACTGAGTCATTGTGCTGGGGTACGGGTTAGTTAGGGGGTACCGGTACTGAGTCATTGTGCTGTGGTACGGGTTAGTTAGGGGGTACCGGTACTGAGTCATTGTGCTGGGGTACAGGTTAGTTAGGGGGTACCAGTACTGAGTCATTGTGCTGGGGTACAGGTTAGTTAGGGGGTACCAGTACTGAGTCATTGTGCTGGGGTACGGGTTAGTTAGAGGGTACCGGTACTGAGTCATTGTGCTGGGGTACAGGTTCGTTTAGGTAATTTGTGCATGTAGGTAGAGGTGAATTCTCCTCTAAACAGAACATCCTTGGACTATAAGGAGTAACGTTAGGCTCTTTTAGTCCATTGGGTTAGCGATGATGATGATTGACATGATAAGTGATTATATTAATGGTTGCTTCTGATTCGTTGCAGGGTTTGTGAATGTGAGACTCGAAGAGGAGAAGCCGATATTCAACAAACAGAGGATTGATTTCTCACCCCCAGAGAAGATCAACCACTTTGCTGTCTGCAACAATCAGCTATGCATGAGTTTAGGGGAGGACACTCTTCTGAGGTAAGGAGACACTTTTGAAATCTGTGATTTCATGGTGTTGTGAATAGCCCCTTTCCCATGTTTCCCTCTAAGCTGCGTGCGTGTGCTGCAGTCTAAGCTCCGGAGACGCACGAGATTGAATTTCACTGAGTTCGCCCTGTTAGTTTACACTATATTTATATCAACGTTTCCCTTCTGTTGGACTTGTGATCAAATCAACATAGTATCACCCTCTTTTGAATGCAAACAAATCTAACTTTGCATGATTGAGGTAGTGATTTTGCTGTAGGCATTGTACATCCAGAGAGGTGAAGCGAGAGGCCAATATCTGTCCAAAAATAAGCCCAATGGGTTTATATTGGATTTAAGCTTGTCACCTGCCTTTGGGACACCAACAACTCAAGGCGAAGACATGAGCAACTCCTCATTATATACAGATGTCTGGCGCATCGGAGGAGAATTCGGACCGGTAGCCTACAAGTGGTCTTTTTCCGGTGGTGCTTATCAGATCAAAATGCAGAGTGGCGTGTGCACATTTGTTGATATTCTTTGTGAGTGATTAACCCAGATATAATTAGCTATATATATATATATATATATATATATATATATATATATATATATATATATATATATATATCAAGAGGACATAACTTGTAGGCTTACATTTTTAGCGTTGGGCCAGTAACCAGAAGGTTGCTGGATGGAATCCCCGAGCTGACGAGGTAAAAGTCTGTCGTTCTGCCCCTGAACAAGGCAGTTAACCCACTGTTCCCCAGTAGGCCGTCATTGTAAATAAGAATTTGTTCTTAATTAACTGACTTGCCTGGTTAAATAAAGGTTACATTTTAAAATAGCTGTCTGACAAAGGAGTCTGGAAAAATACCTGGTTAATGTCTTAAAGGGGCAGTGTTGTATGTTGAGAGGCTGGAATATGCAAAGAAACCAAAATGGCCTACATCTTTGTCTGATTCACTGCATGGTGATCATTTATTTTGTAAATCGGTTTCTTGCATCAATACAACTCAATAAAATGCCCTTTTCAGACCTCTGTGACCCATGGTGTTACAGACCAGTGAAACATCAGGCCTCTATTTGACCCATGGTGTTACAGACCAGTGAAACATCAGGCCTCTATTTGACCCATGGTGTTACAGACCAGTGAAACATCAGGCCTCTATTTGACCCATGGTGTTACAGACCAGTGAAACTTCAGGCCTCTATTTGACCCATGGTGTTACAGACCAGTGAAACATCAGGCCTCTATTTGACCCATGGTGTTACAGACCAGTGAAACATCAGGCTTCTATTTGACCCATGGTGTTACAGACCAGTGAAACATCAGGCCTCTATTTGACCCATGGTGTTACAGACCAGTGAAACATCAGGCCTCTATTTGACCCATGGTGTTACAGACCAGTGAAACATCAGGCCTCTATTTGACCCATGGTGTTACAGACCAGTGAAACATCAGGCCTCTATTTGACCCATGGTGTTACAGACCAGTGAAACTTCAGGCCTCTATTTGACCCATGGTGTTACAGATAGGTGAAACATCAGGCCTCTATTTGACCCATGGTGTTACAGACCAGTGAAACATCAGGCCTCTATTTGACCCATGGTGTTACAGACCAGTGAAACATCAGGCCTCTATTTGACCCATGGTGTTACAGATAGGTGAAACATCAGGCCTCTATTTGACCCATGGTGTTACAGACCAGTGAAACATCAGGCCTCTATTTGACCCATGGTGTTACAGACCAGTGAAACATCAGGCCTCTATTTGACCCATGGTGTTACAGACCAGTGAAACTTCAGGCCTCTATTTGACCCATGGTGTTACAGACCAGTGAAACATCAGGCCTCTATTTGACCCATGGTGTTACAGACCAGTGAAACATCAGGCTTCTATTTGACCCATGGTGTTACAGACCAGTGAAACATCAGGCCTCTATTTGACCCATGGTGTTACAGACCAGTGAAACATCAGGCCTCTATTTGACCCATGGTGTTACAGACCAGTGAAACATCAGGCTTCTATTTGACCCATGGTGTTACAGACCAGTGAAACATCAGGCCTCTATTTGACCCATGGTGTTACAGACCAGTGAAACATCAGGCCTCTATTTGACCCATGGTGTTACAGACCAGTGAAACATCAGGCCTCTATTTGACCCATGGTGTTACAGACCAGTGAAACATCAGGCCTCTATTTGACCCATGGTGTTACAGACCAGTGAAACATCAGGCCTCTATTTGACCCATGGTGTTACAGACCAGTGAAACATCAGGCCTCTATTTGACCCATATTGGTTTTGTTGGTAGGCAACTCTTATAGACCTACATTATGCTCAAATATCAACAGGAGCCTATTTGGCCTCACTATAAAAGTGTTACTTCAGTAAACACGCGCTGGAAGTTGCACAGAATACTCACAACGTTCAAGTTTACGCCTCACAAGACCTGAAATTTGCTCAGTGCCAAAAAATGTTGAAGGAGCAATTGGCCTTGTCACCCATGCCTGTCCAAGCCTGTCCATGCCTGTCCATGCCTGTCCATGCCTGTCCATGCCTGTCCATGCCTGTCCAAGCCTGTCCAAGCCTGTCCAAGCCTGTCCATGCCTGTCCAAGCCTGTCTGTGTGAGAAGAACCAAACGCGTGAATGGTGCAGTTTGTATCTTGATGTGATTGCTAAGTGATGGGATTAAAGGGGTAAGGGTTGATCTTGTCAGTCATTCAGGGTGATCTGTAAAGGACTATGATGGTATTGATTTGAATGCCTACTGTATAACATTGGATTGGGATAATAAGCATGAATATTTCATGTCTTATATTTGCATGTACCGTATTGGTGTCTAAGATGAGTGAACACGACTTTATTAAGAGTTTATTAAGATTTCCTCTGCATGTTGTTCCAGGATTGACCTTGCCAAGCCAGACCAGCCCAACCAGATAGAACTGGGGAGGAAGGATGACAGCAGAGTACACAAGCTCTTCCTGGACCCCACAGGTGAGAACCGGGGAGCTCTCCCTGGACCCCACAGGTGAGAACCGGGGAGCTCTCCCCGGACCCCACAGGTGAGAACCGGGGAGCTCTCCCCGGACCCCACAGGTGAGAACTGGGGAGCAGGAAAATAAAGTGGAATACTTGCACAGTACTCCCAGAGATGGAATGGCATCAGTATCCTCCAATTTATTCGTGTTTTACCTCATTGTCAGATTAGTAATAGCGTTGACTGATACATTTTCCATAGGGGTACTTCTCAGGTAAATTATCACCAGAGCTTGCCGTTTTTATTCACAGCTAGTTCATGTGAGTAATCATCACACCATTATGGTTAATTTAATTACTACCCCAAAGTAACGACAGTTAAGTCTGTACCAATTCAATTCCCAATAGTCTTACAGTTATTTTGATGCATACTGAAATGGGCTGAATCCCAAACCGAGCACTCGATATGCTTGTTCACGAGTCAATCTCAAAACACTAGTTGTCGAGTCATCGAGGGCTCCACTACGTCTTTCGGAGGCCTCTTTTATTGAGTGGGCGTCCTGTGCCGACTCCTTGCAGCGAGTTCTTCCCATGAATCTGTGTTACCAAGCAACAACATAGTTATTACTACTTCGCCCTAAAAAAATTGGATAAATCAATAAATTAGGAATTAATTTAGACGATTGGCCGAGGAGGTCATTTTCCATCAAGCTAAGGAGTTTAGTGCCTAAATAAGTTGTATTTCTGATGTTTCATAATGCATATGAAGCCCTGTCCAGCATTATCTGGCTAGCTCTAAGCCTGAGCCATTTATATGAAGCCCTGTCCAGCATTATCTGGTTAGCATGAAGCCCTGTCCAGCATTATCTGGTTAGCATGAAGCCCTGTCCAGCATTATCTGGTTAGCATGAAGCCCTGTCCAGCATTATCTGGTTAGCATGAAGTCCTGTCCAGCATTATCTGGCTAGCATGAAGCCCTGTCCAGCATTATCTGGCTAGCATGAAGCTCTGTCCAGCATTATCTGGTTAGCTCTAAGCCTCAGCCAGTCATTTATATGATGTGAAAGAGAAGCTTACCAACCAGCTAATGCAACAATAAATGCAATACTCCTTTCATAAGCTAGTGCAACTAATAAGATATCTGTGTATTTCTGATTTATTCAATAGTATTACATCGGTCATTAAACACTGGTCTCCCCTCTGGTCCCCTGCAGGGTCCCACCTGGTGATTTCTCTCAGTACCAGTGAGTGTCTGTATCTGAACAGGAACACCCAGAAGGTGAGGTCTCTGTCCCGCTGGAGAGGACACCTCATAGAGAGTGTAGGCTGGAACAAGCTTCTGGGGACAGAGACCAACACTGGGCCCATCCTAGTGGGAACCAGCCAGGGAATCATCTTCGAGGCTGAGATCTCTGCTTCAGAGGGAAGCCTGTTTAACACCAACCCTGACCAGTACTTCAAACAGGTGAGTAGACAGACGGACGGACGGACGGCTACTTCAAACAGGTCGGTGATGGGATCTGAAGATAAACATTGATTGACAAAATACAACATCGCCCCAATACAACATCGCCCCTATATCATTGCCCTTGACAACCAACTGTTCTCCGTCGTGGATGATGTTGGCTTTCACCGTCTGGTCGAGAACCTCGAGCCCCGGTACACACGACCAAGTAGGGCGATATTTTTCAGATGTTGCCCTACCGGAGATACACATTATTGTTGAAAAGCACATCCATGAGCCACTTGCTATGGGCGTCACTGCTATTAGCATCACGACTGACATTAGGACCAGCGACGTCAGCCACATGAGCATGCTGAGTCTGACAGGGCAGTGGGTCGACGAGGATCTCGTACTGAGGAAAGCCGTATTGCATGCTCAAGAATGTGCTGGTTCTCATACCGCTGCTGCCATTTTCAATGGCATTTGAAAACAAGTTTGAAACTTAGAAAATCCCTAAGGTCAAAGTAGACGCTGTGATAATCCACGGAACATGACAAAGGCTTTGGAAGAATGCGGAGTCGCCAGTTTGCCATGCAATGGCACACGCTGCAACTGGCTGTGAACGAAAGTGTTTTGGCGCCAACGCAGTATATCTGACACCGTGGCAACAGGTAGGAAGATAGTGCGTCATTTTAAACACTCACATCTAGCATACAAGCCGCCTGCAAGCAATACAGGAGCAGCTTGGAGTGACAACGAAAAGGCTTAAGCAAGACGTTTCCACCAGATGGAACAGTATATACTTTTTATATGAAGTGTTTGGTGCGTACGCAGCAACAATCAGTACAAACCAGTGGATTCTCATTGAAAACATGAACGAACACACCTCCTAGCTCCATTCGAAACAACTGACTTGAGAAATAAGCTCATCAACTGTGTCTGCAGCAGACGGGATACCCCTCTGTCATGGCAAGATTGGATAGTAAGAAGAGCCACCTTAAGCATCTTTATAATGGCTGTGCAGCTAAAATATTTGTCGTGAATATCTGTTGTGCGATTTTAAAATACATTCATGGATTTACAAGTTATTAAACAATCTGTTCCTAACTGAACAAATGAACATATGACACTTTTTTTCACCTATTTAACTGTACTAGAATCCTTAAAAGGCCGCAATTGTTTTTTTTCATATCGATTATCGATATGTGTCGGGGTTTTTTGGCAAGGAAAATATCGGAATCGGCCAAAAATTTAATATAGCTGCATCCCTAGTTACTGTACATTTATTGGTTACACTCCTCCATGTGAACTTATCCGCAGGCTACCAGCTTTTGTGACCAGCTTTTGTGACCAGCTTTTTTGACTGTATATGATGTAGCAATTAGATTTTTTTGTTGTTGTCAAACTAGTCCTTATATTGATTAATGTATGTAATTGAAACACAGGTCCATTCCCTGGAGGAGGACGGGAGGCCCGCTCCAGTATGCTGTATAGAGGTGGAACGAGGTCCGGAGTCTAAAGTCGTCATCATCGCCACCACCAGGAAGCGTCTGTTCCAGTTCGTAGGTCGTGTGGCAGAGGGGTCCGAGCAGCAAGGCTTCAGCGCCGTCTTCTCACAGAACCAGGTCTGTTTACAGCGGCTTTTTTATAAACAACAGAGCTACAGCCCAAATATAGTGTATTTACACTCCCTACTATATAGTGAATTTACACTCCCTACTATATAGTGAATTTACACTCCCTACTATATAGTGAATTTACACTCCCCACTATATAGTGCATTTACACTCCCTACTATATCTGAATATTTACACTACATACTATATCTGAATATTTACACTTCATACTATATCTGACTATTTACACTCCATACTATATCTGAATATTTACACTCCATGCACTTTTCTCACTTCTCTAATGACCTCTAACAACTATGCAATTTTTTGTTGTTATATTTGTTGTTATAACTTGTTTTATATACTGGGTGGTTCAAGCCTGAATACTGATTGTTAACCAGTTTATAATAACAATAAGGCACATCGGGGGTTTGTGGTATATGTCCAATATACCACGGCTAAAGGCTGTATCTAGGCACTCAGCGTTGTGTCGTGCTAAGAACAGCACATAGCTGTGGTATATTGTCCATATACCACACCCCCTCGGGCCTTATTGCTTGAATATTAAGCTGCTGCCCAGTTTCCAGTATAATGATTTATCATTTGTTATAAGCATGTATAAGCCTTTAGAATATCTAATAACAATGCTTATAAGAGGTTATGCCTTTATTACTACTAGGAGCTGCTGCCCAGCTTCCAGGAGTTTCCGTTTAACATGGGCTACAGTGAGATCACCTTCTACACCTCCAAGCTCAGGTCCTGCCCCAAGGCCTTCGCATGGATGATGGGTAACGGAGTTCTCTACGGTCAGCTGGACTACATCAGGCCGGACTCAGTGCTCAGTGATGTGCAGGTACTGTTGTTATGCTATTATATAGTGCTTAATATTTAGGCTAGTGTACTTTCAGGTTGGATGTGTTGTAGAGGTAAGCTTCCTACGGGTGACTATTAAATACATTTTGTCATTGGTCTCAAAATAATTATATTGTACTCTTGAAATTCATATAGCTGAAGCACTGATTAAAAAAAAACTGAATACATTCTCTCTCTTCCCTCTATCAGGTGTGGGATTACACCCCAGACATAGACTTCAGTTTCAACAAGCCCATCTCCATCGTGTTGACTCAGTTCCACTTTCTACTCCTCCTCCCTGACCGCGTCAAGGCCATCTGCACCCTCAACGGACAGGTGGGGGTCACATACACACACACACGGACACGTACGGACAGGTGGGGGTCACACACACACACGGACACGTACGGACAGGTGGGGGTCACACACACACACGGACACGTACGGACAGGTGGGGGTCACACACACACACGGACACGTACGGACAGGTGGGGGTCACACACACACACGGACACGTACGGACAGGTGGGGGTCACACACACACACACGGACACGTACGGACAGGTGGGGGTCACACACACACACGGACACGTACGGACAGGTGGGGGTCACACACACACACGGACACGTACGGACAAGTGGGGGTCACACACACACACACACGGACGGACAGGTGGGGGTTACACACACAGACACGTACGGACAGGTGGGGGTCACACACACACACGTACGGACAGGTGGGGGTCACACACACACACACGGACACGTACGGACAGGTGGGGGTCACACACACGTACGGACAGGTGGGGGTCACACACACACACACGTACGGACAGATGGGGGTCACACACACACGTACGGACAGGTGGAGGTCACACACACACGGACACGTACGGACAGGTGGGCCTCTGACTGCTTCTGCTTAGTCAGATTACGGTAAAAGGTGTAGGCCGGGTTACTGTAAAAGGTGTAGGCCAGGTTACTGTAAAAGGTGTAGGCCAGGCAACTGTAAAAGGTGTAGGCCTGGTCATTCTCTCAACCAGCTTCACCTGGAATGCTTTTCCAACAGTCTTGAAGAAGTTCCCACATATTGTAGAATAATAGTGAAGACATCAAAACTATGAAATAACTTATATGGAATCATGTAGTAGCTAAAAAAAAATAAATATATATATATATATATTTGAAATTCTTCAAATAGCCACCCAAATGCTTATTTGAGCTGTTTTTGCCATAGTATGGACTTGGGTTTTTTACCAAATAGGGCTATTTCCTGTAAATCACTCCTACCTTGTCACAACACAACGGATTGTCTCAAACGCATTAAGAAGGAAAGAATTCCACAAATTAACTTTTAAGGTACACCTGTTAATTGAAAAGCATTCCAGGTGACTACCTCATGAAGCTGGTTGAGAGAATGCCAAGAGTGTGCAAAGCTGTCTTCAAGGTAAAGGGTGGCTATTTGAAGAATCTCAAATATAAAATATATTTTGATTTAAAAAAAACATTTGGTTACTACATGATTCCATATGAGTTATTTCATAGTTTTGATGTCTTCACTATTATTCTACAATATAGAAAATAGTAAAAATAAAGAACAACCCTTGAATGAGTAGGTGTGTCCAAACTGACGGGTACTGTGTATATGTGTGTGTGTGTATATATATATATTTCTATTTCTTGAATTCTTTATTTTATATTTTTGGACTTGTTTGTATTGTTAGGTATTACTGCACTGTTGGAGCTAGAAACATAAGCATTTCCCTGCACCTGCGATATATGCAAAATATGTTTACGCGACCAATAAAATGTTATTTGATTAAGTGCACTGCTTTTGACTAGGCCCCCTTTTTATGAATAGATTAAATGGATTGATTGATTGACAGGTGGTGTACGAGGATGTCTTTCCTGATAAGTTCGGCACGCTGAAGAAGATGATCAAAGACCCAGCAGGAGGCCTGGTGTGGATCTATACTGAGAAGGCCGTCTTCAGGTTCGTTTACATGACTTTTAGTCATTTAACAGACACTCGTGCCCAGAGAGACTTACAATTTGTGCATTCAACCAAGATCGACAAAACAATCACATCACTGCCATTTAACAGTACAATCTTTACAATAGCCACAATCTGTGGAATCAGACTAGATCTGCCATTAGTGGCAGAACAAGGTTTAACTGTCATCTGTGGAATCAGACTAGTGACCATGACGATACGTTTTTTGTTGTTGTTCATCCTCAATCCAGATACCACATCCAGAGAGAAGCCAGGGATGTGTGGCAGATGTACATGAGTATGAACAAGTTTGACCTGGCTAAGGAGTACTGCCGGGACCGGCCAGAGTGCATTGACATGGTGCTGGCTAAGGAGGCAGAACACTGCTTCCAGAACAAACGCTACTTGGAGAGTGCTAAGTGTTACGCTCTGACCCAGAACTACTTCGAAGAGATTGCTTTGAAGTTTATCGAGGCAAAACAGGACGAGGCTCTGAAAGAGTTCCTGCTGAAGAAACTCAATAATTTAAAACAGGTATATGATGCATGATGTTTCTATGTTTCTGTGACTAAGTTTACAATTCAAAACCATACAACTTTATTGTCCATTACAGCGAACAACAGACGCTTGTCTTCTGCTCACTTCTCAACCTGCCAGATAGTTAGTCTTTTGTGTGGTCTGTTTTCAACATATTTGATACTTTTTTTCATCATGTTACCCCTGTTTGCAAAGTAACTTTTCTTCTGGGGACAATAAAGATTGATTGATTGATTGAAACAGAGTGAGAAGACCCAGATCACCCTACTCGTCACTTGGCTGACTGAGCTCTACCTGAACCACCTGGGGCTTCTAGAATCAGACGAGGGGAAAAGCGGGGTGTTCCAGGAGACGCGTGATGAGTTCCGGAAGTTCCTCAGTAGCTCCAAACACAAGGAGTGTCTCTATAACAACCGAACGACCATCTATGACCTGCTGGCTAGCCACGGCAACGTAGACGACATGGTCTACTTCTCTGTCATCATGCAGGTATCATATGATGCTATTTATCCAGGCTTGGGCTCAATTTCATTTCCAGTCAATTCAGAAAGTAATCCAAATTCCAATTCAAAATGTTCCTAATTGAAGAGAATCGGAATTGGAATCTCCGTGTACTTCCTGAATTGTCTGGAATTGAAATGGAATTTCAGTTTTGTAAAGTATGTATTTTTATCTGCTGCTGTTTGACATTAAAGAATCTATTTATCTCTCTAGGACTATGAGAGGGTGATCTCCCACCACTGTCAGCATGATGACTATAGCGCCGCCCTGGAGGTGCTCTCTAAGCACTGCGACGAGAAGCTCTTCTATAAGTTCTCCCCCATCCTCATGCAACACATACCTAAGAAGGTGATACAATAATTTTATCTGCTTGCATTGAAATGTTTTATTGTTGTCTGTGTTCAAGTACATAACAATTTGTTCATAATTAACTGAGTTGCCTAGTTAAATTATTGTATTTTTTTTATTTCAGTTTGAAATACAATTCCATACTCGATTTGTCCATTTTTATGGCATGTGAAGTGCCTATGTGTATTTGTGAAAGGGAAATTGAATGAATAATACATTTTCTTGCTTAGTTAAATAAAGGTTAAATAAAATGTAAATAAAATGAATGAATCTACCTCAATGATAAGGTGGTGGATGCGTGGATCCAGATGGGTAGCAGGCTGGAGCCTAAGAAGCTGATCCCGGCCCTGGTCAACTACAGTCAGATGGGTTCGACACAACAGGTCAACGAGACCATCCGTTACATGGAGTTCTGTGTCTACCAGCTCACTGTGACCGAAGAGGCCATACACAACTACCTGCTGGCCCTCTACGCCAAGTACAAACCTGATAGTCTCTTGTGCTACCTGGAACAGGTAGGTTCAAGGCTGTGACCAAATGGCATCCTATTCCCTCTATAGTACGCTACTGTTGACCAGGGGCCATAGGGACTCAGACCTAAATGTCGATTGATAATTGTATAATATACTTTTTTGTTGTTGTTAGTAATGTCACGTTTTGACCTATATTTGCTATTGTATACTTAGTTTCCTCTGGTAAGTGTTCTTGGGTATCTTGATCAAATATACATGAACATATGATTAATTAATTATTAATTTAAAAAAAGTTTTATTATTATTCACAGGCTGGTACCCACGCGTCAGACATCCACTATGACTTAAAGTACACCCTGAGGCTATGTGCTGAACACGGTTACCTCCAGGCCTGTGTTCTGGTCTATAAGATCATGGAGCTGTATGAGGAAGCTGTCGATCTGGCCCTACAAGTGAGTGTCTTGGCTAGTGTTTTGATGAATATGTAGCAAATTGTTGACGATGTAATATTGACAGGATGTTGTAACAGCCACACATGTAAGATTTAAAGTGCAAATAGTGAGCTTACCCCCCCATCTTGTACGTTATTTGAAAGTCAAAGTGCTAGTAGACAAAACATTAGGAATATCTTCCTAAAATGGAGTCACACCCCTTTCTGCCCTCTGAAAACCCTTAATTTCGTCGAGACATGGAAGTCTACAAGGTGTCGGTAGCCCTTCACAGGGACGCTGGCCAAAGTTGACTCCATGGCTTCCACACAGTTGTGTCAAGTCGGCTGGATGTCCTTCGGGTTGTGGACCATTCTTGATGCACACGGGAAACTGTTGAGTGTTTAAAAATGTTTTTTTTATTTTTATAACTGCGTTGCAGTCCTTAAACGAACCGGTGCACCTGGCACCTACTACCACACCTTGTTCAAAGGCACTTAAATCTTTTGTCTTGCCCGTTCACCCCATGAATGGCACATATACACAATCCATGTCTCAATTGTCTCAAGGCATAAAAATCATTCTTTAACCTGTCTCCTCCCCTTCATCTACACTGATTTGAAGTGGATTTAAAGAAGTGACCTCAATAAGGGATCCTTTCACCTGGTCAGTCCGTCATGGAAAGAGCAGGTGTTCCTAATGTTTTGTCCACTCAATGCACAGTGCTGTGAAAGTATTTGCCCCTTTTTTTCTAATTTTCTCTGCTTTTGCATATTTTTGTGGCTGAGTTATTAGATATTCAACCAAAACCTAATATTAGAACAAATAAACACAACAATTACATACTTATTTAATTTATTTCATAAACACAAAGTTATGCAACACCCAATGCCCCTGTGTGAAAAAGTAATTGCCCCGTTATACTCAATAACTGGTTGTGCCACCTTTTAGCTGCAATGACGCCAACCAAACGCTTCCTCTAGTTGTTGATCAGTCTCTCACTTTGCTGTGGAGGAATTTTGGTCCACTCTTCCATACAGAACTGCTTGAACTTTAAAACGTTTTGTGGGTTTTCAAGCATGAAGTGGTTGTTTCAAGTCCTGCCACAACATCTCAATTGGTATTAGGTCTGGACTTTGACTAGGCCATTCCAAAACGTCAAATGTGTTGCTTTTTAGCCATTTTCATGTGTGTTTTGTATCATTGTCTTGCTTCACGTACCATGGCCTGACATTCTTCTGTAGGATTCTCTGATACAGAGCAGAATTCATGGTTCCTTCTATTATTTATTTTATTTATTTATTTAACCTTTATTTAACCAGGTAGGCAAATTGAGAACACGTTCTCATTTACAATTGCGACCTGGCCAAGATAAAGCAAAGCAGTTCGACACATACAACAACACATAGTTACACATGGAGTAAAAACAAACATATAGTCAATAATACAGTGGAAAAAAAAAATGGAAAAAAAAAATACGTCTATATACAATGTGAGCAAGTGAGGTGAGATAAGGGAGGTGAAGGCAAACAGATATATGTATAAATAAATACAAATATAAAAAGGCCATGGAGGCGAAGTGAGTACAACACAGCAAGTAAAAAAAACACTAAAAAAAAAAACACTGGAATGGTTGGTTTGCATTGGAAGAAAGTGCAAAGTAGAGACAGAAATAATGGGGTGCAAAGGAGCAAAATAAATTAATAAATAAATACAGTAGGTAAAGAGGTAGTTGTTTGGGCTAAATTGTAGATGGGTTATGTACAGGTGCAGTAATCTATGAGCTGCTCTGACAGCTGGTGCTTAAAGCTAGTGAGGGAGATAGGTGTTTCCAGTTTCAGAGATTTTTGTAGTTCGTTCCAGTCATTGGCAGCAGAGAACTGGAAGGAGAGGCGTCCAAAGGAAGAATTGGTTTTGGGGGTGACTAGAGAGATATACCTGCTGGAGCGCGTGCTACGGGTAGGTGCTGCTATGGTGACCAGCGAGCTGAGATAAGGGGGGACTTTACCTAGCAGGGTCTTGTAGATGACCTGGAACCAGTGGGTTTGGCGACGAGTATGAAGCGAGGGCCAGCCAACGAGAGTGTACAGGTCGCAGTGGTGGGTAGTATATGGGGCTTTGGTGACAAAACGGATGGCACTGTGATAGACTGCATCCAATTTATTGAGTAGGGTTTTGGAGGCTATTTTGTAAATGACATCACCGAAGTCGAGGATTGGTAGGATGGTCAGTTTTACAAGGGTATGTTTGGCAGCATGAGTAAAGGATGCTTTGTTGCGGAATAGGAAGCCAATTCTAGATTTGACTTTGGATTGGAGATGTTTGATGTGGGTCTGGAAGGAGAGTTTACAGTCTAACCAGACACCTAGGTATTTGTAGTTGTCCACATATTCTAAGTCAGAGCCGTCCAAAGTAGTGATGTTGGACAGGCGGGCAGGAGCAGGCAGCGATCGGTTGAAGAGCATGCATTTGGTTTTACTTGTATTTAAGAGCAGTTGGAGGCCACGGAAGGAGAGTTGTATGGCATTGAAGCTCGCCTGGAGGGTTGTTAACACAGTGTCAAAAGAAGGGCCAGAAGTATACAGAATAATGTCGTCTGCGTAGAGGTGGATCAGAGAATCACCAGCAGCAAGAGCGACATCATTGATGTAAACAGAGAAGAGAGTCGGTCCAAGAATTGAACCCTGTGGCACCCCCATAGAGACTGCCAGAGGCCCGGACAACAGACCCTCCGATTTGACACACTGAACTCTATCAGAGAAGTAGTTGGTGAACCAGGCGAGGCAATCATTAGAGAAACCAAGGCTGTCGAGTCTGCCAATGAGGATGTGGTGATTGACAGAGTCAAAAGCCTTGGCCAGGTCAATGAATACGGCTGCACAGTATTGTTTCCTATCGATGGCGGTTACGATATCGTTTATGACCTTGAGCGTGGCTGAGGTGCACCCATGACCAGCTCTGAAACCAGATTGCATAGCGGAGAAGGTGTGGTGTGATTCGAAATGGTCGGTAATCTGTTTGTTGACTTGGCTTTCGAAGACCTTAGAAAGGCAGGGTAGGATAGATATAGGTCTGTAGCAGTTAGGGTCAAGGGTGTCCCCCCCTTTGAAGAGGGGGATAACCGCAGCTGCTTTCCAATCTTTGGGGATCTCAGACGACACGAAAGAGAGGTTGAAGAGGCTAGTAATAGGGGTGGCAACAATTTCAGCAGATAGTTTTAGAAAGAAAGGGTCCAGATTATCTAGCCCGGCTGATTTGTAAGGGTCCAGATTTTGCAGCTCATTAAGAACATCAGCTGACTGTATTTGGGAGAAAGAGAAATGGGGAAGGCTTGGGCGAGTAGCAGAGGGGAGGGCAGTGCTGTTGTCCGGGGTAGGGGTAGCCAGGTGGAAAGCATGGCCCGCCGTAGAAAAATGCTTATTGAAATTCTCAATTATAGTGGATTTGTCGGTGGTGACAGTGTTTCCTATCTTCAGGGCGGTTGGAAGCTGGGAGGAGGTGTTCTTATTCTCCATGGACTTTACGGTGTCCCAGAACTTTTTTGAATTTGTGTTGCAGGAAGCAAATTTCTGCTTGAAAAAGCTAGCCTTGGCTGTTCTAACTGCCTGTGTATATTGGTTTCTGGCTTCCCTGAAAAGTTGCATATCACGGGGGCTGTTCGATGCTAATGCAGAACGCCATAGGATGTTTTTCTGTTGGTTAAGGGCAGTCAGGTCAGGAGAGAACCAAGGGCTATATCTGTTCCTGGTTCTAAATTTCTTGAATGGGGCATGCTTATTCAAGATGGTGAGGAAGGCATTTAAAAAAAATGACCAGGCATCCTCTACTGACGGGATGAGATCAATATCCTTCCAGGATACCCCGGCCAGGTCAATTAGGAAGGCCTGCTCGCTGAAGTGTTTCAGGGAGCGTTTGACAGTGATGAGTGAAGGTCGTTTGACCGCTGACCCATTACGGATGCAGGCAATGAGGCAGTGATCGCTGAGATCTTGGTTAAAAACAGCAGAGGTGTATTTGGAGGGCAAGTTTGTTAGGATGATATCTATGAGGGTACCCGTGTTTACGGAATTGGGGTGGTACCTGGTAGGTTCATTAATAATTTGTGTGAGATTGAGGGCATCAAGCTTAGATTGTAGGGTGGCTGGGGTGTTGAGCATGTTCAAATTTAGGTCGCCTAGCAGCACGAGCTCTGAAGATAGATGGGGGGCAATCAGTTCACATATAGTGTCCAGAGCACAGCTGGGGGCAGAGGGTGGTCTATAGCAGGCGGCAACGGTGAGAGACTTGTTTTTAGAGAGGTGGATTTTTAAAAGTAGAAGTTCAAATTGTTTGGGAACAGACCTGGATAGTATAACAGAACTCTGCAGGCAGTCTTTGCAGTAGATTGCAACACCGCCCCCTTTGGCCGTTCTATCTTGTCTGAAAATATTGTAATTGGGGATAAAAATGTCTGAATTTTTGGTGGTCTTTCTAAGCCAGGATTCAGACACGGCTAAAACATCCGGGTTGGTAGAGTGTGCTAAAGCAGTGAACAAAACAAACTTAGGGAGGAGGCTCCTAATGTTAACATGCATGAAGCCAAGGCTATTACGGTTACAGAAGTCATCAAAAGAGAGCGCCTGGGGAATAGGAGTGGAGCCAGGTACTGCAGGGCCTGGATTCACCTCTACATCACCAGAGGAACAGAGGAGAAGTAGGATAATGGTACGGCTAAAAGCTATGAGAATTGGTCGCCTAGAGCTACTAGAGCAGAGAGTAAAAGGAAGTTTCTGGGGGCGATAAAATAGTTTAAAGGAATAATGTACAGACAAAGGTATGGTAGGATGTGAATACAGTGGAGGTAAACCTAGGTATTGAGTGATGATGAGAGAGATCTTGTCTCTAGAAACATCATTGAAACCAGGTGATGTCATCGCATATGTGGGTGGTGGAACTGCAGGGTTGGATATGGTATAGAGAGCAGGGCTAGAATCTCTACAGTGAAATAAGCCAATAAACACTAACCAGAACAGCAATGGACAAGGCATATTTACATTAAGGAGAGGCAAGCTTAATCGAGTGATCAATAAGGGTCCAGTGAGTAGAGGTTGGTTGGGGTCGTGGCGATCCAGACAGCTGGCCGGGTATATGGCTATCGGTAGCAGCATAGGATGGAGGTCTGTTTGTAGATACCTCATGCGTTTCCGTCGGTAGGTTCCGTGTAGTGGGGTTTTGTTCAGATAGCAGCCGATAAGACAGCTAACGATTAGCGGGCCTCAGATGAGCGTTCAGGTAACGCCGGGACGGAGGTGCCGGTTGGATAAATCCCTCGGGCAGATAACGTCGGCAGTCAGTCGTGAAGGCCCGGTGGGGTTCCGTATCTGCAGCAGCAACAAAGAAACGGGTCCGGATGGTGATGGAACTCCTCAGCTGGCTAGCTCCAGCATGATTTGAGTTAGCTCCGGGGTCGACGTAAGCCAATAGTCACACGGTATGCAGCTAGCTAGCTGCGAAATCAAGGTGCAAGTGTCCAGAGGCTGCGGTTGGAATCCGGGGAAACTGAGAGAGAAAAAAGTCCCGGAATGCTCCGGTCCGAGTCGCGTTGCACAAAAGTGCCGGTAGATTATCGAGCTAAAGGAATAGCTGATGACCTCAAAACGTGGGCAGCTGAAACACCAACGCTAGCCAGCAAACCGGCTAATTTCGGGGCAGCTACAGATTAGCTTCTGGCTAGCTATCGGAGTAAGGCATTAAGGCAAGTGGTCCAGGTCCTGAAGCAGCGAAACATCCCCAAACCATTACACTACCACCACCATGCTGTCCCCAAACCATCCCACTACCACCACCATGCTGTCCCCAAACCATCACACTACCGCCACCATGCTGTCCCCAAACCATCACACTACCGCCACCATGCTGTCCCCAAACCATCACACTACCGCCACCATGCTGTCCCCAAACCATCACACTACCGCCACCATGCTGTCCCCAAACCATCACACTACCGCCACCATGCTGACCCCAAACCATCACACTACCGCCACCATGCTGACCCCAAACCATCACACTACCGCCACCATGCTGACCCCAAACCATCACACTACCGCCACCATGCTGACCCCAAACCATCACACTACCGCCACCATGCTGACCCCAAACCATCACACTACCGCCACCATGCTGTCCCCAAACCATCACACTACCGCCACCATGCTGTCCCCAAACCATCACACTACCGTCACCATGCTGTCCCCAAACCATCACACTACCGCACCATGCTGACCCCAAACATCACACTACCTCCACCATGCTGACCCCAAACCATCACACTACACACCACCATGCTGACCCCAAACCATCACACTACACACCACCATGCTGACCCCAAACCATCACACTACACACCACCATGCTGACCCCAAACCATCACACTACACACCACCATGCTGACCCCAAACCATCACACTACCACCACCATGCTGACCCCAAACCATCACACTACCACCACCATGCTGACCCCAAACCATCACACTACCACCACCATGCTGACCCCAAACCATCACACTACCACCACCATGCTGACCCCAAACCATCACACTAGCACCACCATGCTGACCCCAAACCATCACACTACCACCACCATGCTGACCCCAAACCATCACACTACCACCACCATGCTGACCCCAAACCATCACACTACCACCACCATGCTGACCCCAAACCATCACACTACCACCACCATGCTGACCCCAAACCATCACACTACCACCACCATGCTGTCCCCAAACCATCACACTACCACCACCATGCTGACCCCAAACCATCACACTACACACCACCATGCTGACCCCAAACCATCACACTACACACCACCATGCTGACCCCAAACCATCACACTACCACCACCATGCTGACCCCAAACCATCACACTACCACCACCATGCTGTCCCCAAACCATCACACTACACACCACCATGCTGACCCCAAACCATCACACTACACACCACCATGCTGACCCCAAACCATCACACTACACACCACCATGCTGACCCCAAACCATCACACTACACACCACCATGCTGACCCCAAACCATCACACTACCACCACCATGCTGACCCCAAACCATCACACTACCACCACCATGCTGTCCCCAAACCATCACACTACACACCACCATGCTGACCCCAAACCATCACACTACACACCACCATGCTGACCCCAAACCATCACACTACACACCACCATGCTGACCCCAAACCATCACACTACACACCACCATGCTGGACCCCAAACCATCACACTACCACCACCAAGCTGACCCCAAACCATCACACTACCACCACCATGCTGACCCCAAACCATCACACTACCACCACCATGCTGACCCCAAACCATCACACTACCACCACCATGCTGTCCACAAACCATCACACTACCACCACCATGCTGTCCCCAAACCATCACACTACCACCACCATGCTGTCCCCAAACCATCACACTACACACCACCATGCTGACCCCAAACCATCACACTACACACCACCATGCTGACCCCAAACCATCACACTACCACCACCATGCTCTCCCCAAACCATCACACTACCACCACCATGCTGGACCGTTGGTATGAGGCTCTTACTGTGGAATGCAGGGCTAGGTTTTTTTGCCAGGCATAATGGGACCCATGTCATCCAAATTTTGGGGGGGTTATTTGTAAACTCAGGGTCCATGTATCTAATATTAGGTTTTGGTTAAAAATCTGATAACATTCAGTATTAAAAATGTGCAAAAATAGAGAAAATTAGAAGGGAGGCAAATACTTTTTCACGGCACTGTATGTTAAATCAGGATTTGAAAGTGCTATTAGTCTGCGTCAGTAAATGTTAAATCAGGATCTGAAAGTGCATCTATCAAGCGTGCATGTTGTTATTTTGGCTACGCACAGCGCTGGTGGGAAACTAATCTTTGCTGAACCAGCTGGTGTAACTCTTCTCCTCTCCCTCTCCCAGCTGTGCTGTTGAGATTCAACATACATTTCCCGAAAGGGACACAGTAAATAATAATAATAATTATTATTATTCCAGGTGGATGTGGACCTGGCCAAGTCATGTGCTGACCTGCCTGAGGATGATGAGGAGTTGAGGAAGAAGTTGTGGCTGAAGATAGCCCGTCACGTGGTGCAAGAGGAGAAGGATGTGAAGAAGGCCATGAACTGTCTGTCCAGCTGTAACCTGCTCAAGATAGAAGACATACTGCCCTTCTTCCCGGATTTTGTCACCATAGACCACTTCAAGGTTGTAGTGTTAAAGAAAATACATTGGATTTATATTGCGCTTTTCTTAAGCCCAGAGACACTTCTACACACACAACAGAGTAGTAATGAGACCTGGGTCTAGTATACTACCTAGGTTATATACTTAAGTACAGTGTTTTGAGGTGCGTTTCATTTACCTTGGAGCTTGCACTTTTGTGACTTCCATTGGTTTCATTGTGCCAGGCAAATCAAACGTATCACGAGCATATGTGTATATGATGAGTTGGAACCAAATTCATTTCCTCATGTAGGAAAATTTTAAGTTGACAAAACTATATCCCTTCTTCCCCAGGAGGCTATCTGCAGCTCTTTAGAGGAATACAACCAGCATATAGACGAGCTGAAGCAGGAGATGGAGGAGGCGACGGAGAGCGCCAAGCGGATCAGAGAGGACATCCAGGAGATGAGGAACAAGTACGGGGTGGTGGAGAGTCAGGAGAAATGTGCTGCCTGCGACTTCCCCCTCCTCAACAGACCCTTCTATCTGTTCCTCTGTGGTCACATGTTCCACTACGACTGCCTCTTCCTGGAGGTCAGTATGCAAATCCATTTTATTTGACCCTTGACCCTATTTCATAAAGAGATGGCTAACAATGTAACAATGCAAACAGAGCCATTGGGTCATTACTACATATATTTGTAAATTATGTACACTACATACAGAAGGAAAATTGGTTGGAGGGGGTATCCCCAAAAATTATAATCACAACTAATGTCATTTTTTTTTCTTCAGGAGATTCAATAGTTAAATACACATTTTATTATTCACTACCATATATGGACCTCACATACTGTAACGGTGGATCTTTCCTCAGGTGAGCCCTCACCTGTCCACCTACAAGCAGACTAAACTAGGTGAGCTGCAGAAGAAGTTGGCTGCAGCCACTCAGACCTCCAAGTCTCGCCACCGCCCCTCCCCCAAGGAGAAGGAGGGGGGCGACACTGCCAGCCTGGGCAAAGAAAGTGCCGGAGTCAGCCGTGAGCAGATCAAGTCAGACATTGATGACATCATCGCGTTTGAATGTGTGTACTGCGGCGAGCTGATGATCAAGTCGATCGACAAGCCTTTTATTGATCCACAGAAGTTGGAGGAGGAGAAGTCCAGCTGGCTCTGAGTTAAATGGTTGGCAGCTTGGAGCTGAAAGGAACTAGGTCTGAAATGGACTGCCTGATATGAGGTGGGAAAATTTGACTGAAAATGGTCTGAAATTTGTGAAATGGGCTTTAACTGTCTGAACCGATGAGAGGTGAAATAGACTTGTCTGAAATGCACAGCATGTGCTGTCTGAAATGGAACCGACCAGTGTGTACACTATAGGCCAGGAAATCAGCTGTTATTCTCTTTGATAATGGGATGTACAGCCACAGCTGCACAGTGCCTGGTGATGGATACTCATAGGAGTGGGGAAGAATGCAGGCGCTCCTATATAAGCCCTTATCCCCTATGCCTCTCTGTAACATGATATATTCTACAGACTCTCTCTGCGAAGCTTAGAAAAACTGCACTATGTCGGGATCACACACATTGCTTTATTAAACATTACAAGATCAGTTCACTATCTTTTACACTCATCTGTCTGAATTAACAAATTCACTTGTGAAATTTTCTCTGAAATTGAATGCATATTTATAAATCTTCACTAGTATTAGTTAGTTCCACTGGCTATTGACATGAATAGTACTATAAAAGGTATGTGAAGAACTACAGTTTTTGTTATTAGTGTCCTTTAGGAAAACTTTCTTCACACCTGTTTCATTGGCTGACAGTTTATTCTGTTGTGACATCATCTGAGATCAAGTCAATGTAACCCACTTTTGTTTGCAAAATGCACATATGAAAATTAAACTAATCTTTGATTCTGTCTTTGGAATTTGTTATTTCATGTGTTTTGAATGTTATTATGAATTCTGAATGTTATGAATTCCTCTGATGGGCTCCTGAGTGGTGTAGTGGTCTAAGGCACTGTATCTCAGTGCAATGTGTATATGATGAGCATATGTGTAACTATATAGTACCTGGTTCGATTCCAGGCTTTATCACATCCGGCTGTGATTGGGAGTCCCATAGGGCGGTGCACAATTGGCCCAGTTTCGTTGGGGTTTGGCCAGAGCAGAACGTCATTGTAAATAAGCATTTGTTTTTTACTGACTTGCCTAGTTAAAGGTTAAATAAAATTAGTCTTAAAATCTGAAAGCTGGGCTGGTGAATATGAAAATACAAAGTAATGGCGGTTAAGACACCTCGATGATTTTATTGTGGGTTAGGGGATTGAGTGAGATGCCTTCCTCTCATAAATATGCATAAACTGACGAGGACCGGCAAAGTAATTCAATGTTTACATTGTCATCAATGCATAGTAAACTATGAGATTGAAAAGTGAATGTGAAGGTTGTTTGGGATAAAGTAAAGCATCATATGGACACAAGGCTTAAGAGGGACCAGGATCGGGTACATATTGATGATGCTCTAACTTCTAAACAGTTCCATTGTAACACTTGTATTGTTTGTCATTTATAGCTCATATCAAATCAGTCATAAAATCTACACAATTTTCCGGAAAATGTAACAGGCTCGCGATACTCGTAACGACTTTCCCCCTGTGAGTGACGTAACATGTAGCTCGGTAATCTTCGGGATTAGCAGACTCCACCAATGGAGTTCGGATCGTAAACGATAATATCGCATAAATCATATGAACTACTACTTATGGGCAACTCTCGCCAGAATTGAATCTAAAATACTTGTTACAATGTTTGTGTTGCTATATTTCCGCAGCAATTCCTTTGAAGAGCAGATACGAAATCGTCACTCTCTCTGCATTCGATTAGTATGCCTGTTCCCTGCTCTATCCTCGCCATGGCGCCGTGTCCCTGCTCCCTCAGTTACAGAAAGTGGCCGCCTCTCTGCTGCTGTCGACCCAAAGCTCATAGACTCACTCGTTGCCTAGACCCGCCATCTTGGAGTCAGAGAACTGAGAGTCGGCAGCAGCTACGAGAGAGCGCAAAAGGGGGACACGGGGCCAAGGTGAGAAAGTGTTTTGGAGGTAATATGGTGAGGGAGCAATGGGGTAAGATGGCCGGGAGGGAGAAAGAATTAGATCGCGGGGATCCGAGAACAGAGGCTTCTGAGACGACCCTCGTGTCTATTCAAGGGGACGGATAGGTGCTGGAAAGATTCCTAGGCCTCGCTGTAACAAGCCAAAGTTGCTTATCCATCAAAATGAATTGTATTACCAAAATTCTCATATGTCCAGAGAAGGTGGTAGCCTTAAAGGGGCAGAACCCATTTGAATAACTCAAAGAGTGAGTGGGAACTTCATACCTAATTAATTCAAATGACCAGAAACGCACCAAGATTGACAGTTAGCCATTCAAATGTAACAAAGGCCGGGTTAGCAGACAGTCAAAAATGTCAAAGCTAGCCTGCTCTTTGAATAGGAATTCAGCTGGCCAATGCCCGTTCTAACCACAACATAATTACCTTGCTAACGTAGCTGCATACCTTGACCCTTGATATACATGTCTATCGTGTGTTGTGTAGGTAGCTAGCTAACGTTAGCCAGCTAGCTAACATTTCATACAAGGTTAGCTGGCCCACACTGCTAATACTTGGCGCGAGCTAATGCTAAGTGCTAACAGGCTACGGCTAGTAAGCTAAATAATGGTAGCATCGCACTTGCAGGCTAAACGTTCATTTAGCGTTAACTAGCCAGCTAATTCCCCGTTCAGTTAGACAGCTAGCTAGCTAATTTAACTGAACATTCATCAGTTGTGCTTTGCTCAGAGTGTTCACTGGCAGGCTAGCTACATTGTAACTCAGGTTAGCTAGATTGTAGTACAGTGACTTGATTCACTTTGCAGACACCTGATCTCATTATCAGTCAATCATCTCTATGATTGAACCGTTAAGTAAACCCATAATAACCCACATTTCCCCACACCTGCAATAGACATACAAAGGATCCCCTTGAATTAAATATGTTTCTGTTTATATAAGTTACCTAACAGTCCAATATTTTTTTACAGGGTAGTGGGAATCTAAGTATTTACATCCAGATAGAGGTGTTATGTGGCATCAACCTCTTACTCCTGTGGGGATTTGTGGACATTTCAAACTAGTTGTGACCATTTAACCTTTATTTAACTAGGCATGTCAGTTCTTATTTACAATGACTGCCTACACCGGCCAAACCCGGACGACGCTGGGCCAATTGTGAGCCACCTTATGGGACTCCCAATCACGGCCGGTTGTGATACAGCCTGGATTCGAACCAGGGTGTCTGTAGTGATGCCTCTAGCACTGAGATGCAGTTCCTTAGACTGCTGCGCAACCCGGGAGCCCCATTAATGAGTCCATAGGTTAGGTTCAGGATTGGGGTCAAAGGGGTACTCTAAGACCCTTCTTCCCCAAGCTCAGATTTAAGGTCTTGAAACATTAAAAACAAAACATGCCTATAACTTAAGCATATTTAGACTCAATTTCCTCTATCGACTGTTCAACAAATTTAATCAGTTCAACATAAGCTCTTCCAATCTGATACATGAAAGTGCTTGAAGGTCCACTCCACAGAGGGAATACGCTGATTAGTCAATTTTGACAGCTTTGATTGGTGTGGTGCAATGTGTGACTTGTGGCTCTTTCTCTCTGTTTCAGGCCTTTTCACATCTTCTGAACTGACTGTTGTGATTGGAGATAATGAGGATATCCATATCCCACATTAGAAAGGTTCCATTGTTTTGTTAATTTATGCACAAACATGTCAGTGTTATGTTGCATGCAGAGACTAGCTGTCAGGAGACGACATGGAGGTCCTGACTGAAAAACACAAGAAAGATTCTTTAGCTCTAATATTACAACTTCCGCTCTACCCCCCACATTGGTTCTCTCTCTTATCACTCTCCATCTAAACCCCCTACCTCTCTCTCCCTCTCCCCCTTTTTCTTTTTGTCCTCCCCTTCTCTCCCCTAGTGAGTATCCCTACCTAGTAGGGCCTACAGGTCTCAGTCCTCCATGGCGTCTGGGGCTGGGCAGGCAGAGGCCGACGATGGGGCAGCATGGTCGTCATCAGGCCTGGCCAAGCCTCTTCACCTTCAGCACCTGGAGAGATCCCTACGCCTTGACAGCTTCCTTCGCCAGACCGCCTCAGTCTTCAACAGAGACCTATCCAGGTAAAGTACAGTTATACAGCCCCACTGTGGTGTTGTCATAAAACCCATAAAACCTAGCGGTCAAACAGCCAAATGGTTACAATTGTTTTTCCACCATTTATTTTTCACATAAGCTATTTTAGAAACATTTAAAATAAGGGCTGTGTTTCGTGCTGGCTTACCCTGGTGTGATGTTTTGATAACCATGTAAATCTCTCGAAAAAGTTGACTTATATCATTATATTTGGCTCCACATGGGAAAAATGAATGATAGAAAAATGATTGTAACCATTTCCCTGTTTGGGCGCTAGGTTTTATGGGTATTATGACTCATAGTGTGGTACTCTATTTATAATGCAATATTACAGAACAGATACCTATTCAGGTAATATACCAGTGTTTATCCTATATTCATTTAGCAGCGGAGCCCCGCCACTGCTAAATAGTTATTTAAAAAAATGTAAACACATATTTCGACTGAGACACGCATGGATACCATTTGTATGTCTCTGCGTTCAGTTTGAAGGTTTACTGAACACAAATATAAATGCAACACAACATGCAGCAATTTCAAAGATTTTACTGAGTTACAGTTCAGAGAAGGAACTCAATCAATTGAAATAAATAAATTAGACCCTAATTTATGGATTTAAAATGAGAGGGCCTGGGAGGGCATAGGGGGAGTTCCTTACTAACTAGCGTTAGCACAATGACTGGTAGTATATGGGAACAGCTAGCTGTTAGCAATTGCACTAATTATAGTTAGCAACTTCCTTCAAACTGAACGCAGAGACATACATTGTATGCATGAGTTCATCTGACTCTTAAAACTGCAATACGTCACTTTATGGGCGACCCAACCAAATTCACATAGAAATGTGAGCTATAGATCTGTCACTCTCATCGAAAGCAAGTCTAAGAAGCAGTAGAGCTGTTCTATGTGCACTACTTCTATAGTTCCTGTTATGTTTAGTTTTTGGCGTCTTTTACTTTCGTTTTTTTGTACAACAGCTTCAGCAGCTGAAAATGCAATGATTCTCGACACCCCTCAAACTCAAAGCCAGTTCCACTTCTTTCTGTTTTTCCTTTGTTCCCCTCTAATCAGGGACTAATTTAGATCTGCTAACCAGATGGGTGCAATTAATTATCAGGTATAACAGAACCAGCAGGTGCCGGACCTCGTAGGGCAGGGGTGTCACTCATTCCATGGAGAGACTGCTGGTTTTTCCTTTCAATTAAGACTTAGACAACCAGGTGAGGGGAGTTCCTTACTGAGACCTAGACAACCAGGTGAAGGGAGTTCCTTACTGAGACCTGGACAACCAGGTGAGGGGAGTTCCTTACTGAGACCTAGACAACCAGGTGAAGGGAGTTCCTTACTGAGACCTAGACAACCAGGTGAGGGGAGTTCCTTACTGAGACCTAGACAACCAGGTGAGGGGAGTTCCTTACTGAGACCTGGACAACCAGGTGAGGGGAGTTCCTTACTGAGACCTGGACAACCAGGTGAGGGGAGTTCCTTACTAAGACCTGGACAACCAGGTGAGGGGAGTTCCTTACTGAGACCTGGACAACCAGGTGAGGGGAGTTCCTTACTGAGACCTGGACAACCAGGTGAGGGGAGTTCCTTACTGAGACCTGGACAACCAGGTGAGGGGAGTTCCTTACTAAGACCTGGACAACCAGGTGAGGGGAGTTCCTTACTGAGACCTAGACAACCAGGTGAGGGGAGTTCCTTACTGAGACCTAGACAACCAGGTGAGGGGAGTTCCTTACTAAGACCTGGACAACCAGGTGAGGGGAGTTCCTTACTGAGACCTGGACAACCAGGTGAGGGGAGTTCCTTACTGAGACCTAGACAACCAGGTGAGGGGAGTTCCTTACTGAGACCTGGACAACCAGGTGAGGGGAGTTCCTTACTGAGACCTGGACAACCAGGTGAGGGGAGTTCCTTACTGAGACCTGGACAACCAGGTGAGGGGAGTTCCTTACTGAGACCTGGACAACCAGGTGAGGGGAGTTCCTTACTGAGACCTGGACAACCAGGTGAGGGGAGTTCCTTACTGAGACCTGGACAACCAGGTGAGGGGAGTTCCTTACTAAGACCTGGACAACCAGGTGAGGGGAGTTCCTTACTGAGACCTAGACAACCAGGTGAGGGGAGTTCCTTACTAAGACCTGGACAACCAGGTGAGGGGAGTTCCTTACTGAGACCTGGACAACCAGGTGAGGGGAGTTCCTTACTGAGACCTGGACAACCAGGTGAGGGGAGTTAGTTCCTTACTGAGACCTGGACAACCAGGTGAGGGGAGTTCCTTACTAAGACCTGGACAACCAGGTGAGGGGAGTTCCTTACTGAGACCTAGACAACCAGGTGAAGGGAGTTCCTTACTGAGACCTAGACAACCAGGTGAGGGGAGTTCCTTACTAAACCTAGACAACCAGGTGAGGAGAGTTCCTTACTGAGACCTGGACAACCAGGTGAGGGGAGTTCCTTACTAAGACCTGGACAACCAGGTGAGGGGAGTTCCTTACTGAGACCTAGACAACCAGGTGAGGGGAGTTCCTTACTGAGACCTGGACAACCAGGTGAGGGGAGTTCCTTACTAAACACAGACCTTAATTCATCAATCAAGTACAAGGGAGGAGCGAAAATCCGCAGACACTCTGCCCATTGTGGACGGGTTTGACACGTGTCGTAGGGCAGGGTTTCCCAAACTCGGTCCTGGGGGTCCCACCTTGGTGAACCTTTTGTTTTTTTTGTGCTAGCACTACACAGCTGATTCAAATAACCACCTCATCGAGCTTTGATTATTTGAATCAGCTAGATAGTGCTAGGGCAAATTTTAAATGTGCACCAACGGTAGGCCCCAGGCCCCTACTCTACACTGTACGTGCATGTTTTGTCACATAAACTGAAATTAGGTGAACTATTAGAATTTTAACAACCAGAAAATAGCTCATCTTTAAAAAAAAAATTTTTTTTTTTTTTTTGCGTAATTCACCTTTTTAATTGCCAAAATCTTGCACTATACCTTTCAGATCAGAGTGACGAGTTACAAGTTATTTTTGTAACAGAGTGAGCAGTTGTGTGAATGACAGCCACGAGCGCACAGCCACCTTATCAATAAAATAACAGCCTGGAGTAGATGTTGTCTGTGCTTTATGACGTGACTAAGATGACTCTGGGCTCATGTGTACGTGTTTGTCATATCACAGTGATGACAGCGACGATGGCGGATCAGGGGAGGGGCCTTCTCTGGGGCCGGTCAATCAACACGCAGCCTTGGCGATAAAAGAGGAGTCATGTGACCTGGATGAGGAGGGGCTTGTTACCGAGGGCACCACCCTCAACGGAACTCCATCACAAGGTGAAGGGGCGCTTAGGGAGAGTTCACCTGGAACGTTCAAATAGTTGCGTGTACCCTCCCAGCTGTTGTGTGTATATATATTCTGATGCAGGATATGCTTTAGTAGGGATCTGGATTCCAAGGTGTCATCTCAGATTAATGCCCAACATTGGCTACATACCAAGTGCAATATCCTGGATCCATATCCAAAATCTCACCCAGATCTTTATTCAAAGACATTTGATTTTATCTTTCACGCTCCTCCTTTTACTCTCCACAGAACACAAGGAAGACAAAGCCAGTCTATACAACTTCTCCAAACTGAAGAAGAGCAGGAAATGGCTCAAGGTATTTTTCATTGATTCATGATTGAGTGTGTTAACGTTCAGGGCTGGTTTCCCAAACACAAAGCCTAGTCCTGAACCAAAACAAATGATCCATGTTTTTTAGTCCAGAACTAGACTGAATCTGTGTCCAGGAAACCAGTCTGTAATGGTGTATATAAGAGAGATAGTGGGTGGATGTATCTGAATTGTTCTCCCCCTGCACTCCCCTCCCTCATAGAGTATCTTGTTGAGTGACGACACCAGTGAGTCAGACACAGAGGACTCGGACTTCAGTCTGTCCAGAGAAGAGCTACAGGACATGCTCAGACTGCACCAGTTCACAAGGGAGCACCAGAACAAGTTCCACAACGACAGAGAGGTACACACACACACACACACACACACACACACACACACACACACTTTAGTCATTTAGCAGACGCTCTTATCCAGAGCGACTTACAGTAGAGTGCATACATTTTATTACATTTTACATACTGAGACAAGGATATCCCTACCGGCCAAACCCTCCCTAACCCGGACGACGCTATGCCAATTGTGCACACACACACACACACACACGTGTCTAGACATACACACAGGCATGCATGCATGTGCAAACACAACTATGTTATTACTTGATGTATAGCCACATGACCACCACTGCAGTCACATGACCACCACTACTATTGTGCTCGTTGTGATGGGATTGACTGAACAGTGATGACTCTGTAGCGATGTATAGAGGTTTGATTTTGCATGGACATTACCATTGAGGGCTTCCACCATTTTAAAGTAGTCAACTGGTTGGGGATTCCTTATAGGTTGGGAGGGATCAGCCAATGATCAGAGCTTGCCTGAGAGGAGAAGGGCATATGGAGGAGTGCATCCACTATTGGAAACCAATGTGACATTTTTGGGGTGGCAGGCAGCCTAGTGGTTAGAGGCAGGCAGCCTAGTGGTTAGAGGCAGGCAGCCTAGTGGTTAGAGGCAGGCAGCCTAGTGGTTAGAGGCAGGCAGCCTAGTGGTTAGAGGCAGGCAGCCTAGTGGTTAGAGGCAGGCAGCCTAGTGGTTAGAGGCAGGCAGCCTAGTGGTTAGAGGCAGGCAGCCTAGTGGTTAGAGGCAGGCAGCCTAGTGGTTAGAGGCAGGCAGCCTAGTGGTTAGAGGCAGGCTGCCTAGTGGTTAGAGGCAGGCTGCCTAGTGGTTAGAGGCAGGCTGCCTAGTGGTTAGAGGCAGGCTGCCTAGTGGTTAGAGGCAGGCTGCCTAGTGGTTAGAGCGTTGGGCCAGTAACTGAAAGTTTGCTAGATCGAATCCCCGAGATGTCGAGGTAAATATCTGTGGTTCTGCCCCTGAACAAGGCAGTTAACCCCACTGTTCCTAGGCCGTCATTGTAAATAAGAATTTGTTCTTAACTGACTTGCCTGGTTAAACGTTAAATTAAAAATGGAAGAAGAAAAAAAAGTGCGTTGTCTTCAAATTGGTTTGCTTAGTTTGTAAATTGGCATTAGTCTTTAACACCGCCATCTAGTGGCCACAATAAATGAATGACATACAAGATGTGGTTCAGGACTCCAGCCCTGCAGGGGGTGGTATATCACCAAATATTAGCATCAGACTTTATTTTCAAACATCAAAAGAAGGAGAAAATTGACTACATTTTAAAATGGCAATAGCCATAAATGGCGCTGCCTATGTGGTCACAGTCACCATAAAGGCACAGATACAAATTTAACATCTCTATCCACCTGCTCCTCTAAATGCCAGTTTGTAACCCCCTTCCTCCTCCTCCTCAGCTGCAGCAGTACCAGTACTATAGTACGGGACTGCTCTCCTCCCAGGACTCTTTCTATGAACAACAGCGCCACCTGCTGGGCCCCAAGAAGAAGAAGATCAAGGAGGAGAAGAAATTCAAGGGTAAGAAACGCAGTTTATTTACTTATTTATAATTGTCTTTCTTTGCATTGTGTGAATGTGTCTTTTTTATGGATGATTGTACCCACTAAACCTATTTGATTTTTTTTTTCTAGAGGGAATCG
>NC_074691.1:37913295-38035795 GCF_029448725.1 Salvelinus fontinalis
CCCAGCCAACCATCTTCAACGGGAAATTGAAGGGTTACCAGCTGAAAGGCATGAACTGGCTGGCTAACCTCTATGAACAGGTGAACACAAGCTTCAAAAGATAAACTTTTCATTCTGTGTTGGTCTGTGTTGCTCTCTCTCTTCCACCACACACACACACACACACACCCCAGTACTCTGTCACTTTTCTCAGTCGTGACATCCCGTCCTGTCTTCCTCTCCGTAGGGCATCAATGGTATCCTAGCAGATGAGATGGGTCTGGGGAAGACTGTTCAGAGCATCGCTCTGCTGGGTCACCTGGCTGAGGTAAGCAGCACACCTGAGTCAAATACTTGTTTTTGTTTACCTGGTCTCTTCCAAACCTTTCTACTTGATTTCCTTTGTACTTGGCATGCAGAAGTCGTAAAGTTTCATTGTAAGTCAAAAATGTGTTGTATTATTGTAATGTTTTATTGCGGGGGGGGGGGGGGGGGGGGATTTGTTGATGAATCATGTGAATGGGAACAGTCCAGCTGTATCCACGGGCCCCAAGGTGTTTTAAATGACAGGGAGGGGAAATGGAATTATGTTTTGGGAATTTGAAGCCCACTCTCTAGAACACCGTGTCCCACAGGAAGACATGTTTCACAGCTTAGTGTTTCCTGTTTTTCTCACACACACACACACACACACACACACACACACACACACACACACACACATATACATTGTCTTGTACAGCTACATTTTGGGGGGGGACACAATTCAGTCCCATTCCCTAACCCATACTCTTACCATCACCCTAACCCTAGCTCCTAACCCTAGCTCCTAACCCTAGCTCCTTAACCTAACCCTAGCTCCTAACCCTAGCTCCTTAACCTAACCCTAGCTCCTAACCCTAGCTCCTAACCCTAACCCAACTCCTTAACCTAACCCTAGCTCCTTAACCTAACCCTAGCTCCTTAACCTAACCCTAGCTCCTTAACCTAACCCTAGCTCCTAACCCTAACCCAACTCCTTAACCTAAACCTAGCTCCTAAACCTAGCTCCTAACCCTAGCTCCTAACCCTAGCTCCTAACCCTAGCTCCTAACCCTAGCTCCTAACCCTAGCTCCTAACCCTAGCTCCTAACCCTAACCCAGCTCCTTAACCTAACCCAACTCCTTAACCTAACCCAACTCCTTAACCTAACCCAACTCCTTAACCTAACCCAGCTCCTTAACCTAACCCAACTCCTTAACCTAACCCTAGCTCCTTAACCTAACCCTAGCTCCTTAACCTAACCCTAGCTCCTTAACCTAACCCTAGCTCCTAACCCTAACCCAACTCCTTAACCTAACCCTAGCTCCTAACCCTAGCTCCTAACCCTAGCTCCTAACCCTAGCTCCTAACCCTAGCTCCTAACCCTAGCTCCTAACCCTAGCTCCTAACCCTAGCTCCTAACCCTAGCTCCTAACCCTAGCTCCTAACCCTAGCTCCTAACCCTAGCTCCTAACCCTAGCTCCTTAACCTAACCCAACTCCTTAACCTAACCCTAGCTCTTTAACCTAACCCTAGCTCCTTAACCTAACCCTAGCTCCTAACCCTAGCTCCTAACCCTAACCCAACTCCTTAACCTAACCCTAGCTCCTTAACCTAACCCTAGCTCCTTAACCTAACCCTAGCTCCTTAACCTAACCCTAGCTCCTTAACCTAACCCTAGCTCCTTAACCTAACCCTAGCTCCTTAACCTAACCCTAGCTCCTTAACCTAACCCTAGCTCCTAACCCTAACCCAACTCCTTAACCTAACCCTAGCTCCTAACCCTAGCTCCTAACCCTAGCTCCTAACCCTAGCTCCTAACCCTAGCTCCTAACCCTAGCTCCTAACCCTAGCTCCTAACCCTAACCCTAGCTCCTTAACCTAAGCCAACTCCTTAACCTAACCCTAACCCTAGCTCTTTAACCTAACCCTAGCTCTTTAACCTAACCCTAGCTCCTTAACCTAACCCTAGCTCCTAACCCTAGCTCCTAACCCTAACCCAACTCCTTAACCTAACCCTAGCTCCTAACCCTAGCTCCTTAACCTAACCCTAGCTCCTTAACCTAACCCTAGCTCCTTAACCTAACCCTAGCTCCTTAACCTAACCCTAGCTCCTTAACCTAACCCTAGCTCCTAAACCTAACCCTAGCTCCTAAACCTAACCCTAGCTCCTTAACCTAACCCTAGCTCCTAACTCTAGCTCCTAACTCTAGCTCCTAACCCTAGCTCCTAACCCTAACCCAACTCCTTAACCTAACCCTAGCTCCTAACCCTAGCTCCTAACGCTAGCTCCTAACCCTAGCTCCTAACCCTAACCCTAGCTTCTTAACCTAACCCTAGCTTCTTAACCTAACCCTAGCTTCTTAACCTAACCCTAGCTCCTTAACCTAACCCTAGCTCCTTACCCTAACCCTAGCTCCTTAACCTAACCCTAGCTTCTTAACCTAACCCTAGCTTCTTAACCTAACCCTAGCTTCTTAACCTAACCCTAGCTCTTTAACCTAACCCTAGCTCTTTAACCTAACCCTAGCTCTTTAACCTAACCCTAGCTCCTAACCCAGCTCCTTAACCTAACCCTAGCTCCTTAACCTAACCCTAGCTCCTTAACCTAACTCTAGCTACTAACCCTAGCTCCTAAACCTAACCCTAGCTCCTTAACCTAACCCTAGCTCCTTAACCTAACCCTAGCTCCTTAACCTAACCCTAGCTCCTTAACCTAACCCTAGCTCCTTAACCTAACCCTAGCTCCTAAACCTAACCCTAGCTCCTAAACCTAACCCTAGCTCCTTAACCTAACCCTAGCTCCTAACTCTAGCTCCTAACTCTAGCTCCTAACCCTAGCTCCTAACCCTAACCCAACTCCTTAACCTAACCCTAGCTCCTAACCCTAGCTCCTAACGCTAGCTCCTAACCCTAGCTCCTAACCCTAACCCTAGCTCCTTAACCTAACCCTAGCTCCTTACCCTAACCCTAGCTCCTTAACCTAACCCTAGCTTCTTAACCTAACCCTAGCTTCTTAACCTAACCCTAGCTTCTTAACCTAACCCTAGCTCTTTAACCTAACCCTAGCTCTTTAACCTAACCCTAGCTCTTTAACCTAACCCTAGCTCTTTAACCTAACCCTAGCTCCTAACCCAGCTCCTTAACCTAACCCTAGCTCCTTAACCTAACCCTAGCTCCTTAACCTAACTCTAGCTACTAACCATAGCTCCTAAACCTAACTCTAGCTACTAACTCTAGCTACTAACTCTAGCTACTAACTCTAGCTACTAACTCTAGCTACTAACTCTAGCTACTAACTCTAGCTACTAACTCTAGCTACTAACTCTAGCTACTAACTCTAGCTACTAACTCTAGCTACTAACTCTAGCTACTAACTCTAGCTACTAACTCTAGCTACTAACTCTAGCTACTAACTCTAGCTACTAACTCTAGCTACTAACTCTAGCTACTAACTCTAGCTACTAACTCTAGCTACTAACTCTAGCTCCTAACTCTAGCTCCTAACTCTAGCTCCTAACCCTAGCTCCTAACTCTAGCTCCTAACCCTAGCTCCTTAACCTAACTCTAGCTACTAACTCTAGCTACTAACTCTAGCTACTAACTCTAGCTACTAACTCTAGCTACTAACTCTAGCTACTAACTCTAGCTCTAGCTCCTAACTCTAGCTCCTAACCCTAGCTCCTTAACCTAACTCTAGCTACTAACTCTAGCTACTAACTCTAGCTACTAACTCTAGCTCCTAACCCTAGCTCCTAACCCTAGCTCCTAACCCTAACCCTAGCTCCTAACCCTAGCTCCTTAACCTAACCCTAGCTCCTAACCCTAACCCTAGCTCCTAACCCTAACCCAGCTCCTTAACCTAACCCTAGCTCCTAACCCTAGCTCCTAACCCTAGCTCCTAACCCTAGCTCCTAACCCTAGCTCCTTAACCTAACCCTAGCTCCTTAACCTAACCCTAGCTCCTTAACCTAACCCTAGCTCCTTAACCTAACCCTAGCTCCTAAACCTAACCCTAGCTCCTAAACCTAACCCTAGCTCCTTAACCTAACCCTAGCTCCTAACTCTAGCTCCTAACTCTAGCTCCTAACCCTAGCTCCTAACCCTAACCCAACTCCTTAACCTAACCCTAGCTCCTAACCCTAGCTCCTAACGCTAGCTCCTAACCCTAGCTCCTAACCCTAACCCTAGCTCCTTAACCTAACCCTAGCTCCTTACCCTAACCCTAGCTCCTTAACCTAACCCTAGCTTCTTAACCTAACCCTAGCTTCTTAACCTAACCCTAGCTCTTTAACCTAACCCTAGCTCTTTAACCTAACCCTAGCTCTTTAACCTAACCCTAGCTCTTTAACCTAACCCTAGCTCCTAACCCAGCTCCTTAACCTAACCCTAGCTCCTTAACCTAACCCTAGCTCCTTAACCTAACTCTAGCTACTAACCCTAGCTCCTAAACCTAACTCTAGCTACTAACTCTAGCTACTAACTCTAGCTACTAACTCTAGCTACTAACTCTAGCTACTAACTCTAGCTACTAACTCTAGCTACTAACTCTAGCTACTAACTCTAGCTACTAACTCTAGCTACTAACTCTAGCTACTAACTCTAGCTACTAACTCTAGCTACTAACTCTAGCTACTAACTCTAGCTACTAACTCTAGCTACTAACCCTAGCTACTAACTCTAGCTCCTAACTCTAGCTCCTAACTCTAGCTCCTAACTCTAGCTACTAACTCTAGCTACTAACTCTAGCTACTAACTCTAGCTCCTAACTCTAGCTCCTAACCCTAGCTCCTTAACCTAACTCTAGCTCCTAACTCTAGCTCCTAACCCTAGCTCCTAACCCTAGCTCCTAACCCTAACCCTAGCTCCTAACCCTAGCTCCTTAACCTAACCCTAGCTCCTTAACCTAACCCCAGCTCCTAACCCTAACCCAGCTCCTTAACCTAACCCTAGCTCCTAACCCTAGCTCCTAACCCTAGCTCCTAACCCTAGCTCCTAACCCTAGCTCCTTAACCTAACCCTAGCTCCTTAACCTAACCCTAGCTCCTTAACCTAACCCTAGCTCCTTAACCTAACCCTAGCTCCTTAACCTAACCCTAGCTCCTAAACCTTAATGTAATTCTAACCTTAACCCTAAACCCCCTAGAAATGGCATTTGACTTCGGGGGGACTAACAAAATGTCCCCAGTTGGTCAAATGTTTGTTTGTTTGTTTACTGTTGTTTTGGGGACTTCTGGTCCCCACAAGAATAGTTAAACACGTCCACACCCACAAGCATACCTGGCGTGGTGACTGACTGAGTGTCTCTGTCCTGTCCTCTGCAGCGTGACAACATCTGGGGTCCGTTCCTCATCATCTCTCCTGCCTCCACACTGAATAACTGGCACCAGGAGTTTACACGCTTTGTCCCCAAATTCAAGGTGAGACATCAGGATCCTACTGTTGCTCTGACACTATCTATCGGCTGTCCTGTCCATCTCTCTATCGGCTGTCCTGTCCATCTCTCTGTCGGCTGTCCTGTCCATCTCTCTGTCGGCTGTCCTGTCCATCTCTCTGTCGGCTGTCCTGTCCATCTCTCTGTCGGCTGTCCTGTCCGTCTCTCTGTCGGCTGTCCTGTCCGTCTCTCTGTCGGCTGTCCTGTCCGTCTCTCTGTCGGCTGTCCTGTCCGTCTCTCTGTCGGCTGTCCTGTCCGTCTCTCTGTCGGCTGTCCGTCTGTCTGTCGGCTGTCCTGTCCGTCTGTCTGTCGGCTGTCCTGTCCGTCTCTCTGTCGGCTGTCCTGTCCGTCTCTCTGTCGGCTGTCCTGTCGGCTGTCCTGTCCGTCTCTCTGTCGGCTGTCCTGTCCGTCTCTCTGTCGGCTGTCCTGTCCGTCTCTCTGTCGGCTGTCCTGTCCGTCTCTCTGTCGGCTGTCCTGTCCGTCTCTCTGTCGGCTGTCCTGTCCGTCTCTCTGTCGGCTGTCCTGTCCGTCTCTCTGTCGGCTGTCCTGTCCGTCTCTCTGTCGGCTGTCCTGTCCGTCTCTCTGTCGGCTGTCCTGTCCGTCTCTCTGTCGGCTGTCCTGTCCGTCTCTCTGTCGGCTGTCCTGTCCGTCTCTCTGTCGGCTGTCCTGTCCGTCTCTCTGTCGGCTGTCCTGTCCGTCTCTCTGTCGGCTGTCCTGTCCGTCTCTCTGTCGGCTGTCCTGTCCGTCTCTCTGTCGGCTGTCCTGTCCGTCTCTCTGTCGGCTGTCCTGTCCGTCTCTCTGTCGGCTGTCCTGTCCGTCTCTCTGTCGGCTGTCCTGTCCGTCTCTCTGTCGGCTGTCCTGTCCGTCTCTCTGTCGGCTGTCCTGTCCGTCTCTCTGTCGGCTGTCCTGTCCGTCTCTCTGTCGGCTGTCCTGTCCGTCTCTCTGTCGGCTGTCCTGTCCGTCTCTCTGTCGGCTGTCCTGTCCGTCTCTCTGTCGGCTGTCCTGTCCGTCTCTCTGTCGGCTGTCCTGTCCGTCTCTCTGTCGGCTGTCCTGTCCGTCTCTCTGTCGGCTGTCCTGTCCGTCTCTCTGTCGGCTGTCCTGTCCGTCTCTCTGTCGGCTGTCCTGTCCGTCTCTCTGTCGGCTGTCCTGTCCGTCTCTCTGTCGGCTGTCCTGTCCGTCTCTCTGTCGGCTGTCCTGTCCGTCTCTCTGTCGGCTGTCCTGTCCGTCTCTCTGTCGGCTGTCCTGTCCGTCTCTCTGTCGGCTGTCCTGTCCGTCTCTCTGTCGGCTGTCCTGTCCGTCTCTCTGTCGGCTGTCCTGTCCGTCTCTCTGTCGGCTGTCCTGTCCGTCTCTCTGTCGGCTGTCCTGTCCGTCTCTCTGTCGGCTGTCCTGTCCGTCTCTCTGTCGGCTGTCCTGTCCGTCTCTCTGTCGGCTGTCCTGTCCGTCTCTCTGTCGGCTGTCCTGTCCGTCTCTCTGTCGGCTGTCCTGTCCGTCTCTCTGTCGGCTGTCCTGTCCGTCTCTCTGTCGGCTGTCCTGTCCGTCTCTCTGTCGGCTGTCCTGTCCGTCTCTCTGTCGGCTGTCCTGTCCGTCTCTCTGTCGGCTGTCCTGTCCGTCTCTCTGTCGGCTGTCCTGTCCGTCTCTCTGTCGGCTGTCCTGTCCGTCTCTCTGTCGGCTGTCCTGTCCGTCTCTCTGTCGGCTGTCCTGTCCGTCTCTCTGTCGGCTGTCCTGTCCGTCTCTCTGTCGGCTGTCCTGTCCGTCTCTCTGTCGGCTGTCCTGTCCGTCTCTCTGTCGGCTGTCCTGTCCGTCTCTCTGTCGGCTGTCCTGTCCGTCTCTCTGTCGGCTGTCCTGTCCGTCTCTCTGTCGGCTGTCCTGTCCGTCTCTCTGTCGGCTGTCCTGTCCGTCTCTCTGTCGGCTGTCCTGTCCGTCTCTCTGTCGGCTGTCCTGTCCGTCTCTCTGTCGGCTGTCCTGTCCGTCTCTCTGTCGGCTGTCCTGTCCGTCTCTCTGTCGGCTGTCCTGTCCGTCTCTCTGTCGGCTGTCCTGTCCGTCTCTCTGTCGGCTGTCCTGTCCGTCTCTCTGTCGGCTGTCCTGTCCGTCTCTCTGTCGGCTGTCCTGTCCGTCTCTCTGTCGGCTGTCCTGTCCGTCTCTCTGTCGGCTGTCCTGTCCGTCTCTCTGTCGGCTGTCCTGTCCGTCTCTCTGTCGGCTGTCCTGTCCGTCTCTCTGTCGGCTGTCCTGTCCGTCTCTCTGTCGGCTGTCCTGTCCGTCTCTCTGTCGGCTGTCCTGTCCGTCTCTCTGTCGGCTGTCCTGTCCGTCTCTCTGTCGGCTGTCCTGTCCGTCTCTCTGTCGGCTGTCCTGTCCGTCTCTCTGTCGGCTGTCCTGTCCGTCTCTCTGTCGGCTGTCCTGTCCGTCTCTCTGTCGGCTGTCCTGTCCGTCTCTCTGTCGGCTGTCCTGTCCGTCTCTCTGTCGGCTGTCCTGTCCGTCTCTCTGTCGGCTGTCCTGTCCGTCTCTCTGTCGGCTGTCCTGTCCGTCTCTCTGTCGGCTGTCCTGTCCGTCTCTCTGTCGGCTGTCCTGTCCGTCTCTCTGTCGGCTGTCCTGTCCGTCTCTCTGTCGGCTGTCCTGTCCGTCTCTCTGTCGGCTGTCCTGTCCGTCTCTCTGTCGGCTGTCCTGTCCGTCTCTCTGTCGGCTGTCCTGTCCGTCTCTCTGTCGGCTGTCCTGTCCGTCTCTCTGTCGGCTGTCCTGTCCGTCTCTCTGTCGGCTGTCCTGTCCGTCTCTCTGTCGGCTGTCCTGTCCGTCTCTCTGTCGGCTGTCCTGTCCGTCTCTCTGTCGGCTGTCCTGTCCGTCTCTCTGTCGGCTGTCCTGTCCGTCTCTCTGTCGGCTGTCCTGTCCGTCTCTCTGTCGGCTGTCCTGTCCGTCTCTCTGTCGGCTGTCCTGTCCGTCTCTCTGTCGGCTGTCCTGTCGGCTGTCCTGTCGGGCGTCCTGTCGGCTGTCCTGTCGGGCTGTCCTGTCGGCTGTCCTGTCGGGCTGTCCTGTCGGTCTCTCTGTCGGCTGTCCTGTCGGTCTCTCTGTCGGCTGTCCTGTCGGTCTCTCTGTCGGCTGTCCTGTCGGTCTCTCTGTCGGCTGTCCTGTCGGTCTCTCTGTCGGCTGTCCTGTCGGTCTCTCTGTCGGCTGTCCTGTCGGTCTCTCTGTCGGCTGTCCTGTCGGTCTCTCTGTCGGCTGTCCTGTCGGTCTCTCTGTCGGCTGTCCTGTCGGTCTCTCTGTCGGCTGTCCTGTCGGTCTCTCTGTCGGCTGTCCTGTCGGTCTCTCTGTCGGCTGTCCTGTCCGTCTCTCTGTCGGCTGTCCTGTCGGCTGTCCTGTCGGCTGTCCTGTCCGGCTGTCCTGTCGGCTGTCCTGTCCGGCTGTCCTGTCGGCTGTCCTGTCCGGCTGTCCTGTCGGCTGTCCTGTCCGGCTGTCCTGTCGGCTGTCCTGTCCGGCTGTCCTGTCGGCTGTCCTGTCCGTCTCTCTTGTCGGCTGTCCTGTCCGTCTCTCTTGTCGGCTGTCCTGTCCGTCTCTCTGTCGGCTGTCCTGTCCGTCTCTCTGTCGGCTGTCCTGTCCGTCTCTCTGTCGGCTGTCCTGTCCGTCTCTCTGTCGGCTGTCCTGTCCGTCTCTCTGTCGGCTGTCCTGTCCGTCTCTCTGTCGGCTGTCCTGTCCGTCTCTCTGTCGGCTGTCCTGTCGGCTGTCCTGTCGGCTGTCCTGTCCGGCTGTCCTGTCGGCTGTCCTGTCCGGCTGTCCTGTCGGCTGTCCTGTCCGGCTGTCCTGTCGGCTGTCCTGTCCGGCTGTCCTGTCGGCTGTCCTGTCCGTCTCTCTGTCGGCTGTCCTGTCCGTCTCTCTGTCGGCTGTCCTGTCGGCTGTCCTGTCGGCTGTCCTGTCCGTCTCTCTGTCGGCTGTCCTGTCCGTCTCTCTGTCGGCTGTCCTGTCGGCTGTCCTGTCCGTCTCTCTGTCGGCTGTCCTGTCCGTCTCTCTGTCGGCTGTCCTGTCCGTCTCTCTGTCGGCTGTCCTGTCCGTCTCTCTGTCGGCTGTCCTGTCGGCTGTCCTGTCCGTCTCTCTGTCGGCTGTCCTGTCCGTCTCTCTGTCGGCTGTCCTGTCCGTCTCTCTGTCGGCTGTCCTGTCCGTCTCTCTGTCGGCTGTCCTGTCCGTCTCTCTGTCGGCTGTCCTGTCCGTCTCTCTGTCGGCTGTCCTGTCCGTCTCTCTGTCGGCTGTCCTGTCCGTCTCTCTCCTTTCGTTAAACTTTTTAGCCTATTGGCTCTGCCTCTGTGTTAATTGACTGTATATATTAACTGTATATGCTATATTGAGTGAGGGGGAAAATGCATCCCAACACCCTGTGTAATTTGAAGGCAGTTTCTTAGGTGCCTTATTCCGATTGTCCTTTAGGGGGCAGCGTAGTATTACACGACTTATGGTAACTATGAATCGGAGGCATGGTATCTAACAACGCACACACACACACACTTACACTTTAACTGCAAAAGCATCATTGTTGGATGTTTTCCAGAAGACAGTAAATCAAGTGTTTCACCATGGTGATGAGGTGTTAACAAACATCAGATAAGTATCAGTTCCTGAGAACGAGACCGGCGGAGAAACTGACCCGGCAACAATGGACACACACACACACACAATGGAGCCTCAGCCAGTATTTGTGTTGAGGGATTCATTATGGTCCCGTCACATAGTTTAACGTCTCGTATCAACATGGAGTCAGAGTTGAAAGGTTTTCTCACGAAACAATAAGACTTTTTGTTGTTGTTGAAAAAGCAACTGTGTGAAGTGTTCCTTTCTACTGGAAAAAGTCAAAAGGTTACAATTTTAACCTTCTGTTGTGATAAAATAACTATATTCAATTAGAAACAAAAGTTCAACACAGACTAAGTATCTAAAGTCCTTTTTTAGATCTGACTCAATGATTTACTGGACCTCCTTGAGAACGGAGCAGATTCACATATTATACACGGAGCAGATTCACATATTATATTCATTTATTAACCCTTTGTGCCGTTTGTCCCTCAGGTTCTGCCGTACTGGGGGAACCCTCACGACCGCAAAGTGATCAGGAAGTTCTGGAGCCAAAAAACCTTGTATACCCAGAATGCTCCGTTCCACGTGGTGATCACCAGTTACCAGCTGGTCGTTCAGGATGTCAAGTACTTCCAGAGGGTCAAGTGGCAGTACATGGTTCTAGATGAAGCGCAGGCCCTAAAGAGCAGTACCAGGTAAACCATAACCTATAGCCCCTACCCCTAGACTTCTAGACCCTAACCCCTACCCCTAGACACTAACCCCTAGACTTCTAGACCCTAACCCCTACCCCCTAGACCCTAGCCCCTACCCCTAGACTTCTAGACCCTAGACCCTAGACACTAACCCCTAGACTTCTAGACCCTAACCCCTACCTCCTAGACACTAACCCCTAGACTTCTAGACCCTAACCCCTACCTCCTAGACACTAACCCCTAGACTTCTAGACCCTAACCCCTACCTCCTAGACACTAATCCCTAGACTTCTAGACCCTAACCCCTACCTCCTAGACACTAACCCCTAGACTTCTAGACCCTAACCCCTAGACTTCTAGACCCTAACCCCTACCCCCTAGACCCTAACCCCTACCTCCTAGACTCTAACCCCTACCTCCTAGACTCTAACCCCTACCCCCTAGACACTAACCCCTAGACTTCTAGACCCTAACCCCTAGACTTCTAGACCCTAACCCCTACCCCCTAGACACTAACCCCTAGACTTCTAGACCCTAACCCCTACCCCCTAGACCCTAACCCCTACCCCCTAGACACTAACCCCTAGACTTCTAGACCCTAACCCCTACCCCCTAGACCCTAACCCCTACCCCCTAGACACTAACCCCTAGACTTCTAGACCCTAACCCCTACCCCCTAGACCCTAACCCCTACCTCCTAGACTCTAATCCCTAGACTTCTAGACCCTAACCCCTACCCCCTAGACACTAACCCCTAGACTTCTAGACCCTAACCCCTACCCCCTAGACCCTAACCCCTACCTCCTAGACTCTAATCCCTAGACTTCTAGACCCTAACCCCTACCCCCTAGACACTAACCCCTAGACTTCTAGACCCTAACCCCTACCCCCTAGACCCTAACCCCTACCTCCTAGACTCTAATCCCTAGACTTCTAGACCCTAACCCCTACCCCCTAGACTCTAATCCCTAGACTTCTAGACCCTAACCCCTACCCCCTAGACACTAACCCCTAGACTTCTAGACCCTAACCCCTACCCCCTAGACCCTAACCCCTACCTCCTAGACTCTAATCCCTAGACTTCTAGACCCTAACCCCTACCCCCTAGACACTAACCCCTAGACTTCTAGACACTAACCCCTACCTCCTAGACCAGGGGTGTCAAACTCATTTCGCATCGTGGGCCACATACGGCCTAGGGAGATGTCAAGTGGGCCGGACCATTAAAATTATACCATACTCTGCTATAAATAACCAAAATATCATGTCTTTCCTTTGTTTTGGTGTAAAGAAGCACAAGAACATTAGGAAAATATTGAAATTTAATTAACTATCCTTTTACAAAACATTTCATGAAACACCTCATATTTCCTTAGACAAATGTGCAATTTACTTTTACCACTCCAACTCTGTCCAATGCAGCAACGACAGAGCCGAAAATGTCCTCGGCTGTTGTGGTGTCCATCATTGGCACCAACTCAAGAAACTCTTCAGTAACAGTCAATGTCTCATCAACTCCTCGAATAAATATGAATTGGGCCACGTCTGTGATGTCAGTGCTCTCGTCAATTGCCACGGAAAATGCAATAAATGACTTGACTCTCTGTTTCAATTGACTGTCTAAATCTGCCGATAGTTCCGAAATCCTCTCTGCTATAGTATTCCTCGTCAGGCTAATATTGGCAAAAGCTTGTCGCTTCTCGGGACATACAAGTTCAGCCGCCTTCATCATGCATCGTTTAACAAAGTCACCGTCGGAATACGGCTTCGATGCTAATGCTATTTCGCTAGCAATTAGGTAGCTGGCTTTTACCGCTGCTTCACTGACTTCTCGGCTCTGGATGAAAGTTGACTGCTGTTTCCTCAGACCCGCCAGCAATTCGTTAATCTTATCTCTTCTCAGTTGTCCTTGCAAGCCGTCATATTTTTCGCTGTGATGAGTCTCGTAGTGGCGTCGAATATTATATTCCTTCAATACCGAAACTTGTTGCAAACACACCAAGCACGAAGGTTTTCCGTGCATCTCTGTAAATAAATAGGACGTGGTCCATTTTTCTTTGAAAATTCTACACTCCTTATCTACTTTTCTCCGTTTGGATAACGACATTTTGGCTAATGAGGGTGTAGCGGAGAGGTAGAGACCAAGGTATTAACAACGTCGTAACAAGCAGCAGATGGCGCATTGATACCGTCTGCTGTTTTCAGTCTGTCTCAGTGATGCGGCTTGTCTTCTACTCTGATGGAAAGAGTGCGCCCCTTAGCGGATAATCCATGAATTGCAGCGAATTAAAAATATTAATTCCATGTCTTTTATGCATTTTTTCCACTTTCAAATTATCCTGCGGGCCTGATCGAACCTCCTTGGGGGCCGGTTCCGGCCCGCGGGCCGTATGTTTGACACCCCTGTCCTAGACCCTAACCCTACCCCCTAGACTCCTAGACACTAACCCCTACCTCCTAGACACTAACCCCTACCCCCTAGACCTCTAGACACTAATAGATCAACATCTGTTTTGTCACATGCTTGGTAAACAACAGGTGTAGACTAACAGTGAAATGGTAAACAACAGGTGTGGAATAACAGTGAAATGGTAAACAACAGGTGTAGACTAACAGTGAAAAGGTAAACAACAGGTGTGGACTAACAGTGAAAAGGTAAACAACAGGTGTGGAATAACAGTGAAATGGTAGACAACAGGTGTGGACTAACAGTGAAAAGGTAAACAACAGGTGTGGACTAACAGTGAAAAGGTAAACAACAAGTGTGGACTAACAGTGAAATGGTAAACAACAGGTGTGGAATAACAGTGAAAAGGTAAACAACAGGTGTGGACTAACAGTGAAATGGTAAACAACAGGTGTAGACTAACAGTGAAAAGGTAAACAACAGGTGTGGACTAACAGTGAAAAGCTGACAACGGGTTCTTCCCAACAACGCAGAGAGAAATAGTAGAAAAAATAACTCAAAGAATAAATATACATTGAGTCAATGAAAACTTGGCTATATACATGGGGTACCAGTACTGAGTCAATGATAACTTGGCTATACACATGGGGTACCAGTACTGAGTCAATGATAACTTGGCTATATACATGGGGTACCAGTACTGAGTCAATGATAACTTGGCTATACACATGGGGTACCAGTACTGAGTCAATGATAACTTGGCTATATACACGGGGTAGCAGTACTGAGTCAATGATAACTTGGCTATATACATGGGGTACCAGTACTGAGTCAATGATAACTTGGCTATATACACAGGGTAGCAGTACTGAGTCAATGTGCAAGAGTACGAGGTAATGGAGGTAGATGTGTACGTATAGGTAGGGGTAAATTGACTAGGCAGTAGGATAGATGATAAACAGTGGCAGCAGCGTACATGAGTCAATGCAAATAGTCTGGGTAGCTATTGGTTAACTAATATTGTTTATGGCTTTGGGTTAGAAGCTGCTCAGTGTCCTGTTGGTTCCAGACTTGCCTTGTGGTAGCAGAGAGAACAGTCTATGACTTGGGTGGCTGACAATTTATAGGACCTTCCTTAGACACCAAGAAAGGGTTGGGTGACAGGAAGCTCAGCCCTTGTGTTGTACTGGACTGTATGCATTACCCTCTGTTGCGCCTTGCGGTCGGAGGCCAAGCAATTGCCGTACCAGGCGGTGATGCAGCCAGTCAAGATGCTCTCAATGGTGCAGCTGTAGAACTTTTGGAGGATTTTACAGGCCCATGTCGAATCTTTTCAGGGGAAAGAGGTGTTATCGTGCTCTTTTCACGACTGTGTTGATGTGTGTGGACCATGATCATTCCTTAGTGATGTGGACACCGAGACACTTTGAAGTTTTCGACTTGCTTCACTACAGTCCCGTGAATGTGGACGTGCTCGGGCCCCTCTGTTTCCTGTAATCCATAATCAGCTATTTGCCTTGCGATTGCGCACCAGCTGTTGTTGACAAAGAGACACACCTCCTTCCTTAACCAAAAGCTACCATTCGTTCTCGACGATATAGAAAAAACAGCTAGATGCGTATTGTCCTTATTCAGCCGTGACTCCGAGAAACACAGGATATTGAAGTTCTTCAGGTCCTCTTGATAGGAGAGTCTCGAACGGAGCTCGTCCAGGTTGTTCTTCAGGTCCTCTTGATAGGAGAGTTTCGAACGGAGCTCGTCCAGGTTGTTCTTCAGGTCCTCTTGATAGGAGAGTCTCCAACGGAGCTCGTCCAGGTTGTTCTTCAGGGACTGTACGTTGGCCAATAGAATGGATGGTAGCGGCAGTTGATTTACTCGTCTCATCGAAGGAGCTCGTCTGTCTCGTCTCTTCCTCTTTATCCCCGGGGATAAAGGCCTGGTCCGAGGTGAGCTGTACATCCACAGCTGTCGACTGGGAAATACAAAATCCGCATCCGAAAACAAGATTAGTGATCGCTGTTCTGATGTCCAGGCGCGGCTTGCGGTCATCGGAAATTATGGAATCAGCTTATATTAAAAAAAACAAACAAACAGGAAATAGCTTGGTCAGGAGTCCTTAAGACGGCAGCGATCCGTCTCAGTTCAGAGGGTCAAGTGAGAGTGCGTGGTTCTGGGCGAGGCCCAGTCACTGAAGAGCAGTACCAGCTGGAGCAGCTCTTTCAGTTGTCTCAAATGAGACTTGATTTTCCCCTCGCAGGGCATTCGATGATGATGTATACGTCATGTAGTCCAATACGTTTGCATTGTGTCTCTGTGTTGACAGTGTTCGTTGGAAGATATTGCTGCAGTTTCAGTGTAGAAACAGACTGCTGCTCACAGGAACGCCCATACAGAACACTATGGCAGAGGTGAGAGGTCATTTTGTCTGTCTCTCTGTCTGTCTGTCTCTCGCTGTCTCTCGCTCTGTCTGTCTGTCTGTTTGTCTGTCTGTCTGCTCTCTTTTTATCTCTTTGCCTCTCTCCTCTTCTTTCTCTGGCTTTCTCTCGCTGGCTCTCTCTCTCTATTTAATAAATACTTGGGTGGTTACCACTGTTGCTAAATCAATGTACAGTATATGTAGTATGTTCATTTATGTAAATATGTTTGAGCAACAATAATCATATATATATATATATATATATATATATATATATAAATAAATAAATAAATATATATACATATATATATATATATATATATATATATATATATATATATATATATATATATATATATATATATATTTCTCAACCAAAACAATTATACATAGTAAATAATACAGACGAGAAAGCAAACGGCAAGAAACCAGATTGAATCGACTCTCTTTCTCTCCTCATACTCTATCACTCTCCAATTCTCCCTCCCTCTCACAGTTCAATTCCAAAAGCTTTATTGGCATGGGAAATGTATGTTTACATTGTCAAAGCAAGTGAGACGGATAATAAACAATAAAATATAAACAGCAAACACTCACAAAAGTTCCAAAGGAATGAAGACATTTAAAATGTCATAAGTCTATATACGGTATTGTAACAATGTGCAAATAGTTCAAGTACAAAAGGGAAAATAAATAAACATAAATATGGGTTGTATTTACAATGGTGTTTGTTCTCCACTGGTTGCCCTTGTGGCAACAGGTCACAAATCTTGCTGCTGTGAAGGCACACTGTGGTATTTCACCCAGTAGATATGGGAGTTTATCAAGATTGGATTTGTTTTCTAATTCTTTGTGGGTCTGTGTAATCTGAGGGAAATATGTGTCTCAAATACAGTCATACATTTGGCAGGAGGTTAGCAAGTGCAGCTCAGTTTCCACCTCATTTTGTGGGCAGTGTGCACATAGCTTGTCTTCTCTTGAGAGCCATGTCTGCCTACGGCGGGCTTTCTCAATAGCAAGGCTATGCTCACTGAGTCTGTACATAGTCACAGCTTTCCTTAAGTTTGGGTCAGTCACAGTGGTCAGGTATTCTGCCACTGTGTACTCTCTGTTTAGGGCCAAATAGCATTCTAGTTTGCTCTGGTTTTTTTTTTGGTAAATTCTTTGTCCCTTTCTATATCTCTTTCTTAACCTGTCTGTATATGCTGTACAGTGCCTTCAGAAAGTATTCATACCCCTTGACTTATTCCACATTTTGCTGTGTCACAGCCTGAATTAAAAATGTATTTAAATATTTTTTCTTTACCTTGTAATAAGTCGATACATGTTAGAATCACCTTTGGCAGCGATCACAGCTGTGAGTATTTCTGGGTAAGTCTCTAACAGCTTTGCACACCTGGATTGTATTATATTTGCACATTATTCTTAAAAAATAATCTTCAAGCTTTGTCAAGTTGGGTGTTGATCATTGCTAGACAGCCATTCCCAAGTCTTGCCATATATTTTCAATCCTATTTAAGTCAAAACTGTAACTAGGCCACTCAGGAACATTTCAATGTTATATTGGTAATCAACTCCAGTGTATATTTGACCTTGTTTTGGTTAGTATCACTTCTGTAACTTACGTTAGTATTGTGGAGTAACTACAACGTTGGTGATCATTCCTCAGTTTTCTCCAATCACAGCCATTTAGTAACTGTTTTAGTCACCATAGGCCTCATGGTGAAATCCCAGAGGGATTTCCTTCCTCTCTGGCAACTGAGTTAGGAAGGACTTCGCCATGGTCATAGAGATATTCATTGTCTGCTTTTTAAAATGTGTTTTTTACCCATCTACCAATAGATGTCGCCCTTTGTGAGGCAGTGGAAAACCTCCCGGGTCTTTGTGGTTGAATCTGTGTTTGAAATGCACTGCTCGACTGAGGGACCTTACAGATAATTGTATGTGTGGGGTACAGAGATGAGGCAGTCATTCAAAAATCATGTTAAACAATATTATTGCACAAAGAGTAAGTCCATGCAACTTGTGACATTTTTACTCCTGAACTTATTTATGTTTGCCATAACAAATAGACAAAATACTTATTGACTCAAGACATTTCAGCTTTTTGATTTTTGTTAAAATTTCTAAAAACATAATGTCACTTTGTGTCTTAGGCCAGTGACACAAAATCTAAATTGTAAAACATTTTAAATTCTGGCTGTAACAACAAAATGTGGAAAGTCAATGGAGTGTGAATACTTTCTGAAGGCTCTGACTGTCTTTCTCTCTCTCTCAATTCAAAGGGCTGTATTTCTCTCTGTCTGTTTGGTACTGTAGAGATGCTGACTGTTATTATTTCCTGTCTCAGTTGTGGGCTCTGCTCCATTTCATCATGCCTACACTGTTTGACTCTCACGAAGAGTTTAATGAATGGTTCTCTAAAGACATCGAGAGCCACGCAGAGAACAAGTCTGCCATCGACGAGAGTGAGTACACTACACAACCTTCTGAGATTTGTTTCAGACTTCTTGATTTTTTAAGATCTACTTTAGAAGTACTCTAGTCAGGTGTCTGTTTCTTATGAAGTGATTGATTTGTAGCTGACCATTTGTTGTTGTTGTTTAGACCAGATTCATGTTTACATGTTGTTTAGACCCGCTGACTGTTGTCGTTGTTTTTGACCCGCTGACTGCTGTTGTTGTTTTTGACCCGCTGACTGTCGTTGTTTTTGACCCGCTGACTGTCGTTGTTTTTGACCCGCTGACTGTCGTTGTTGTTTAGACCCGCTGACTGTTGTCGTTGTTTTTGACCCGCTGTCTGTCGTCGTTGTTTTTGACCCGCTGTCTGTCGTCGTTGTTTTTGACCCGCTGTCTGTTGTCGTTGTTTTTGACCCGCTGTCTGTTGTCGTTGTTTTTGACCCGCTGTCTGTTGTCGTTGTTTTTGACCCGCTGTCTGTTGTCGTTGTTTTTGACCCGCTGTCTGTTGTCGTTGTTTTTGACCCGCTGTCTGTCGTTGTTGTTTTTGACCCGCTGACTGTCGTCGTTGTTTTTGACCCGCTGACTGTCGTTGTTGTTTTTGACCCGCTGACTGTCGTTGTTGTTTTTGACCCGCTGACTGTCGTTGTTGTTTTTGACCCGCTGACTGTCGTTGTTGTTTTTGACCCGCTGACTGTCGTTGTTGTTTTTGACCCGCTGACTGTCGTTGTTGTTTTTGACCCGCTGACTGTCGTTGTTGTTGTTTTTGACCCGCTGACTGTCGTTGTTGTTGTTTTTGACCCGCTGACTGTCGTTGTTGTTGTTTTTGACCCGCTGACTGTCGTTGTTGTTGTTTTTGACCCGCTGACTGTCGTTGTTGTTGTTTTTGACCCGCTGACTGTCGTTGTTGTTGCTTTTGACCCGCTGACTGTCGTTGTTGTTGCGTTTGACCCGCTGACTGTCGTTGTTGTTGCGTTTGACCCGCTGACTGTCGTTGTTGTTGTTTTTGACCCGCTGACTGTCGTTGTTGTTGCGTTTGACCCGCTGACTGTCGTTGTTGTCGTTGAGACCTGCTGACTGTGTCAATGATGTTGTTTAGATCAGCTGTCCAGGCTCCATATGATCCTGAAACCCTTCATGTTGAGGAGGATCAAGAAGGACGTCGAGAACGAGCTCTCTGACAAGGTACTGACTAACCAATCACACACGAGTTATATATCACTTTAGAGGTCCTGTCCTATCTCTCTGTTCTTCAATATCCTCTATCTTCTCTCCTTTCCTACCTCAGCACCCACTCTATCTTCTCTCCTTTCCTACCTCAGCACCCTCTCTATCGTCTCTCCTTTCCTACCTCAGCACCCTCTCTATCGTCTCTCCTTTCCTACCTCAGCACCCTCTCTATCGTCTCTCCTTTCCTACCTCAGTAGCCTCTCTATCGTCTCTCCTTTCCTACCTCAGTAGCCTCTATCGTCTCTCCTTTCCTACCTCAGTAGCCTCTCTATCGTCTCTCCTTTCCTACCTCAGTAGCCTCTCTATCGTCTCTCCTTTCCTACCTCAGTAGCCTCTCTATCGTCTCTCCTTTCCTACCTCAGCACCCTCTCTATCATCTCTCCTTTCCTACCTCAGCACCCTCTCTATCGTCTCTCCTTTCCTACCTCAGCACCCTCTCTATCGTCTCTCCTTTCCTACCTCAGCACGCTCTCTATCGTCTCTCCTTTCCTACCTCAGCACCCTCTCTATCGTCTCTCCTTTCCTACCTCAGCACCCTCTCTATCGTCTCTCCTTTCCTACCTCAGCACCCTCTCTATCGTCTCTCCTTTCCTACCTCAGCACCCTCTCTATCGTCTCTCCTTTCCTACCTCAGCACCCTCTCTATCGTCTCTCTTTTCCTACCTCAGCACCCACTCTATCGTCTCTCCTTTCCTACCTCAGTAGCCTCTCTATCGTCTCCTTTCCTACCTCAGCACCCTCTCTATCATCTCTCCTTTCCTACCTCAGCATCCTCTCTATCGTCTCTCCTTTCCTACCTCAGTAGCCTCTCTATCTTCTCTCCTTTCCTACCTCAGTAGCCTCTATCGTCTCTCCTTTCCTACCTCAGCACCCTCTCTATCGTCTCTCCTTTCCTACCTCAGCACCCTCTCTATCGTCTCTCCTTTCCTACCTCAGCACCCTCTCTATCGTCTCTCCTTTCCTACCTCAGCACCCTCTCTATCGTCTCTCCTTTCCTACCTCAGCACCCTCTCTATCGTCTCTCCTTTCCTACCTCAGTAGCCTCTCTATCGTCTCTCCTTTCCTACCTCAGTAGCCTCTCTATCGTCTCTCCTTTCCTACCTCAGCAGCCTCTCTATCGTCTCTCCTTTCCTACCTCAGTAGCCTCTCTATCGTCTCTCCTTTCCTACCTCAGCACCCTCTCTATCGTCTCTCCTTTCCTACCTCAGCACCCTCTCTATCGTCTCTCCTTTCCTACCTCAGCACCCTCTCTATCGTCTCTCCTTTCCTACCTCAGCACCCTCTCTATCGTCTCTCCTTTCCTACCTCAGCACCCTCTCTATCGTCTCTCCTTTCCTACCTCAGCACCCTCTCTATCGTCTCTCCTTTCCTACCTCAGCACCCTCTCTATCGTCTCTCCTTTCCTACCTCAGCACCCTCTCTATCGTCTCTCCTTTCCTACCTCAGCACCCTCTCTATCGTCTCTCTTTTCCTACCTCAGCACCCACTCTATCGTCTCTCCTTTCCTACCTCAGTAGCCTCTCTATCGTCTCCTTTCCTACCTCAGCACCCTCTCTATCATCTCTCCTTTCCTACCTCAGCATCCTCTCTATCGTCTCTCCTTTCCTACCTCAGTAGCCTCTCTATCGTCTCTCCTTTCCTACCTCAGTAGCCTCTATCGTCTCTCCTTTCCTACCTCAGCACCCTCTCTATCGTCTCTCCTTTCCTACCTCAGCACCCTCTCTATCGTCTCTCCTTTCCTACCTCAGCACCCTCTCTATCGTCTCTCCTTTCCTACCTCAGCACCCTCTCTATCGTCTCTCCTTTCCTACCTCAGCACCCTCTCTATCGTCTCTCCTTTCCTACCTCAGTAGCCTCTCTATCGTCTCTCCTTTCCTACCTCAGTAGCCTCTATCGTCTCTCCTTTCCTACCTCAGTAGCCTCTCTATCGTCTCTCCTTTCCTACCTCAGCACCCTCTCTATCGTCTCTCCTTTCCTACCTCAGCACCCACTCTATCGTCTCTCCTTTCCTACCTCAGCACCCTCTCTATCGTCTCTCCTTTCCTACCTCAGCACCCTCTCTATCGTCTCTCCTTTCCTACCTCAGCACCCTCTCTATCGTCTCTCCTTTCCTACCTCAGTACCCTCTCTATCGTCTCTCCTTTCCTACCTCAGCACCCTCTCTATCGTCTCTCCTTTCCTACCTCAGCACCCTCTCTATCGTCTCTCCTTTCCTACCTCAGCACCCTCTCTATCGTCTCTCCTTTCCTACCTCAGCACCCTCTCTATCGTCTCTCCTTTCCTACCTCAGCACCCTCTCTATCGTCTCTCCTTTCCTACCCCAGTAGCCTACACTATTTATCCCCGTCTGCTTTCATCACCCTAGTCCTCACTTGGCACCCACCTCTGTCTCCTTTCCTCCTTCCACACCTAGACTAGCAGCTGCCAGATGTTTCCAGATCGTTTTGACAAGTGTCTGTATTTCCTCTTCCTCTGATAGATAAGGATAGTTACTGTGTGTTCTGTATCTAACTATACTCTCTCTCTACCTCTGATAGATAAGGATAGTTACTGTGTGTTCTGTATCTAACTACACCCTCTACCTCTGATAGATAAGGATGGTTACTGTGTTCTGTATCTAACTACACCCTCTACCTCTGATAGATAAGGATGGTTACTGTGTTCTCTGTCTAACTACACCCTCTGTCTAACAGATTGAAATCCTGACATACTGCCAGTTGACGTGCAGACAGAGGCTGCTCTACAGAGCTCTGAGGAACAAGATCTCCATCGAGGACCTTCTCCAGTCGTCCATGGGTTCATCACAGCAGGCTCACACTACTACCTCATCCCTTATGAACCTGGTCATGCAGTTCAGAAAGGTACCAATGATCTCCTTAGTGGAGCACTAGGGACGATTCCAGTATCACCACACTCATTAGTATGAGGCAAGGAAACAAAACACCAAGCAGATTTAACTCCTTCAGGGAAACAGCCTTCATGTTGGAAACATACATCACAACATGTGTTACGTACAGCAGGTTTAGTACCAGGCTATATCACAACATGTGTTACATACAGCAGGTTTAGGACCAGGCTATATCACAACATATATACAGCAGGTTTAGGACCAGGCTATATCACAACATGTGTTACATACAGCAGGTTTAGGACCAGGCTATATCACAACATATATACAGCAGGTTTAGGACCAGGCTATATCACAACATATGTTACATACAGCAGGTTTAGGACCAGGCTATATCACAACATGTGTTACATACAGCAGGTTTAGGACCAGGCTATATCACAACATGTGTTACATACAGCAGGTTTAGGACCAGGCTATATCACAACATGTGTTACGTACAGCAGGTTTAGGACCAGGCTATATCACAACATGTGTTACGTACAGCAGGTTTAGGACCAGGCTATATCACAACATGTGTTACGTACAGCAGGTTTAGAACCAGGCTATATCACAACATATATACAGCAGGTTTAGGACCAGGCTATATCACAACATGTGTTACATACAGCAGGTTTAGGACCAGGCTATATCACAACATGTGTTACATACAGCAGGTTTAAGACCAGGCTATATCACAACATATATACAGCAGGTTTAGGACCAGGCTATATCACAACATGTGTTACGTACAGCAGGTTTAGGACCAGGCTATATCACAACATATGTACAGCAGGTTTAGTACCAGGCTATATCACAACATGTTACATACAGCAGGTTTAGGACCAGGCTATATCACAACATGTGTTACGTACAGCAGGTTTAGTACCAGGCTATATCACAACATGTGTTACGTACAGCAGGTTTAGGACCAGGCTATATCACAACATATGTTACATACAGCAGGTTTAGGACCAGGCTATATCACAACATGTGTTACGTACAGCAGGTTTAGTACCAGGCTATATCACAACATGTGTTACGTACAGCAGGTTTAGGACCAGGCTATATCACAACATATGTTACATACAGCAGGTTTAGGACCAGGCTATATCACAACATATGTTACATACAGCAGGTTTAGGACCAGGCTATATCACAACATATATACAGCAGGTTTAGGACCAGGCTATATTACAACATATATACAGCAGGTTTAGGACCAGGCTATATCACAACATGTGTTACGTACAGCAGGTTTAGGACCAGGATATATCACAACATGTGTTACGTACAGCAGGTTTAGGACCAGGCTATATCACAACATGTGTTACGTACAGCAGGTTTAGGACCAGGCTATATCACAACATGTGTTACATACAGCAGGTTTAGGACCAGGCTATATCACAACATGTGTTACATACAGCAGGTTTAGAACCAGGCTATATCACAACATGTGTTACATACAGCAGGTTTAAGACCAGGCTATATCACAACATATATACAGCAGGTTTAGGACCAGGCTATATCACAACATGTGTTACGTACAGCAGGTTTAGGACCAGGCTATATCACAACATATGTACAGCAGGTTTAGTACCAGGCTATATCACAACATGTTACATACAGCAGGTTTAGGACCAGGCTATATCACAACATGTGTTACGTACAGCAGGTTTAGTACCAGGCTATATCACAACATATGTTACATACAGCAGGTTTAGGACCAGGCTATATCACAACATGTGTTACGTACAGCAGGTTTAGTACCAGGCTATATCACAACATGTGTTACGTACAGCAGGTTTAGGACCAGGCTATATCACAACATATGTTACATACAGCAGGTTTAGGACCAGGCTATATCACAACATATTTACAGCAGGTTTAGGACCAGGCTATATCACAACATATGTTACATACAGCAGGTTTAGGACCAGGCTATATCACAACATATATACAGCAGGTTTAGTACCAGGCTATATCACAACATATATACAGCAGGTTTAGGACCAGGCCATATCACAACATATATACAGCAGGTTTAGGACCAGGCTATATCACAACATATATACAGCAGGTTTAGGACCAGGCTATATCACAACATATATACAGCAGGTTTAGGACCAGGCTATATCACAACATGTGTTACGTACAGCAGGTTTAGGACCAGGCCAAATCACAACATGTGTTACATACAGCAGGTTTAGTACCAGGCTATATCACAACATGTGTTACATACAGCAGGTTTAGTACCAGGCTATATCACAACATGTGTTACATACAGCAGGTTTAGGACCAGGCTATATCACAACATATATACAGCAAGTTTAGGACCAGGCTATATCACAACATGTTACATACAGCAGGTTTAGGACCAGGCTATATCACAACATGTGTTACATACAGCAGGTTTAGAACCAGGCTATATCATAACATGTGTTACGTACAGCAGGTTTAGTACCAGGCTATATCACAACATATGTTACATACAGCAGGTTTAGGACCAGGCTATATCACAACATGTGTTACGTACAGCAGGTTTAGTACCAGGCTATATCACAACATGTGTTACGTACAGCAGGTTTAGGACCAGGCTATATCACAACATGTGTTACATACAGCAGGTTTAGAACCAGGCTATATCACAACATGTGTTACATACAGCAGGTTTAGGACCAGGCTATATCACAACATATATACAGCAGGTTTAGGACCAGGCTATATCACAACATATATACAGCAGGTTTAGGACCAGGCTATATCACAACATATATACAGCAGGTTTAGGACCAGGCCATATCACAACATATATACAGCAGGTTTAGGACCAGGCTATATCACAACATATATACAGCAGGTTTAGGACCAGGCTAAATCACAACATATATACAGCAGGTTTAGGACCAGGCTATATCACAACATGTTACATACAGCAGGTTTAGGACCAGGCTATATCACAACATGTTACATACAGCAGGTTTAGGACCAGGCTATATCACAACATGTGTTACGTACAGCAGGTTTAGTACCAGGCTATATCACAACATGTGTTACGTACAGCAGGTTTAGGACCAGGCTATATCACAACATATGTTACATACAGCAGGTTTAGGACCAGGCTATATCACAACATATATACAGCAGGTTTAGGACCAGGCTATATCACAACATATATACAGCAGGTTTAGGACCAGGCTATATCACAACATGTGTTACATACAGCAGGTTTAGGACCAGGCTATATCACAACATATATACAGCAGGTTTAGGACCAGGCTATATCACAACATATATACAGCAGGTTTAGTACCAGGCTATATCACAACATATATACAGCAGGTTTAGGACCAGGCCATATCACAACATATATACAGCAGGTTTAGGACCAGGCTATATCACAACATATATACAGCAGGTTTAGGACCAGGCCATATCACAACATATATACAGCAGGTTTAGGACCAGGCCATATCACAACATATATACAGCAGGTTTAGAACCAGGCTATATCACAACATATATACAGCAGGTTTAGGACCAGGCTATATCACAACATATATACAGCAGGTTTAGGACCAGGCTATATCACAACATGTGTTACATACAGCAGGTTTAGGACCAGGCTATATCACAACATATATACAGCAGGTTTAGGACCAGGCTATATCACAACATATGTTACATACAGCAGGTTTAGTACCAGGCTATATCACAACATATATACAGCAGGTTTAGGACCAGGCTATATCACAACATGTGTTACGTACAGCAGGTTTAGGACCAGGCCATATCACAACATGTGTTACATACAGCAGGTTTAGTACCAGGCTATATCACAACATGTGTTACATACAGCAGGTTTAGGACCAGGCTATATCACAACATGTGTTACATACAGCAGGTTTAGGACCAGGCTATATCACAACATATATACAGCAGGTTTAGTACCAGGCTATATCACAACATATGTTACGTACAGCAGGTTTAGACCCAGGCTATATCACAACATATGTTACATACAGCAGGTTTAGGACCAGGCTATATCACAACATGTGTTACGTACAGCAGGTTTAGTACCAGGCTATATCACAACATATATACAGCAGGTTTAGGACCAGGCTATATCACAACATATATACAGCAGGTTTAGGACCAGGCTATATCACAACATGTGTTACATACACTAGGTTTAGGACCAGGCTATATCACAACATGTGTTACATACAGCAGGTTTAGGACCAGGCTATATCACAACATATATACAGCAGGTTTAGGACCAGGCTATATCACAACATATGTTACATACAGCAGGTTTAGTACCAGGCTATATCACAACATATATACAGAAGGTTTAGGACCAAGCTATATCACAACATATATACAGCAGGTTTAGGACCAGGCTATATCACAACATATATACAGCAGGTTTAGTACCAGGCTATATCACAACATATATACAGCAGGTTTAGGACCAGGCCATATCACAACATGTGTTACATATAGCAGGTTTAGGACCAGGCTATATCACAACATGTGTTACATACAGCAGGTTTAGGACCAGGCTATATCACAACATATATACAGCAGGTTTAGGACCAGGCTATATCACAACATATATACAGCAGGTTTAGGACCAGGCTATTTCACAACATATATACAGCAGGTTTAGGACCAGGCTATATCACAACATGTGTTACATACAGCAGGTTTAGGACCAGGCTATATCACAACATATATAGAGCAGGTTTAGGACCAGGCTATATCACAACATGTGTTACATACAGCAGGTTTAGGACCAGGCTATATCACAACATATATACAGCAGGTTTAGTACCAGGCTATATCACAACATATGTTACGTACAGCAGGTTTAGAACCAGGCTATATCACAACATATGTTACATACAGCAGGTTTAGGACCAGGCTATATCACAACATGTGTTACGTACAGCAGGTTTAGTACCAGGCTATATCACAACATATATACAGCAGGTTTAGGACCAGGCTATGTCACAACATATATACAGCAGGTTTAGGACCAGGCTATATCACAACATGTGTTACATACAGCAGGTTTAGGACCAGGCTATATCACAACATGTGTTACGTACAGCAGGTTTAGGACCAGGCTATATCACAACATATATACAGCAGGTTTAGGACCAGGCTATATCACAACATGTGTTACGTACAGCAGGTTTAGGACCAGGATATATCACAACATATATACAGCAGGTTTAGGACCAGGCTATATCACAACATATATACAGCAGGTTTAGGACCAGGCTATATCACAACATATATACAGCAGGTTTAGTACCAGGCTATATCACAACATATATACAGCAGGTTTAGAACCAGGCTATATCACAACATATATACAGCAGGTTTAGTACCAGGCTATATCACAACATATATACAGCAGGTTTAGGACCAGGCTATATCACAACATGTTACATACAGCAGGTTTAGTACCAGGCTATATCACAACATGTTACATACAGCAGGTTTAGTACCAGGCTATATCACAACATATATACAGCAGGTTTAGTACCAGGCTATATCACAACATGTGTTACATACAGCAGGTTTAGGACCAGGCTATATCACAACATGTGTTACATACAGCAGGTTTAGTACCAGGCTATATCACAACATGTTACATACAGCAGGTTTAGTACCAGGCCATATCACAACATGTGTTACATACAGCAGGTTTAGGACCAGGCTATATCACAACATATATACAGCAGGTTTAGTACCAGGCTATATCACAACATGTGTTACGTACAGCAGGTTTAGGACCAGGCTATATCACAACATGTGTTACATACAGCAGGTTTAGTACCAGGCTATATCACAACATGTGTTACGTACAGCAGGTTTAGGACCAGGCTATATCACAACATATGTTACATACAGCAGGTTTAGGACCAGGCTATATCACAACATGTGTTACGTACAGCAGGTTTAGAACCAGGCTATATCACAACATATATACAGCATGTTTAGGACCAGGCTATATCACAACATGTGTTACGTACAGCAGGTTTAGGACCAGGCTATATCACAACATGTGTTACGTACAGCAGGTTTAGAACCAGGCTATATCACAACATGTGTTACGTACAGCAGGTTTAGGACCAGGCTATATCACAACACGTGTTACGTACAGCAGGTTTAGAACCAGGCTATATCACAACATATATACAGCAGGTTTAGTACCAGGCTATATCACAACATGTGTTACGTACAGCAGGTTTAGAACCAGGCTATATCCCAACATGTGTTACGTACAGCAGGTTTAGGACCAGGCTATATCACAACATATATACAGCAGGTTTAGGACCAGGCTATATCACAACATATATACAGCAGGTTTAGGACCAGGCTATATCACAACATATATACAGCAGGTTTAGGACCAGGCTATATCACAACGTATTACATACAGCAGGTTTAGGACCAGGCTATATCACAACATATATACAGCAGGTTTAGGACCAGGCTATATCACAACATATGTTACGTACAGCAGGTTTAGGACCAGGCTATATCACAACATATATACAGCAGGTTTAGGACCAGGCTATATCACAACATATGTTACAGCAGGTTTAGGACCAGGCTATATCACAACATATGTTACAAACAGCAGGTTTAGGACCAGGCTATATCACAACATGTGTTACGTACAGCAGGTTTAGGACCAGGCTATATCACAACATGTGTTACGTACAGCAGGTTTAGGACCAGGCTATATCACAACATGTGTTACGTACAGCAGGTTTAGGACCAGGCTATATCACAACATGTGTTACGTACAGCAGGTTTAGGACCAGGCTATATCACAACATGTGTTACGTACAGCAGGTTTAGGACCAGGCTATATCACAACATGTGTTACGTACAGCAGGTTTAGGACCAGGCTATATCACAACATGTGTTACGTACAGCAGGTTTAGGACCAGGCTATATCACAACATGTGTTACGTACAGCAGGTTTAGGACCAGGCTATATCACAACATGTGTTACGTACAGCAGGTTTAGGACCAGGCTATATCACAACATGTGTTACATACAGCAGGTTTAGGACCAGGCTATATCACAACATATATACAGCAGGTTTAGGACCAGGCTATATCACAACATGTGTTACATACAGCAGGTTTAGGACCAGGCTATATCACAACATATATACAGCAGGTTTAGGACCAGGCTATATCACAACATGTGTTACATACAGCAGGTTTAGGACCAGGATATATCACAACATATATACAGCAGGTTTAGGACCAGGCTATATCACAACATGTGTTAAATACAGCAGGTTTAGGACCAGGCTATATCACAACATGTGTTACGTACAGCAGGTTTAGGACCAGGCTATATCACAACATGTGTTACGTACAGCAGGTTTAGGACCAGGCTATATCACAACATATATACAGCAGGTTTAGGACCAGGCTATATCACAACATATGTTACAGCAGGTTTAGGACCAGGCTATATCACAACATATGTTACGTACAGCAGGTTAAGGACCAGGCTATATCACAACATATGTTACAGCAGGTTTAGGACCAAGCTATATCACAACATGTGTTACGTACAGCAGGTTTAGGACCAGGCTATATCACAACATGTGTTACGTACAGCAGGTTTAGGACCAGGCTATATCACAACATGTGTTACGTACAGCAGGTTTAGGACCAGGCTATATCACAACATGTGTTACATACAGCAGGTTTAGGACCAGGCTATATCACAACATGTGTTACATACAGCAGGTTTAGGACCAGGCTATATCACAACATATATACAGCAGGTTTAGGACCAGGCTATATCACAACATGTGTTACATACAGCAGGTTTAGGACCAGGCTATATCACAACATATATACAGCAGGTTTAGGACCAGGCTATATCACAACATGTGTTACATACAGCAGGTTTAGGACCAGGATATATCACAACATATATACAGCAGGTTTAGGACCAGGCTATATCACAACATGTGTTAAATACAGCAGGTTTAGGACCAGGCTATATCACAACATGTGTTACGTACAGCAGGTTTAGGACCAGGCTATATCACAACATGTGTTACGTACAGCAGGTTTAGGACCAGGCTATATCACAACATATATACAGCAGGTTTAGGACCAGGCTATATCACAACATATGTTACAGCAGGTTTAGGACCAGGCTATATCACAACATATGTTACGTACAGCAGGTTAAGGACCAGGCTATATCACAACATATGTTACAGCAGGTTTAGGACCAAGCTATATCACAACATGTGTTACGTACAGCAGGTTTAGGACCAGGCTATATCACAACATGTGTTACGTACAGCAGGTTTAGGACCAGGCTATATCACAACATGTGTTACGTACAGCAGGTTTAGGACCAGGCTATATCACAACATGTGTTACGTACAGCAGGTTTAGGACCAGGCTATATCACAACATGTGTTACGTACAGCAGGTTTAGGACCAGGCTATATCACAACATGTGTTACGTACAGCAGGTTTAGTACCAGGCTATATCACAACATATGTTACATACAGCAGGTTTAGTACCAGGCTATATCACAACATGTGTTACATACAGCAGGTTTAGGACCAGGCTATATCACAACATATATACAGCAGGTTTAGTACCAGGCTATATCACAACATGTGTTACTTACAGCAGGTTTAGGACCAGGCTATATCCCAACATGCGTTACATACAGCAGGTTTAGGACCAGGCTATATTACAACATATATACAGCAGGTTTAGGACCAGGCTATATCACAACATATATACAGCAGGTTTAGAACCAGGCTATATCACAACATATATACAGCAGGTTTAGTACCAGGCTATATCACAACATATATACAGCAGGTTTAGGACCAGGCTATATCACAACATATATACAGCAGGTTTAGAACCAGGCTATATCACAACATATATACAGCAGGTTTAGGACCAGGCTATATCACAACATATATACAGCAGGTTTAGGACCAGGCTATATCACAACATGTGTTACATACAGCAGGTTTGGTCTGCTTTGTGTTTTCATTTTTTCCCTGGAAACAATATGGTGATACTGGTATCATCGCAGACCTAGTAAGTATTATAACAGTAATGATGTATCTAGTACTATAGACTGGGTGGATCTAGTCCTGAATGCTGATTGGCTGACAGTACTGTAACAGTAATGATGTATCTAGTATTATAGACTGGGTGGTTCTAGTCCTGAATGCTGATTGGCTGACAGTACTGTAACAGTAATGATGTATCTAGTATTATAGACTGGGTGGATCTAGTCCTGAATGCTGATTGGCTGACAGTACTGCAACAGTAATGATGAATCTAGTATTATAGACTGGGTGGTTCTAGTCCTGAATGCTGATTGGCTGACAGTACTGTAACAGTAATGATGTATCTAGGATTATAGACTGGGTGGTTCTAGTCCTGAATGCTGATTGGCTGACAGTACTGTAACAGTAATGATGTATCTAGTATTATAGACTGGGTGGTTCTAGTCCTGAATGCTGATTGGCTGACAGTACTGTAACAGTAATGATGTATCTAGGATTATAGACTGGGTGGTTCTAGTCCTGAATGCTGATTGGCTGACAGTACTGTAACAGTAATGATGTATCTAGTATTATAGACTGGGTGGTTCTAGTCCTGAATGCTGATTGGCTGACAGTACTATAACGGTAATGATGTATCTAGTATTATAGACTGGGTGGTTCTAGTCCTGAATGCTGATTGGCTGACAGTACTGTAACAGTAATGATGTATCTAGTATTATAGACTGGGTGGTTCTAGTCCTGAATGTTGATTGGCTGACAGTACTGTAACAGTAATGATGTATTATAGACTGGGTGGTTCTAGTCCTGAATGTGCTGATTGGCTGACAGTACTGTAACAGTAATGATGTATTATAGACTGGGTGGTTCTAGTCCTGAATGTGCTGATTGGCTGACAGTACTGTAACAGTAATGATGTATTATAGACTGGGTGGTTCTAGTCCTGAATGTGCTGATTGGCTGACAGTACTGTAACAGTAATGATGTATTATAGACTGGGTGGTTCTAGTCCTTAATGCTGATTGGCTGACAGTATTATAACAGTAATGATGAAACTTGTAGTTGAATATTATTATGATATTATATTTCCTTTGGGCTCCCATGTGGTGCAGGGGTCTAAGGCACTGTATCACAGTGCTAGAGGCGTCACTACAGACACCCTGGTTCGATTCCAGGCTGTATCACAACCGCGCAGCGTCGGCCGGGTCTGGCCGGGAGCGAGACCGTCTTTGTAAATAAGAATGTTAAATAAAGGTGAAAATAAAAAAAACTGGGCATTTAAATCTTACCCTTCTACATCCCCAGTACTGCTGGTTTTCTGTTCAACCTGGTAATGAACACACACCTGGTGTCCCAGGTCTAAACAGAGAGGAAGCAGCGGAAGGATTTGTAATTTGAGGACCCTAATAAGGTTAACTGTTATCTAAAGCCAACCAGCCGGAGGAAGACTCCAGAGTCTGGTTCCTCTCGAGGTTTCTTCCTACTCTTGGTGGTTCAGTGTGAGCAGTGTGTTTTCTCTCTTCCTGTAGGTCTGTAACCACCCTGACCTGTTTGAACGTCAGGAGACTCGTTCTCCCTTCCATATGTCGCTGAGACCCTACGTCATGTCCAAGTTCCTCTACCGCCACGGACTCACACACACCACCACACACACACACAGCAGGAACAAGTGAGTAACACACACACACACACACACACACACACACACACACACACACAGCAGGAACAAGTGAGTAACACACACACACACACACACACACACACACACACACACACACACACACACACACACACACACACACACACACACACACACAGCGGGAACAAGTGAGTAACACAGAATAATCAGTACTTGTCCAATGTTACTTGGTAATGGCTGGTGGTGTTTAATTGTTATATTATGATGTAGAAGACAATGAGAGCATTTGAGGGTTTATTTGTTATTCTCGGACAACCATGTTCATAGAATCCTTCTCTCTGTCTCTCTTTCCCTCTCGGTCGGTCTTTGTCTCCCCCTCTCTCTCTGTCTCCTCTCTCAGGCTGCTCCAGGTTCTACTGTCTCCCTTCTCTCCTGATCATATCCAGCAGTCCCTCTTCCACAGGAAAGGTAAGTGACCCTTTTTCATTCTTTCACATCAGTATAGATGAAGGAATGAAGATGAAGAGGAAGCTTCTTAGTCTTTAGTGTTTAGAGCTAGCCCTCTGCCTCCTCGTCCGTCTAAAACAAGTGTTTATCCTCCTCAAGGTGATCATGAAGGAAGTTGTTTCTCCTTCCTGCGTTTCATCGACGTTTCGCCGGCAGAGATGTTCAACGTCATGCTGCATGGCACTCTGGTCAGGTAGGTGTCCGAGGGACACGAGCTTGACAACGCAGTTAGTCAACAGAGTCTGTGGATGTTGAGAAACATCTCCGTGTTCACAAACGATAACAGTTCTGGAGTTAGCTATGAAGCTAATTGCTATGAAGCTAATTGCTATGAAGCTAATTGCTATGAAGCTAATTGCTATGAAGCTAATTGCTATGAAGCTAATTGCCGTCTACATTATGTTTTGTAACTTTTGAAGTTGTTTTAATCAGACTCTCCTCTCTGCTGTTCCAGGTGGTTAGCTCTTTTTCTTTCCCTGAAGGCAGCATACCGGCTCTACCAGAGACGCATGTGGGGCCTGGAAGAGGAGGAGGAGGGTGGAGAGGAGGAAGGAGGGAGGGTTGGAGGAGGAGAGGAGGAAGGGAGCGGGAGGCCCAGGAGTCAGTGTCTCTCTCGGAGGGGTCTGATCCTCTGGCTGGACCGACCTACTGCTTTCCCCAACACACGCACAAGCACAGTGTTACAGGTGAGACACACACACCCACCTCAAGTCTTTCCCTGCCGCTCTACTTTCTTCCAGTCAGCCTCCACTCTTTCTCTGCCTCCAGCATCCACTCTTCCTCTCTCTCTGCCTCTACTTTCTGCCAGTCAGCCTCCACTCTTCCTCTCTCTCTGCCTCTCTACTTTCTGCCAGTCAGCCTCCCCTCTTTCCTCTCTCTCTGCCTCTACTTTCTGCCAGTCAGCCTCCACTCTTTCCTCTCTCTCAAGCTCCATTTTCTCTGGAAACTAATACAAGAGCCTGTTTAAGCTGGTCCACATTCTGCACCTACAGAACCAGAGGAGAGGGCTTGAACCAGAATTTTGCTTCCTCTACCTTGCCCCGGTCTCCCCTAACAACCTCAGTCTCATCCTACCTTCCCCAGGTCTCCCCTAACAACCTCAGTCTCATCCTACCTTCCCCAGGTCTCCCCTAACAACCTCAGTCTCATCCTACCTTCCCCAGGTCTCCCCTAACAACCTCAGTCTCATCCTACCTTCCCCGGGTCTCCCCTAACAACCTCAGTCTCATCCTACCTTCCCCGGGTCTCCCCTAACAACCTCAGTCTCATCCTACCTTCCCCGGGTCTCCCCTAACAACCTCAGTCTCATCCTACCTTCCCCAGGTCTCCCCTAACAACCTCAGTCTCATCCTACCTTCCCCAGGTCTCCCCTAACAACCTCAGTCTCATCCTACCTTCCCCAGGTCTCCCCTAACAACCTCAGTCTCATCCTACCTTCCCCGGGTCTCCCCTAACAACCTCAGTCTCATCCTACCTTCCCCGGGTCTCCCCTAACAACCTCAGTCTCATCCTACCTTCCCCGGGTCTCCCCTAACAACCTCAGTCTCATCCTACCTTCCCCAGGTCTCCCCTAACAACCTCAGTCTCATCCTACCTTCCCCAGGTCTCCCCTAACAACCTCAGTCTCATCCTACCTTCCCCAGGTCTCCCCTAACAACCTCAGTCTCATCCTACCTTCCCCAGGTCTCCCCTAACAACCTCAGTCTCATCCTACCTTCCCCAGGTCTCCCCTAACAACCTCAGTCTCATCCTACCTTCCCCAGGTCTCCCCTAACAACCTCAGTCTCATCCTACCTTCCCCAGGTCTCCCCTAACAACCTCAGTCTCATCCTACCTTCCCCAGGTCTCCCCTAACAACCTCAGTCTCATCCTACCTTCCCCAGGTCTCCCCTAACAACCTCAGTCTCATCCTACCTTCCCCAGGTCTCCCCTAACAACCTCAGTTTCATCCTACCTTCCCCAGGTCTCCCCTAACAACCTCAGTCTCATCCTACCTTCCCCAGGTCTCCCCTAACAACCTCAGTCTCATCCTACCTTCCCCAGGCTAATTCAAACAGTATCAGTCAGATATTCTTCATCGTAGGTTCCCCCCAGAGATCCGCAGCTTCACACACCTGGAGAACTGCTATAAACTTTGTGACCCGACTCTCTTTTCTACACAATGGAAAACTGCAACCAGTCGACTGGTTTCATGACAGTGTCTATACAGTTCAGATCCAGACTTTGCAGTCTCTCTCTGTGGCCTAACTCTCACTAGTCTGGGATTCATCTCTCAACAACTCAAGCCACATCACTGCCTAGCCTTGCCAAATAATGAGTCACTTCACTGCCTAGCCTTGCCAAATAATGAGTCACATCACTGCCTAGCCTTGCCAAATAATGAGTCACATCACTGCCTAGCCTTGCCAAATAATGAGTCACATCACTGCCTAGCCTTGCCAAATAATGAGTCACATCACTGCCTAGCCTTGCCAAATAATGAGTCACATCACTGCCTAGCCTTGCCAAATAATGAGTCACATCACTGCCTAGCCTTGCCAAATAATGAGTCACATCACTGCCTAGCCTTGCCAAATAATGAGTCACATCACTGTCTAGCCTTGCCAAATAATGAGTCACATCACTGCCTAGCCTTGCCAAATAATGAGTCACATCACTGCCTAGCCTTGCCAAATAATGAGTCACATCACTGCCTAGCCTTGCCAAATAATGAGTCACATCACTGCCTAGCCTTGCCTAACTCAGCCAGCCACGCCTAGAGACACCCAGACACTCAGCCAGCCACGCCTAGAGACACCCAGACACTCAGCCAGCCACGCCTAGAGGGACCCAGACACTCAGCCAGCCACGCCTAGAGAGACCCAGACACTCAGCCAGCCACGCCTAGAGACACCCAGACACTCAGCCATCCACGCCTAGAGGGACCCAGACACTCAGCCAGCCACGCCTAGAGAGACCCAGACACTCAGCCAGCCACGCCTAGAGACACCCAGACACTCAGCCAGCCACGCCTAGAGACACCCAGACACTCAGCCAGCCACGCCTAGAGACACCCAGACACTCAGCCAGCCACGCCTAGAGACACCCAGACACTCAGCCAGCCACGCCTAGAGACACCCAGACACTCAGCCAGCCACGCCTAGAGGGACCCAGACACTCAGCCAGCCACGCCTAGAGGGACCCAGACACTCAGCCAGCCACGCCTAGAGGGACCCAGACACTCAGCCAGCCACGCCTAGAGGGACCCAGACACTCAGCCAGCCACGCCTAGAGGGACCCAGACACTCAGCCAGCCACGCCTAGAGGGACCCAGACACTCAGCCAGCCACGCCTAGAGGGACCCAGACACTCAGCCAGCCACGCCTAGAGGGACCCAGACACTCAGCCAGCCACGCCTAGAGGGACCCAGACACTCAGCCAGCCACGCCTAGAGGGACCCAGACACTCAGCCAGCCACGCCTAGAGAGACCCAGACACTCAGCCAGCCACGCCTAGAGACACTCAGCCAGCCACGCCTAGAGACTCAGCCAGCCACGCTAGAGAGACTCAGCCAGCCACGCCTAGTGACTCAGCCAGCCACGCCTAGATAGACCCAGACACTCAGCCAGCCACGCCTAGAGAGACTCAGCCAGCCACGCCTAGATAGACCCAGACACTCAGCCAGCCACGCCTAGAGAGACTCAGCCAGCCACGCCTAGAGAAACTCAGCCAGCCACGCTAGAGAGACTCAGCCAGCCACGCCTAGAGACTCAGACACTCAGCCAGCCACGCCTAGAGAGACCCAGACACTCAGCCAGCCACGCCTAGAGAGACCCAGACACTCAGCCAGCCACGCCTAGAGAGACCCAGACACTCAGCCAGCCACGCCTAGAGAGACCCAGACACTCAGCCAGCCACGCCTAGAGGGACCCAGACACTCAGCCAGCCACGCCTAGAGAGACCCAGACACTCAGCCAGCCACGCCTAGAGAGACCCAGACACTCAGCCAGCCATGCCTAGAGAGACCCAGACACTCAGCCAGCCACGCCTAGAGAGACCCAGACACTCAGCCAGCCACGCCTAGAGAGACCCAGACACTCAGCCAGCCACGCCTAGAGAGACCCAGACACTCAGCCAGCCACGCCTAGAGAGACCCAGACACTCAGGATCTTTCCAACATCATTCTGTCCCACTAGGATGGATATTTCCCTGCATTTGGAGCAGCTAAGTCTCAACTCTCAGCTAACCACCAGGCCCAACCTCACCACTATGTTACCATTACACCCTGGCTAGCCATGTTTTTACACCTACTATAGTCTGCTGAGACGTAACCACTAGGATTTCAACATTCTGTTGGCTGAAGGACTGTCTTGGCCAAATGGGTTCATATTTGTGGTTTGGTCTCCCAACTACCACAGGTCTCAGGCCCTGGAATGGAGATGTGTTGTTTGTCAGAACCACTAGATGGCGCTGTGGGTCTGCCCATGTCTTATTTTTACATCTGGCCTTATTTTCACTCTTTCTATGCTTTTAGTTTATCTCCCCCCCAAAACTTTTGTTTGATATTTTGTTTCTTTACAGAGAGAATTGGTTGTGACATTTTGCAGATTCATCACTTGGCCGTTGACTACAATGTGACAATGTATCTACAGCTTGTTAGAAAACACTCCAATCCAACTCGTAATTACGTCAGAATCGTTATGAGTGATGTCTCTGCACTAAAAATACTATTTTATTTTTTTCTACTGTCCCAGAAATCCATATAAGTACCTTGTTGTAAACAGTATCATTAAAACATGGATTTATGGCACAGCGGAAAGTTACTTTCCAAAGAATATTTAGTTGCAGAGACGACATTCAGAATGGGATTCTGATGTGTAATAGAAGTTGATGTGGAGGGTTTTACTGTTTTCTAATATGCTTTAGACATATTTGCATATTGCATTCTCTCTTTAACAAAACACAATTTAACAAAAAAATGGTTGTGGGGGATGAAACGCAGAACGAGTAACAATACGGCCACGCGTAACTTCCCCCTTTAACAGCGATTCAATGTTCACTGTGAATGAAGCCGATGTCGCATCACGCACACGCACACACATGCGCACACGCACACGCGTTCTTTGAAGGCCATCGTATACACATGGTTTTAAACTGCCAAAGGAATGTGTTATATTTGGTTTATTGAGTACTTGATCAATCTAGTCTCTCCTTCTTTCTCTCCTCTCTCTCTCCAGAACCTGGTATTCACCCGTCACAGCCCAGGTCTGATGGGTCACTGTGATGTTCTGGTCCACAGTCGATGCTCTGCCAACTCCACCACCCTACGACCGGGCCAACCCACACAACCACCCAAGTTCCTGCTCACCGCTGTGCCAAGGGTAAGGCCCCAGTGTGTGTGTAAGAGAGAGAGAGAATGGTCGAGAGATGTGTATGTGTGTGTGTGTGTGTGTGTGTGTGTGTGTGTGTGTGTGTGTGTGTGTGTGTGTGTGTGTGTGTGTGTGTAAGAGAGAGAGAATGGTTGAGAGATGTGTGAGTGAGGGAGAGCTGTTTTTTTTGTGTGTGTGGTGAGAGAGGAAGGTAAATAAATCTGTGGTCCACGAGACGTTTTTAGAAGTTACTGTTTGTTTAGAGTGCAGCTTGAAGCCACTGCAGGGGGTCTCTTCACACACAGAGAATACACACAGAACACACATACACACACAGAGAATACACACAGAACACACATACACACACAGAGAATACACACACACACACACACACACACACACACAGAGAATACACACACACACACACACACACACACACAGAGAATACACACACACACACACACACACAGCACACATGTTAGGCAGATAATGCTGCTCATTGTTGAATGTTTCCAAAGACAACACATCCTCCTCCCCCGTCCCTTTTCTCGCTCGACCACCCAACCTGCTGCACTGTGTCTCTCACACACACACACACACACACACACACACACACACACACACACACACACACACACACACACACACACACACACACACACACACACACACACACACACACACACACACACACACACACACCCTGCTGATTCACCGATCATAGGTTCCACATCAACAGAGACCAAGAAACATCGCTCTTTTTCCCCTAATCCTTCTCTCTTTCCCTCTTCCTCTCTTTCCCTCTTCCTCTCTTCCTCTCTTTCCCTCTTTCCCTCCCTCCCTCTTCCCCTCCATCCATCTATCGTTCCCTCTGCCTTGTTCCATCAATCCATCCCTCTCTTTATCCTCCTTGGAATAACCAACACACAGGGGTCAACTCAACTGTAGACCGTTCTGCCTGGGGGCTGTTCTGCCTGGGGGCTGTTCTGCCTGGGGGCCGTTCTGCCTGGGGGCCGTTCTGCCTGGGGGCTGTTCTGGTTTCATTAGTTGGGACATAAGATCAAAGTATCCTCTCTATCACTGTGTTTCAGCTGGTATTTGCAGCCCTTTTCCTTTCAGCCCACCGCTCTTTAGAGTTTGATTTCCCACATGGAGCTGGCAGAGACCATTATTTATTATCCTGGAGAACTAGGGCCCGTGAGCGCCGGTTTACCGTAGGACCCGTGAGCGCCGGTTTACCGTAGGACCCGTGAGCGCCGGTTTACCGTAGGACCCGTGAGCGCCGGTTTACCGTTGGACCCGTGAGCGGCGGTTTACCGTTGGACCCGTGAGCGCCGGTTTACCTTTGGGCCCGTGAGCGCCGGTTTACCGTTGGGCCCGTGAGCGCCGGTTTACCGTTGGACCCGTGACAGCCGGTTTACCGTTGGACCCGTGACAGCCGGTTTACCGTTGGACCCGTGACAGCCGGTTTACCGTTGGACCCGTGACCGCCGGTTTACCGTTGGACCCGTGACCGCCGGTTTACCGTTGGACCCGTGACCGCCGGTTTACCGTTGGACCCGTGAGCGCCGGTTTACCGTTGGACCCGTGACCGCCGGTTTACCGTAGGACCCGTGACCGCCGGTTTACCGTAGGACCCGTGACCGCCGGTTTACCGTAGGACCCGTGACCGCCGGTTTACCGTAGGACCCGTGACCGCCGGTTTACCGTAGGACCCGTGACCGCCGGTTTACCGTTGGACCCGTGACCGCCGGTTTACCGTAGGACCCGTGACCGCCGGTTTACCGTAGGACCCGTGACCGCCGGTTTACCGTAGGACCCGTGACCGCCGGTTTACCGTTGGACCCGTGACCGCCGGTTTACCGTTGGACCCGTGACCGCCGGTTTACCGTAGGACCCGTGACAGCCGGTTTACCGTTGGACCCGTGACAGCCGGTTTACCGTTGGGCCCGTGACAGCCGGTTTACCGTTGGGCCTGTGACCGCCGGTTTACCGTTGGACCATAGCTTGCCTCTCGGTGCCAAACCCCTGATGCGTTTTACCGGTGATAAAGGAGAATGGAAGGAAAATATCCTACATCTGTGAGAGGGTGAGGGATTCTCCCTCTGTCAGTTAACTGCCTGTTTAGATAAGGTGCGCAGGATGGATCCCAGAGGGGGGGTGGGCGCAGGATGGATCCCAGAGGGGGGGTGGGCGCAGGATGGAACCCAGAGGGGGGGTGGGCGCAGGATGGAACCCAGAGGGGGGGTGGGCGCAGGATGGAACCCAGAGGGGGGGTGGGCGCAGGATGGAACCCAGAGGGGGGGTGGGCGCAGGATGGAACCCAGAGGGGGGGTGGGCGCAGGATGGAACCCAGAGGGGGGGTGGGCGCAGGATGGAACCCAGAGGGGGGGTGGGCGCAGGATGGATCCCAGAGGGGGGGTGGGCGCAGGATGGATCCCAGAGGGGGGGTGGGCGCAGGATGGATCCCAGAGGGGGGGTGGGCGCAGGATGGATCCCAGAGGGGGGGTGGGCGCAGGATGGATCCCAGAGGGGGGGTGGGCGCAGGATGGATCCCAGAGGGGGGGTGGGCGCAGGATGGATCCCAGAGGGGGGGTGGGCGCAGGATGGATCCCAGAGGGGGGGTGGGCGCAGGATGGATCCCAGAGGGGGGGGGGCAGATTGGATTTCAGAGAAGGGGGGACAGGATGGAACCCAGAGGGGGGGGACAGATTGGATCCCAGAGGGGGGGGGGGGCAGGATGGAACCCAGAGGGGAGGGGGGGTGCAGGATGAACACTGATCTGTATGAATCACCCCAGCAGGAAATATTGTGAGCAATATTCAGAGGTGGAAACTTTCCGTGGGAATATATGGGATTTAATGGAACTATATGCAAATTAATATTAATACCATTTAAATGTAGATATTTTTTGCATTGGATATATTTACCGTATATGGAGACAGAAACATAAACCTTTTACCTTATCATAAGTAGACATAATTGCAAATGATTAAATCCTTCCACTAGAATTTTTATGTTTTTTTATAATGAATTTAACTTTAATTAAATGAGTTGACTCTTTACATGGGATGATTTCACTGAACAACAAAATAAAGGGAATATTGAATGATCCCCAATGATCCATCGCATCTTCCAAGAACGTTTTCAACAAACATCTGTAAAATTATAGTCTAGAAACTACATCTTTGGTTGTCTTCCTCTCAGGCTTCCATGTCTTCTCCCTGGACCTCCTCAATGTCCACCTCTTGAACATCAGACTCTGAGGCCTCATCTTCACTGTCACTTTCCAACCTGGTTGAGGATGGCTTGTTGCCAGGCTCAAAAAGCCTCAAATTTGCCCGAATGGCCACCAATTTTTCAACCCTTGTATTGGTCAGCTTGTTGCGTGCTTTGGTGTGTAGGTTCCCAAACAAGGACCAGTTGCCCTCTGAGGCGGCTGATGTTGGTGGGATTTGGAGGATGATGGAGGCAACAGGGGAAAGAGCCTCAGATCCACAAAGTCCCTTCCACCAGGTGGCTGATGAGATATGTTGGCACGATGGAGATGCCATATTGCAGTGTAATATGTCTGTACTTCGCCAGACTGCCAAGAACCTTGCCCTCATCCAGGCCAAGGTGGCGAGACACCGTAGTGATGACACCATAGGCCTTGGTCATCTCTGCACCAGACAGGATGCTCTTGCCAGCATACTTGGGGTCCAACATGTACGCTGCGGTGTGTATTGGCTTCAGGCAGAAGTCTTCATGCTTTTTGATGTATTTCAGAACTGCTGTTCCCTCTGCTTGGAGCACCAGTGAAGTGGGCAGGGCAGTACGGATTTCTTCTCTTACATCTACAAGCAGAGTCTGAACATCAGACAGGATGGCATTGTCTCTCTCAATCCGTCCTATAGATTTCAGGCTACTTACCACTCTCTCCCAAAATACATCATCCAGGAGGATCCTCTTGATGGGGCTGTCTATTTCGGCAGACTGTGATATGGCCATTTCTTGGAGAGACTCCTTCCCCTCCAGGAAACTGTCAAACATGATGACAACACCACCCCAACGGGTGTTGCTGGACAGCTTCAATGTGGTGCTCTTATTCTTCTCACTTTGTTTGGTGAGGTAGATTTCTGCTGTAACTTGATGACCCTTCACATACCTAACCATTTCCTTGGCTCTCTTGTAGAGTGTATCCATTGTTTTCAGTGCCATGGTGTCCTTGAGGAGCAGATTCGGTGCATGAGCAGCACAGCCAATGGGTGTGATGTGAGGGTAGGACTCCTCCACTTTAGACCAAGCAACCTTCATGTTCACAGCACTGTCTGTAACCAGTGTAAATACCTTCTGTGGTCCAAGGTCATTTACTGCCTTCAGCTCATCTGCAATGTAGAGACCAGTGTATCTGTTGTCCCTTGTGCCTGTGTTCTTGTAGAATACTGGTTGAGGGGTGGAGATGATATAGTTAATTATTCCTTGCCCACGAACATTATACCACCCATCAGAGATGATTGCAATACAGTCTGTTTTCTTGATCTTCACTTGAACTCTGTTGAACTCTGCATCCAGACTCGGCTGGAGTCACGAGACCTGGGGTTGTGGGGTCGGCTGGAGTCACGAGACCTGGGGTTGTGGAGTCGGCTGGAGTCACGAGACCTGGGGTTGTGGAGTCGGCTGGAGTCACGAGACCTGGGGTTGTGAGGTCGGCTGGAGTCACGAGACCTGGGGTTGTGGGGTCGGCTGGAGTCACGAGACCTGGGGTTGTGGGGTCGGCTGGAGTCACGAGACCTGGGGTTGTGAGGTCGGCTGGAGTCACGAGACCTGGGGTTGTGAGGTCGGCTGGAGTCACGAGACCTGGGGTTGTGGGGTCGGCTGGAGTCACGAGACCTGGGGTTGTGAGGTCGGCTGGAGTCACGAGACCTGGGGTTGTGGGGTCGGCTGGAGTCACGAGACCTGGGGTTGTGAGGTCGGCTGGAGTCACGAGACCTGGGGTTGTGAGGTCGGCTGGAGTCACGAGACCTGGGGTTGTGGAGTCGGCTGAAGTCACGAGACCTGGGGTTGTGGGGTCGGCTGAAGTCACGAGACCCGACCTGGGGTTGTGGGGTCGGCTGAAGTCACGAGACCCGACCTGGGGTTGTGAGGTCGGCTGGTAGTTGCAATGAAACTTTATCATATCAACATTGGAACACTTCATCAGAATGACAATTGTTAATTTTGTGTTGCTTCCTAGGTAACGGCGGTTCCCATGGAGCGGTACTGTGATGACCGCAGCGCCGAGTACGAGTGGCAGGAGACGAGGGCCGGGGGGGGCGTGGCCGCCAAGCAGTGCTTCCTGTACGGCTCCCCTGATCTGGCCTCTGATTGGATGTCCCGAGCCAACACTTTCTACCCACGATGCCCTGGGGGAGTGATGGCACTCTACCCCCGGCATGGCTGGTCCTACATCAGAATACCAGGTACGGAAAGGCAGTATGTGCGTGCGCATTGGTTTGTGTCGGTGTATTTACGTTGGAATTAAAAGTCAGAGGAAACACTTTCGCCAGTCCTGCTGCGGTAGAGGAGGAACCGTCCTCTGTTCCCTACTCCTGTAGTGTGTGGTAGAGGAGGAACCGTCCTCTGTTCCCTACTCCTGTAGTGTGTGGTAGGGGGGAACCGTCCTCTGTTCCCTACTCCTGTAGTGTGTGGTAGAGGAGGAACCGTCCTCTGTTCCCTACTCCTGTAGTGTGTGGTAGGGGGGGGAACGGTCCTCTGTTCCCTACTCCTGTAGTGTGTGGTAGAGGGGAACCGTCCTCTGTTCCCTACTCCTGTAGTGTGTGGTAGAGGGGGGAACCGTCCTCTGTTCCCTACTCCTGTAGTGTGTGGTAGGGGGGAACCGTCCTCTGTTCCCTACTCCTGTAGTGTGTGGTAGGGGGGAACCGTCCTCTGTTCCCTACTCCTGTAGTGTGTGGTAGGGGGGAACCGTCCTCTGTTCCCTACTCCTGTAGTGTGTGGTAGAGGGGTAAACGTCCTCTGTTCCCTACTCCTGTAGTGTGTGGTAGGGGGGGAACCGTCCTCTGTTCCCTACTCCTGTAGTGTGTGGTAGAGGGGAACCGTCCTCTGTTCCCTACTCCTGTAGTGTGTGGTAGAGGAGGAACCGTCCTCTGTTCCCTACTCCTGTAGTGTGTGGTAGGGGGGAACCGTCCTCTGTTCCCTACTCCTGTAGTGTGTGGTAGGGGGGAACCATCCTCTGTTCCCTACTCCTGTAGTGTGTGGTAAGGGGGGAACCGTCCTCTGTTCCCTACTCCTGTAGTGTGTGGTAGGGGGGGAACCGTCCTCTGTTCCCTACTCCTGTAGTGTGTGGTAGGGGGGGAACCGTCCTCTGTTCCCTACTCCTGTAGTGTGTGGTAGGGGGGGGGACCATCCTCTGTTCCCTACTCCTGTAGTGTGTGGTAGAGGGGGAACCCTCCTCTGTTCCCTACTCCTGTAGTGTGTGGTAAGGGGGAACCGTCCTCTGTTCCCTACTCCTGTAGTGTGTGGTAAGGGGGAACCGTCCTCTGTTCCCTACTCCTGTAGTGTGTGGTAGACGGGGAACCCTCCTCTGTTCCCTACTCCTGTAGTGTGTGGTAGGGGGGAACCGTCCTCTGTTCCCTACTCCTGTAGTGTGTGGTAGGGGGGGGAACCATCCTCTGTTCCCTACTCCTGTAGTGTGTGGTAGAGGGGGGAACCGTCCTCTGTTCCCTACTCCTGTAGTGTGTGGTAGGGGGGGGAACGTCCTCTGTTCCCTACTCCTGTAGTGTGTGGTAGGGGGGGAACCGTCCTCTGTTCCCTACTCCTGTAGTGTGTGGTAGAGGGGGAACCGTCCTCTGTTCCCTACTCCTGTAGTGTGTGGTAGGGGGGGAACCGTCCTCTGTTCCCTACTCCTGTAGTGTGTGGTAGAGGGGGAACCGTCCTCTGTTCCCTACTCCTGTAGTGTGTGGTAGGGGGGGGAACCGTCCTCTGTTCCCTACTCCTGTAGTGTGTGGTAGGGGGGGGGACCATCCTCTGTTCCCTACTCCTGTAGTGTGTGGTAGAGGGGGAACCCTCCTCTGTTCCCTACTCCTGTAGTGTGTGGTAAGGGGGAACCGTCCTCTGTTCCCTACTCCTGTAGTGTGTGGTAAGGGGGAACCGTCCTCTGTTCCCTACTCCTGTAGTGTGTGGTAGACGGGGAACCCTCCTCTGTTCCCTACTCCTGTAGTGTGTGGTAGGGGGGAACCGTCCTCTGTTCCCTACTCCTGTAGTGTGTGGTAGGGGGGGGAACCATCCTCTGTTCCCTACTCCTGTAGTGTGTGGTAGAGGGGGAACCCTCCTCTGTTCCCTACTCCTGTAGTGTGTGGTAAGGGGGAACCGTCCTCTGTTCCCTACTCCTGTAGTGTGTGGTAGACGGGGAACCCTCCTCTGTTCCCTACTCCTGTAGTGTGTGGTAGGGGGGAACCGTCCTCTGTTCCCTACTCCTGTAGTGTGTGGTAGGGGGGGGAACCATCCTCTGTTCCCTACTCCTGTAGTGTGTGGTAGAGGGGGAACCCTCCTCTGTTCCCTACTCCTGTAGTGTGTGGTAAGGGGGAACCGTCCTCTGTTCCCTACTCCTGTAGTGTGTGGTAAGGGGGAACCGTCCTCTTTTCCCTACTCCTGTAGTGTGTGGTAGAGGGGGAACCCTCCTCTGTTCCCTACTCCTGTAGTGTGTGGTAGGGGGGAACCGTCCTCTGTTCCCTACTCCTGTAGTGTGTGGTAGAGGGGGACCGTCCTCTGTTCCCTACTCCTGTAGTGTGTGGTAGAGGGGGAACCGTCCTCTGTTCCCTACTCCTGTAGTGTGTGGTAGGGGGGAACCGTCCTCTGTTCCCTACTCCTGTAGTGTGTGGTAGGGGGGAACCGTCCTCTGTTCCCTACTCCTGTAGTGTGTGGTAGAGGGGTAAACGTCCTCTGTTCCCTACTCCTGTAGTGTGTGGTAGGGGGGGAACCGTCCTCTGTTCCCTACTCCTGTAGTGTGTGGTAGAGGGGAACCGTCCTCTGTTCCCTACTCCTGTAGTGTGTGGTAGAGGAGGAACCGTCCTCTGTTCCCTACTCCTGTAGTGTGTGGTAGGGGGGAACCGTCCTCTGTTCCCTACTCCTGTAGTGTGTGGTAGGGGGGAACCATCCTCTGTTCCCTACTCCTGTAGTGTGTGGTAAGGGGGGAACCGTCCTCTGTTCCCTACTCCTGTAGTGTGTGGTAGGGGGGGAACCGTCCTCTGTTCCCTACTCCTGTAGTGTGTGGTAGGGGGGGAACCGTCCTCTGTTCCCTACTCCTGTAGTGTGTGGTAGGGGGGGGGACCATCCTCTGTTCCCTACTCCTGTAGTGTGTGGTAGAGGGGGAACCCTCCTCTGTTCCCTACTCCTGTAGTGTGTGGTAAGGGGGAACCGTCCTCTGTTCCCTACTCCTGTAGTGTGTGGTAAGGGGGAACCGTCCTCTGTTCCCTACTCCTGTAGTGTGTGGTAGACGGGGAACCCTCCTCTGTTCCCTACTCCTGTAGTGTGTGGTAGGGGGGAACCGTCCTCTGTTCCCTACTCCTGTAGTGTGTGGTAGGGGGGGGAACCATCCTCTGTTCCCTACTCCTGTAGTGTGTGGTAGAGGGGGGAACCGTCCTCTGTTCCCTACTCCTGTAGTGTGTGGTAGGGGGGGGAACGTCCTCTGTTCCCTACTCCTGTAGTGTGTGGTAGGGGGGGAACCGTCCTCTGTTCCCTACTCCTGTAGTGTGTGGTAGAGGGGGAACCGTCCTCTGTTCCCTACTCCTGTAGTGTGTGGTAGGGGGGGAACCGTCCTCTGTTCCCTACTCCTGTAGTGTGTGGTAGAGGGGGAACCGTCCTCTGTTCCCTACTCCTGTAGTGTGTGGTAGGGGGGGGAACCGTCCTCTGTTCCCTACTCCTGTAGTGTGTGGTAGGGGGGGGGACCATCCTCTGTTCCCTACTCCTGTAGTGTGTGGTAGAGGGGGAACCCTCCTCTGTTCCCTACTCCTGTAGTGTGTGGTAAGGGGGAACCGTCCTCTGTTCCCTACTCCTGTAGTGTGTGGTAAGGGGGAACCGTCCTCTGTTCCCTACTCCTGTAGTGTGTGGTAGACGGGGAACCCTCCTCTGTTCCCTACTCCTGTAGTGTGTGGTAGGGGGGAACCGTCCTCTGTTCCCTACTCCTGTAGTGTGTGGTAGGGGGGGGAACCATCCTCTGTTCCCTACTCCTGTAGTGTGTGGTAGAGGGGGAACCCTCCTCTGTTCCCTACTCCTGTAGTGTGTGGTAAGGGGGAACCGTCCTCTGTTCCCTACTCCTGTAGTGTGTGGTAGACGGGGAACCCTCCTCTGTTCCCTACTCCTGTAGTGTGTGGTAGGGGGGAACCGTCCTCTGTTCCCTACTCCTGTAGTGTGTGGTAGGGGGGGGAACCATCCTCTGTTCCCTACTCCTGTAGTGTGTGGTAGAGGGGGAACCCTCCTCTGTTCCCTACTCCTGTAGTGTGTGGTAAGGGGGAACCGTCCTCTGTTCCCTACTCCTGTAGTGTGTGGTAAGGGGGAACCGTCCTCTTTTCCCTACTCCTGTAGTGTGTGGTAGAGGGGGAACCCTCCTCTGTTCCCTACTCCTGTAGTGTGTGGTAGGGGGGAACCGTCCTCTGTTCCCTACTCCTGTAGTGTGTGGTAGAGGGGGACCGTCCTCTGTTCCCTACTCCTGTAGTGTGTGGTAGAGGGGGAACCGTCCTCTGTTCCCTACTCCTGTACTCCAGGGCCTGCTGGCTGTGCTGTGAACCAGAGGAACCGGGGAGGGTAAAGCCCGTGGGAGAACCACAGCTAAGCAGGAGAGGGATGGCCTGGGTCAGGGGTTGAGACGGGACTCATATAGAACCATCCTGTCACTTCCAGGGCGTGAGTGTCACTGCTAAACCTCAGCCTCGTGATGAAAGGCGTAAAGTGGAGACCTGCTACGGCGGGCGCCTTCATGACAGAGCTGCTGCTGCAGGTCAGAGAGGTCAGAGAGGTCAGAGAGGTCAGAGAGGTCAGAGAGGTCAGGGAGGTCAGGGAGGTCCGAGAAGTCAGGGATGTCCGAGAAGTCAGAGAGGTCAGATGACTGATGTGTAGTGAGGGCTAAAAGTTTACCCACACTGCCACTCTCACAGACCTAGCAACCCTACACTTTACATCATGATGATGTCTCACTTTTGCTGTGGACTCGTATTGCTTTTATCTGATTGTCTTTGGCCGTGGGAATTGTGTGTGTGTGTGTGTGTGTGTGTGTGTGTGTGTGTGTGTGTGTGTACAGTCTAAGAGCTTGTGAAGTTTTTGGGGAAAAGGACAAAGTGAAGAAGTTTGTAGTTTGACCATTGGTCATTGTTCCAGTGCTTAGGTAATGGTAATATACTGTACAGTACTGTGTGTACTCTGTGGCTCAGAACAGTCTCATTCACAAAGCAGCACTGTATTCAGACTCGTAGGGATGTCTTCTCGCCTTGCGCAGAAGCTCTTCCTCTTTCTGTGTGTGACTAATATTCAGACCGCGGTCTCCGTTATAACCGTTTGATTTGTAGATTTACACACGCATGTTCCATACGCACAAATAGCTTATTTCTCTCAGATTTTGTGCTCAAATTTGTTTACGTCCCTGTTAGTGAACATTTCTCCTTTGCCAAGATAATCCATCCACCTGACAGGTGTGGCATATCAAGAAGCTGATTCAACAGCACAGTCATTACACAGGTGTACCTTGTGCTGGGGGACAATAAAAGGCCACTCTAAAATAGGTAGTTTTGTCAAACAACACAATGCCACATATCTCAAGTTTTGAACTGTAACTCAGTCAAATCTTTAATTTTTTTACATGCTGTGTTTATATTTGTGTTCAGTACAGAATGATAGAAATTACAGTTCGTTCTATAAATGTGTTTATATTTGTGTTCACTATAGAAAGAACGAACTGTAATTTCTATCAATGTGTCCTGCTGCTGCATTGTGGGGTTTGTCGCCAAGGCAACAGAAGACTGTTCTGCTAGTTTCTTGTTGGTTAGTGCTATCTGGGATCCTTGGGATGTCCATACCCATTAGACCCTAACCGTAACTCCTAAACTCTAACCTTAACCCCTAACCTAACCTTAACCCCTAACCTAACCTTAACCCCTACCCTAACCTTAACCCCTACCCTAACCTTAACCCCTACCCTAACCTTAACCCCTACCCTAACCTTAACCCCTACCCTAACCTTAACCCCTACCCTAACCTTAACCCCTACCCTAACCTTAACCACTACCCTAACCGTAACTCCTAAACTCTAAAATCTAACCTCAACTCCTACCCTAACCGTAACTCCTACCCTAACCGTAACTCCTACCCTAACCTTAACCCCTACCTTAACCTTAACCCCTACCCTAACCGTAACTCCTAAACTCTAACCTTAACCACTACCCTAACCGTACCTCCTAAACTCTAACCTTAACCACTACCCTAACCTTAACCCCTACCCTAACCTTAACCTCTACCCTAACCGTAACTCCTAAACTCTAACCTTAACCACTACCCTAACCGTACCTCCTAAACTCTAACCTTAACCACTACCCTAACCACTACCCTAACCATTTTAAATGTCAACTTCAATGTGGGGTAGGGATGTCCCAAGGACAAACAACTCTCTCTCTACCACCTCTCTCTCGCTCTCCCTCTCTACTCCCTCTCTTTCTCTCTCTCTCCCTCTCTACTCCCTCTCTCTCCCTCTCTTTCTCTCTCTCTCTCTCTACTCCCTCTCTTTCTCTCTCTACTCTCTCTCTACCACCTCTCTCTCTTTCCCTGTCTTAGGAATCCCAGCCCCACACCTTTAGAACAAATGACTGCTATGATGAATGTTTGTTTGAGCATGACGTGAGCCACTTACCAGTATCAGTCACGAAATCAAGCTTTTGATTGGACAAAACAAAGACGCCAGTGGCTTGAGTTGTTGTTGATGATGATTGATGAAAGAGTTTTGACCATAAAAAGAAAGACTCGTTAGGTGAACATTAGGCTGGTGTCAAAGGTCACGTCTTTGTACTGTCTATCTCTGTGTACTCTTAGCTGTTGAGGGACATGAACGGCGAGGCTTCATAGAGCACTACATTATTTACTAAATCATTTATAAGCAGAGTCATGTGACCTAAAGGGTGATAAAAAAATTTTTTGACCCCACAGCTGATGCTGGAAAGCACCAGAAAGAAAAATTGTGTGTAAAGTTCCTAACGAGGACCTGGCTACAACACCCTGTTGTCTGTGTAGCGTCTGTCACAGTGAGTTAGTAGGAACAGGTTTCCTGAATGACTGGTCTCTCACTCTAGCTTCTGTTTATTGTGGGAGCCTGCGCTGTGAGCTAGGAGGCAAGTGTGTGTATGTGTGTGTCTTTCTCTCTGTCTGTGAGAGGCTGTGGGAAACAGTATTGTCTTCCTGTCCCTACAAGAATCTCCGCTCTCCACTAAAAAGACAGGAAACCTCCCTGCCCTTCTGATAGAAACACACACACACACACACCGAGAGAGGGGCTTTCTTAAAGAGAGGCAGAAACAACACTGTCAGGCAGCTAGCCTAGCGCTGTTAGCTACGTCATTGTTTACTGTCTGACTGGCTTTGGCCATGGCTGAAGGCCTGTACTTGATGCTAACCTTGGTTCCATCCTACACGTCGGACTCAGCTTATCCAGGTCCTGGGCAGCGTATTAGTAAAACCAGGTGTGTTTTAGAAAAGGGTTGAAACAAAATCCAGCAGGAGGCCGGCTCAGCTAGGGTTGACCACCCCTGAAGTCCATTTGCTCCTCATCAGGCCTACAGGGGGCGACCTTACCCACATTATGCCTGCCTGGCCCACTGGGTCTGGCTTTGGGATCTGGAGGGAAAACAGTGTTTCTCTCTCTCTGTCTCTTCGCCAGAGTTGGGCCTGACTCTTGACAAAGACCTGCCTGTGTGTAATATATCTTAAGGACAGGCTGTTCCGCTCCGTTCTGTTCCACTCTGCCCCGCTCTGCTCTATTCCGCTCTGCCCCGCTCTGCTCTATTCCGCTCTGCTGCGTTCTGCTCTGCTCTGTCCCGCTCTGCTCTATTCCGCTCTGCTCTATTCCGCTCTGCTGCGTTCTGCTCTGCTCTGTCCCGCTCTGCTCTATTCCGCTCTGCTCCATTCCGCTCTGCTGCGTTCTGCTCTGCTCTGTCCCGCTCTGCTCTATTCCGCTCTGCTCCGTTCCGCTCTGCTGCGTTCTGCTCTGCTCTGTCCCGCTCTGCTCTATTCCGCTCTGCTCTATTCCGCTCTGCTGCGTTCTGCTCTGCTCTGTCCCGCTCTGCTCTATTCCGCTCTGCTCCGTTCCGCTCTGCTCCGTTCCGCTCTGCTCCGTTCCGCTCTGCTCCGTTCCGCTCTGCTCCGTTCCGCTCTGCTCCGTTCCGCTCTGCTCCGTTCCGCTCTGCTCCGTTCCGCTCTGCTCCGTTCCGCTCTGCTCCGTTCCGCTCTGTTCCGTTCTGCTCCGTTCCGCTCTGCTCCGCTCCGCTCTGTTCCGTTCTGCTCCGCTCTGTTCCGCTCTGCTCCGTTCCGCTCTGCTCCGTTCCGCTCTGCTCCGTTCCGCTTTGCTCCGCTCTGCTCCGTTCCCCTCTGTTCCGCTCTGCTCCGTTCCGCTCTGCTCCGTTCCGCTCTGCTCCGTTCCGCTCCGTTCCGCTCTGCTCCGTTCCGCTCTGCTCCGTTCCGCTCTGTTCCGTTCTGCTCCGTTCCGCTCTGCTCCGCTCTGTTCCGTTCTGTTCCGCTCTGCTCCGTTCCGCTCTGCTCCGTTCCACTCTGCTCCGTTCCACTCTGCTCCGTTCCGCTTTGCTCCGCTCTGCTCCGTTCCCCTCTGTTCCGCTCTGCTCCGTTCCGCTCTGCTCCGTTCCGTTCTGCTCCGTTCTGCTCTGCTCCGTTCCGCTCTGTTCCGCTCCGTTCCGCTCTGCTCCGTTCCGCTCTGCTCCGTTCCGTTCCGCTCTGCTCCGTTCCGTTCCGCTCTGCTCTGTTCCTCTCCTTTCCCTATGTGACCTACTGGTTGTGTGTCTGTACTGACATGTATTTGAAACTGATAGATGTTTTAAATGTATGTCAATTGTAAAGTATTTTGTATGTAATGACTTTTTTGTTATGTGTTACTCAAGTAAGACTAGTTGTCGGCTAATGGGATCCTAATATATAAAATATCTGTTATGTTCCTCTCTGCTCTATGGTGAGACCAGACCACTGTGGTGAGACCAGACCACTGTGGTCTATTGCCAACTAAACACAGAGTAGAACAGACAACTGTCTTCTTCAGAGAGCCAGGGTCATAATTAGACGGTCTCTCGTCTCTTCTCTTGTCTCCTCTCTCCCTCTCCTGTCTGGTTTCTGGAGGTTTGTCCCAAACGGCCTGCACGGCAAAGGAAAGGTGCCGTGTGTGAAAAATGGTGACACTGTGAAGGACCTAAAATGATCAATCCCATATTGGTCTTTAACAGTCAGGCCAACCCAAGGTGTACTGTGCAGGTCGGCTATAAGTAGGACTACTATTGAAACGGATACATTAGTCTGTCAACTGAGGCAGAAATTCACAGGTTTCAGTTTTTCAATCTGTCACACTTTAGAAAAACAACAAAATTGGATGTTCCAAGTCCACAAAAATGCTTAAACCACATCAGGAAACCACTTTTGAGGTCCGGGAAAAATCTAAGACATGTAGATTTCTTTTAGTGTCGTTACCCTTTAATTCAAGTGAGCAGGCACCTAGCACTGTTGTTGGATTAGCAGTGTTTCTGTAGTACAGGCACCTAGCACTGTTGTTGGATTAGCAGTGTTTCTGTAGTACAGGCACCTAGCACTGTTGTTGAGTTAGCAGTGTTTCTGTAGTACAGGCACCTAGCACTGTTGTTGGGTTAGCAGTGTTTCTGTAGTACAGGCACCTAGCACTGTTGTTGGGTTAGCAGTGTTTCTGTAGTACAGGCACCTAGCACTGTTGTTGGGTTAGCAGTGTTTCTGTAGTACAGGCACCTAGCACTGTTGTTGGGTTAGCAGTGTTTCTGTAGTACAGGCACCTAGCACTGTTGTTGAGTTAGCAGTGTTTCTGTAGTACAGGCACCTAGCACTGTTGTTGAGTTAGCAGTGTTTCTGTAGTACAGGCACCTAGCACTGTTGTTGGGTTAGCAGTGTTTCTGTAGTACAGGCACCTAGCACTGTTGTTGGGTTAGCAGTGTTTCTGTAGCACAGGAGATGGAGTTTGCCAAACAGAAGGCCACTGGATTGATATACCTTCTATTGTTTTCTATCAACTTTATTTCGTTGTCCAGCAGCCAAAAGCATTTTCTTAGTCATATTAGCATCCCGCGCTAGTTAGCATCCCGCGATAGTTAGCATCCCGCGCTAGTTATTTCATCTTTAGATCTCCCCCTCTTTCTACATTTCTAACACCTATCTCCATATTTGTCCATGAAACAACTTTCGCTGTAAATTAGCATTTTTGGAACATTGGCGCATAGGTCTGCCGCCGTGTTCACGTCGCTGCGCCTAAAATGTGAACAAATAATCGTTTTTCAACATTCTGATCTGTTCCATCGGCCTTATGACTTGATACAGTATATACCTCCACTACACTTCAGTGGGCATATTGGAAGGGTATGGGTGTTGAGGGGGACGCAGCACCCAGTGAAAAGTCTAAATAATAATACAACATGCAACATTTAAAAAAATGAAAACAAACTTTACTAGTCCTGTATTAGCAGACCGATATAGGATATAGCCGTGTGTAACTCGAATGAAGAGGGTCGGATAGGGCAGTGAGGAGGTAATGGAGAGGGTTGGGTAGGGCAGTGAGTAGGTAATGGAGATGGTTGGATAGGGTAGTGGGGAGGTAATGGATAGGCTAGTGGGGAGGTAATGAAGAGGGTTGGATAGGTTAGTGGCGAGGTAATGGATAGGTTAGTGCGGAGGTAATGGATAGGCTAGTGGCAAGGTAATGGATAGGCTAGTATGGAGGTAATGGATAGGCTAGTATGGAGGTAATGGATAGGCTAGTGGCGAGGTAATGGATAGGCTAGTGGCGAGGTAATGGATAGGCTAGTGGCGAGGTAATGGATAGGCTAGTATGGAGGTAATGGATAGGCTAGTGGCGAGGTAATGGATAGGCTAGTATGGAGGTAATGGATAGGCTAGTATGGAGGTAATGGATAGGCTAGTGTGGAGGTAATGGATAGGCTAGTGGCGAGGTAATGGATAGGCTAGTATGGAGGTAATGGATAGGCTAGTGGCGAGGTAATGGAGAGGCTAGTATGGAGGTAATGGATAGGCTAGTATGGAGGTAATGGATAGGCTAGTGTGGAGGTAACGGATAGGCTAGTGGCGAGGTAACGGATAGGCTAGTGGCGAGGTAACGGATAGGCTAGTATGGAGGTAATGGATAGGCTAGTGGCGCGGTAATGGATAGGCTAGTGGCGCGGTAATGGATAGGCTAGTGGCGAGGTAATGGATAGGCTAGTGGCGAGGTAATGGATAGGCTAGTATGGAGGTAATGGATAGGCTAGTGGCGAGGTAATGGATAGGCTAGTGGCGAGGTAATGGATAGGCTAGTATGGAGGTAATGGATAGGCTAGTGGCGGGGAGGTAATGGATAGGCTAGTGGCGGGGTAATGGATAGGCTAGTGGCGAGGTAACGGCTAGGCTAGTATGGAGGTAATGGATAGGCTAGTGGCGCGGTAATGGATAGGCTAGTGGCGGGGTAATGGATAGGCTAGTGGCGAGGTAACGGATAGGCTAGTATGGAGGTAATGGATAGGCTAGTGGCGAGGTAACGGATAGGCTAGTATGGAGGTAATGGATAGGCTAGTGGCGAGGTAATGGATAGGCTAGTGGCGAGGTAATGGATAGGCTAGTGGCGAGGTAATGGATAGGCTAGTGGCGGGGAGGTAATGGATAGGCTAGTGGCGGGGAGGTAATGGATAGGCTAGTGGCGGGGAGGTAATGGATAGGCTAGTGGTGAGGTAATGGATAGGCTAGTATGGAGGTAATGGATAGGCTAGTATGGAGGTAATGGATAGGCTAGTGGCGGGGAGGTAATGGATAGGCTAGTGGCGGGGAGGTAATGGATAGGCTAGCGGCGAGGTAACGGCTAGGCTAGCGGGGAGGTAACGGCTAGGCTAGCGGGGAGGTAACGGCTAGGCTAGCGGGGAGGTAACGGCTAGGCTAGCGGGGAGGTAACGGCTAGGCTAGCGGGGAGGTAACGGCTAGGCTAGCGGGGAGGTAACGGCTAGGCTAGCGGGGAGGTAACGGCTAGGCTAGCGGCGAGGTAACGGCTAGGCTAGCGGCGAGGTAACGGCTAGGCTAGCGGGGAGGTAACGGCTAGGCTAGCGGCGAGGTAACGGCTAGGCTAGCGGCGAGGTAACGGCTAGGCTAGCGGCGAGGTAACGGCTAGGCTAGCGGCGAGGTAACGGCTAGGCTAGCGGCGAGGTAACGGCTAGGCTAGCGGGGAGGTAATGAAGCCATTTTGCATTATGCTGAAAAAAACATGTATTTATAATGTCAAGCTATTCGTGTTGTTTTGGACGGAGGTAGACAACAAGTCCTCTGTCATTTCAACAACAACAAAAATCTATCCCGTTTTATTTGAATCACTCCCTCCTTTTCAGAAGTGGTAGTTTAAAATAACACTTCCATATACAGCTCTGTGTTTGGTGAGGCTGTGAGGCCTCTGGGGTTTAGGCAAAGTGGCTGTTAGAAATGCTTCTGTGGTGAGTGACAAGTTGAAGTGTTGCTCTGTTGTTTGGATGCAATGTAAAGGTCAAACACAGCAGACAAAAAAACAACTCCCTCTTTTGGCAGCAAATTGTTTAAATCTTCTTCCTTAACAAAGTTGCAAAAAGCTCTTGACTGTGTTTTAGTGAAAGTAATGGAAATGTTTGTTTGCCAAAGCAGAGGATTATAAAAGGCCTGTGGTGTTACCTTGGAATGGGTCTGGGGAGTACCCTGGTCTGTTGGGTCGGAGCAGTACCCTGGCCTGGGGAGTACCCTGGTCTGTGGAGTACCCTGGTCTGGGTGGTCTGTTGGGTCTGGGTGATCTCTCTTTCATCTCACTCCTTCCATCCTGTGTCTCTCCCTCTCTTTCTCCCCCTGTGTCTCCCCTTCTCTTTCTCCCCCTGTGTCTCCCCTTCTCTTTCTCCCCCTGTGTCTCCCCCTCTCTTTCTCCCCCTGTGTCCCCCCTTCTCTTTCTCCCCCTGTGTCTCCCCTTCTCTTTCTCCCCCTGTGTCTCCCCTTCTCTTTCTCCCCCTGTGTCTCCCCTTCTCTTTCTCCCCCTGTGTCTCCCCTTCTCTTTCTCCCCCTGTGTCTCCCCTTCTCTTTCTCCCCCTGTGTCTCCCCTTCTCTTTCTCCCCCTGTGTCTCCCCTTCTCTTTCTCCCCCTGTGTCTCCCCTTCTCTTTCTCCCCCTGTGTCTCTCTTTCTCCCCCTGTGTCTCTCTTTCTCCCCCTGTGTCTCCCCTTCTCTTTCTCCCCCTGTCTCCCCTTCTCTTTCTCCCCCTGTCTCCCATTCTCTTTCTCCCCGTGTCACCCCTTCTCTCCGTGTCACCCCATCTCTTTCTCCCCCTGTCTCCCCTTCTCTTTCTCCCCCTGTCTCCCCTTCTCTTTCTCCCCCTGTGTCTCCCCCTCTCTTTCTCCCCCTGTGTCTCCCCCTCTCTTTCTCCCCATGTCTCCCCCTCTCTTTCTCCCCTTCTCTTTCTCCCCCTGTCTCCCCCTCTCTTTCTCCCCCTGTGTCTCCCCCTCTCTTTCTCCCCCTGTGTCTCCCCTCTCTTTCTCCCCCTGTGTCTCCCCTCTCTTTCTCCCCCTGTGTCTCCCCTCTCTTTCTCCCCCTGTGTCTCCCCTTCTCTTTCTCCCCCTGTGTCTCCCCTTCTCTTTCTCCCCATGTGTCCCCCCCTCTCTTTCTCCCCCTGTCCCCCCCCCTCTCTTTCTCCCCCTGTGTCCCCCCCTCTCTTTCTCCCCCTGTCTCCCCATCTCTTTCTCCCCCTGTGTCTCTCTTTCCCCCTCTCTTTGTCCCCCTGTCTCCCCTTCTCTTTCTCCCCCTGTGTCTCCCCCTCTCTTTCTCCCCCTGTGTCTCTCTTTCTCCCCCTGTCTCCCCTTCTCTTTCTCCCCCTCTCTTTCTCCCCCCGTGTCTCTCTTTCCCCCTCTCTTTCTCCCTGTCTCCCCTTCCCCCTCTCTTTCTCCCCCTGTCTCCGCTTCTCTTTCTCCCCCTCTCTTTCTCCCCCTGTGTCTCTCTTTCCCCCTCTCTTTCTCCCCATGTCTCCCCCTCTCTTTCTCCCCCTGTGTCTCTCCCTCTCTTTCCCCCTCTCCCTCTCCCTGTGTGTCTCTCTTCCTCTGACCCCAAAGCATATTACAGGTCTTTGATGGTGGGGCATGGTGTTTGTCTTGGAGGCCTGGTGAAAAGGCTTGTCTGGTACAGACTGCCATCCATGTCACGACTGTTACCAGCCCTACTGAGCCAGACTGTATCTACTATCTGTCTCAGCCACAGCTCCCTCTGTCTGTCTGCCTCTCTGTCTGTCTGCCTCTCTGTCTGTCGGCCTCTCTGTCTGTCGGCCTCTCTGTCTGTCGGCCTCTCTGTCTGTCGGCCTCTCTGTCTGTCGGCCTCTCTGTCTGTCGGCCTCTCTGTCTGTCGGCCTCTCTGTCTGTCGGCCTCTCTGTCTGTCGGCCTCTCTGTCTGTCGGCCTCTCTGTCTGTCGGCCTCTCTGTCTGTCGGCCTCTCTGTCTGTCGGCCTCTCTGTCTGTCGGCCTCTCTGTCTGTCGGCCTCTCTGTCTGTCGGCCTCTCTGTCTGTCGGCCTCTCTGTCTGTCGGCCTCTCTGTCCGTCTGTCTGTGCCTCCGCCTCCGTCCGTCCGTCTGCCTCCCTCCTTCACTTCCCTAGAACTCTATACAAGCTTATGAATGACTCCACTGACTCGTTGATCCTAATGAACTCTGCTCTGTTGTCTGATACAGGACTAGATAATCCTGTGTCATCTGTTGATAGGATAGCACTGTGTCCTCTGTTGATAGGATAGCACTGTGTCCTCTGTTGATAGGATAGCACTGTGTCTTCCGTTGATAGGATAGCACTGTGTCCTCTGTTGATAGGATAGCACTGTGTCTTCCGTTGATAGGATAGCACTGTGTCTTCCGTTGATAGGATAGCACTGTGTCTTCCGTTGATAGGATAGCACTGTGTCCTCTGTTGATAGGATAGCACTGTGTCTTCCGTTGATAGGATAGCACTGCGTCCTCTGTTGATAGGATAGCACTGCGTCCTCTGTTGATAGGATAGCACTGCGTCCTCTGTTAATACGATAGCACTGCGTCCTCTGTTGATACGATAACACTGCGTCCTCTGTTAATACGATAGCACTGTGTCTTCCGTTGATAGGATAGCACTGTGTCCTCTGTTGATAGGATAGCACTGCGTCCTCTGTTAATACGATAGCACTGCGTCCTCTGTTGATACGATAACACTGCGTCCTCTGTTAATACGATAGCACTGCGTCCTCTGTTGATAGGATAGCACTGTGTCCTCTGTTAATACGATAGCAATGTGTCCTCTGTTGATACGATAGCACTGCGTCCTCTGTTGATAGGATAGCACTGTGTCCTCTGTTAATACGATAGCAATGTGTCCTCTGTTGATACGATAGCACTGCGTCCTCTGTTGATAGGATAGCACTGCGTCCTCTGTTGATAGGATAGCACTGCGTCCTCTGTTGATAGGATAGCACTGCGTCCTCTGTTAATACGATAGCACTGCGTCCTCTGTTGATACGATAACACTGCGTCCTCTGTTAATACGATAGCACTGCGTCCTCTGTTGATAGGATAGCACTGTGTCCTCTGTTAATACGATAGCAATGTGTCCTCTGTTGATACGATAGCACTGCGTCCTCTGTTGATAGGATAGCACTGTGTCCTCTGTTAATACGATAGCAATGTGTCCTCTGTTGATACGATAGCACTGCGTCCTCTGTTGATAGGATAGCACTGCGTCCTCTGTTGATAGGATAGCACTGCGTCCTCTGTTGATAGGATAGCACTGCGTCCTCTGTTGATAGGATAGCACTGCGTCCTCTGTTGATAGGATAGCACTGCGTCCTCTGTTGATAGGATAGCACTGCGTCCTCTGTTGATAGGATAGCACTGCGTCCTCTGTTAATACGATAGCACTGCGTCCTCTGTTGATAGGATAGCACTGGTTGCTTTTTCAGATTTAAGATTATCAATAGCTTTCAAGTTATGATGTTGATGTCCTGGAACATGTGGCCAAACATCCTCCAAAACCTCAGTTACTGGTTCAAATCAACAAGACCTCAGAAATACAAGGAATCTTGCTGCTTCCAAAAGCAAATGTGTAATTTCTGATCATAAAAGTGGATTTAAGATGCTCAACATGTACTGACATGTTCTTGTTTCTCGCCCTTCTGCCCTCTGTGTTTCAGACAAGGAGACCCTGATCACTGACAGTGGGAAGCTGCACACTCTGGATCTGCTGCTGTGTCGCCTCAAGACTCAGGGACACCGCGTCCTCATCTACTCCCAGATGACTCGCATGATAGACCTGCTGGAGGTGAGTGCAATCAGAGTGCAGTCAGAGTGCAGTCAGAGTGCAGTCAGAGTGCAGTCAGGGTGCAGTCAGAGTGCAGTCAGAGTGCAGTCAGAGTGCAGTCAGAGTGCAGTCAGAGTGCAGTCAGAGTGCAGTCAGAGTGCAGTCAGAGTGCAGTCAGAGTGCAGTCAGAGTGCAGTCAGGGTGCAGTCAGAGTGCAGTCAGGGTGCAGTCAGAGTGCAGTCAGAGTGCAGTCAGGGTGCAGTCAGAGTGCAGTCAGGGTGCAGTCAGGGTGCAGTCAGGGTGCAGTCAGGGTGCAGTCAGGGTGCAGTCAGGGTGCAGTCAGAGTGCAGTCAGAGTGCAGTCAGGGTGCAGTCAGAGTGCAGTCAGAGTGCAGTCAGAGTGCAGTCAGAGTGCAGTCAGAGTGCAGTCAGAGTGCAGTCAGAGTGCAGTCAGAGTGCAGTCAGAGTGCAGTCAGAGTGCAGTCAGAGTGCAGTCAGGGTGCAGTCAGGGTGCAGTCAGGGTGCAGTCAGAGTGCAGTCAGAGTGCAGTCAGAGTGCAGTCAGGGTGCAGTCAGGGTGCAGTCAGGGTGCAGTCAGGGTGCAGTCAGAGTGCAGTCAGGGTGCAGTCAGGGTGCAGTCAGGGTGCAGTCAGGGTGCAGTCAGGGTGCAGTCAGGGTGCAGTCAGGGTGCAGTCAGGGTGCAGTCAGAGTGCAGTCAGAGTGCAGTCAGAGTGCAGTCAGAGTGCAGTCAGAGTGCAGTCAGGGTGCAGTAGGATAGACTCAAGGGTCACTCATCTACTGTTAGGCGACATCTTGGTCATCAGAGTGAGAGACGTCCACAGAAACAGTGCTGCTGGCCTGTGATTATAATGCATCTCAGAGTAGGACTGCTGGATCAGGCCCCCCCCCCCCTCTAAACTGATCCTAGATCAGCAGTCCTAGGACTGGGACGCTTTATGAATACTGGCCTTGATGTTTGGAAAAGCTAAGCTACGCTATATATACAAAAGTATGTGGACACCCCTTCAAATTAGTGGATTCAGCCACACCCGTTGCTGACAGGTGTATAAAATCAAGCGCACAGCCATGCAATCTCCATAGACAAACATTGGCAGTATAATGGCCTCACTGAAGAACTCAGTGACTTGTAACGTGGCACCGTCATAGGATGCCTCCTTTCCGACAAGTCAGTTTGTCAAATTTCTGCCCTGCTAGAGCTGCCCCGGTCAACTGTAAGTGCTGTTATTGTGAAGTGGAAACATCTGGGAGCAACAACGGATCAGCCGCGAAGTGGTAGGCCACACAAGCTCACGGAACGGAACCGCCGAGTGCTGAAGCGAGTTGCTCGTACAAATCGTCTGTCCTCTGCTGCAACACTCACTACAGAGTTCCAAACTGCCTCTGGAAGCAACGTCAGCACAAGAACTGTTCGTCGGGAGCTTCATGAAATGGCTTTCCATGGCCGAGCAGCCGCACACAAGCCTAAGATGACCATGTGCAATGCCAAGCGTCGACTGTGGTGGTGTAAAGCTCGCCGCCATTGGACTCTGGAGCATTGGAAACGCCTTCTCTGGAGTGATGAATCACGCTTCACCATCTGGCAGTCTGACGGACGAATCTGGGTTTGGCGGATGCCTTGAGAATGCTACCTGCCCGTAGGCATAGTGCCAACTGTAAAGTTTGATGGAGCAGGAGTAGTGTTCCAGTGAAGGGAAATCTTAACGCTACAACATACAATGACATTCTAGACGATTCTGTGCTTCCAACTTTGTGGCAACAGTTTGGGGAAGGCACCTTCCTGTTTCAGCATGACAATGCCCCCCGTGCACAAAGCGAGGTCCATACAGAAATGGTTTGTCGAGATCGGTGTGGAAGAACTTGACTGGCCTGCACAGAACCCCGACATCAACCCCATCGAACACCTTTGGGATGAATTGGAACACCGACAGCGAGTCAGGCCTAATCACCCAACATCAGTGCCTGACCTCACTAATGCTCTTGTTACTGAATGGAAGCAAGACCAGGCAGCAATGTTCCAACATCTAGTAGAAAGCCTTCCCAGAAGAGTGGAGGCTGTTATAGCAGCAATGTTCCAACATCTAGTAGAAAGCCTTCCCAGAAGAGTGGAGGCTGTTATAGCAGCAATGTTCCAACATCTAGTAGAAAGCCTTCCCAGAAGAGTGGAGGCTGTTATAGCAGCAATGTTCCAACATCTAGTGGAAAGCCTTCCCAGAAGAGTGGAGGCTGTTATAGCAGCAAAGGGGGGGACCAACTCCATATTAATACCCATGATTTTGGAATGTGTTGTTCGACGAGCAGGTGTCCACATACTTCTGGTCATGTAATGTAGCTCTCTCTCCACTAGGGGGACACAGGTACAGGCGGTTGCTCTGATCATCCTGTACCTCGTTGTAGAGAGATTACCTCTTGGAGGGGATGAGTGGGCAATGGGCTTGAGTGAGGGGAAAATAGATGCATGGAGAAAACCAAAAGCACTTGTTTGTGGCATGTGGAAAGGTCTCTTGTTGAGCTGAAAGCATGGGAACAGCCAGGGTGCTTCCAGTGTTACAGCACTCTATCCCCTGTACAACAATAGCACTCAGTCACTTCTGGTCCTAGCTCTGTATAGCTCTATCACTATTGTTGCCCTAGAGACACAAACACACAGGCAGCTCCGTGGCGTGAAGTCATCGTAACAGGAATTCCTCCTCCATTCTCTCATGGTTGGTCTAGTTCCGTAGTGAGGTAGGGTGTTCCGTAGTGTGCTCCGTAGTGAGGTAGGGTGTTCCGTAGTGTGCTCCGTAGTGAGGTAGGGTGTTCCGTAGTGGGGTAGGGTGTTCCGTAGTGGGGTAGTGTGCTCCGTAGTGGGGTAGTGTGCTCCGTAGTGGGGTAGTGTGCTCCGTAGTGGGGTAGTGTGCTCCGTAGTGGGGTGGTGTGCTCCGTAGTGAGGTGGTGTGTTCCGTAGTGAGGTAGGGTGTTCCGTGGTGCGTTCCATAGTGCGTGAGGTAGTGATTTCCATAGTGAGGTAGGGTTTTCCGTAGTGAGGTAGTGATTTCCGTAGTGAGGTAGTGTTTTCCGTAGTGAGGTAGTGTTTTCCGTAGTGAGGTAGGGTTTTCCGTAGTGAGGTAGTGATTTCCGTAGTGAGGTAGTGTTTTCCGTAGTGAGGTAGTGTTTTCCGTAGTGAGGTAGTGTTTTCCGTAGTGAGGTAGGGTTTTCCGTAGTGAGGTAGGGTTTTCCGTAGTGAGGTAGGGTGTTCCGTAGTGAGGTAGGGTGTTCCGTAGTGAGGTAGTGTGTTCCGTAGTGAGGTAGTGTGTTCCGTAGTGAGGTAGTGTGTTCCGTAGTGAGGTAGTGTGTTCCTTAGTGAGGTAGTGTGTTCCTTAGTGAGGTAGGGTGTTCCATAGTGAGGTAGGGTGTTCCGTAGTGTTTTCCGTAGTGAGGTAATGTTTTCCGTAGTGAGGTAATGTTTTCCGTAGTGAGGTAATGTTTTCCGTAGTGAGGTAGTGTGTTCTGTAGTGAGGTAGGGTGTTCCATAGTGAGGTAGGGTGTTCCGTAGTGTTTTCCGTAGTGAGGTAATGTTTTCCGTAGTGGGGTAGGGTGTTCCGTAGTGGGGTAGGGTGTTCCGTAGTGAGGTAGGGTGTTCCGTGGTGAGGTAGGGTTTGATGGCTTAACTGGACTGTTTTCATAGCTAGGTCTGGTGGCTGGTGACTGGCTACGTGTTCCTCCTGTCTGTTGGGTAACATGGCTGGCAGACATCTTATTGGCTGGGCAAGGGCATATGCCAGTGGTGGGAAAATAGCCCAAATAATCTTGTCAATACTTGGTCTTCAAAAGAGATGATTGGTGGGTGCTAACACACGATACGTAGTCTTTAGTTGTTGGGCAGGGAGGGATAAATCCAAACGGTGATGACACAGCAACAAGGCAGCAAGGTTATCTGTGATAATGACGGCACTGAATACCTTTGACTCCTACTCATCAATAGACAGTGATTTTTTTCTTCTCAAGTCGAATTGAGACATTCATAGATGAAGTCATACTCCCCTCGTCTACCTCGCCTTTCGCTCTTCAATATGATCTCTCTCCAGCTGGAGTTGATTTTCCGTCCCCTCTGTCAGTTCTTTGTTTTAGGGAGAACAAAACCAAAAAACCCTCAGAGATTGTAATATGTGTCATTAGCGTGATTGTTTTTTGTCTCCAGTCGGCGTGGCGTAACATCACCGATCTTCTCTAGCTCCGAGGCCAGCGGGCCAGATGGATGACAGTGATGTCATCAGCTGTTCTGTCAGGGGCGGAGCGTAGCCAAGTCTCTCTGCTTCTAGTTTGCAGGGGTTAACCACACACACACACACACACACACAGTTCCAGAAATGTTATGATGGGGGTCTTTGCTGCTGTACACCGTTCAGTCAGATCTGTCTGCAGTCTTATTTACTGCTCCTCTACACCAAGGCTCTTGGATCAGGACAACCACCGCATTGCGTCTGCTGCATATATTTCAAGAACAGCAGGCATATGCCAAGACCACTCACTGAAAAATGCATGAGCCATTCTGATGGGGCTATGCTGCTCTAAACGATCCAATTTGGATGTTGTAGTGACTAGCCTTTATTCATTGAGATATATTGTTTTTACTCATTATTCATTCATTCATTCATTCTCCAGATGGTTCATGGGGTCCAGGTCTGTCTCAGTCACGACCAGGACGCTGGAGACTGAAGTCAAGAGTACTAGCTTTGTTAGAATAAAGATACTTGATGTCGGTATGTCGCCGCTCTGCTGGCCAGGAGGAACACTGCCGAGACCTGAGTGACTGGCTAGGATTTACTCACGGGGCAGAACGAAAAGTGGGAGAGGCAGGGGGGGGGAGATGAGGAAGTTTTAGGGAGGTGGAGGAGATTAGAGGTTACATTTGAGAGAGGTACATGGATACAGGGGAGGAGGAGTGTAAGTGGGAGAGAGGGACGTGGATACAGGGGAGGAGGAGTGGGAGAGAGGGACGTGGATACAGGGGAGGAGGAGTGGGAGAGAGGGACATGGATACAGGGGAGGAGGAGTGGGAGAGAGGGACATGGATACAGGGGAGGAGGAGTGGGAGAGAGGGACATGGATACAGGGGAGGAGGAGTGGGAGAGAGGGACATGGATACAGGGGAGGAGGAGTGGGAGAGAGGGACATGGATACAGGGGAGGAGGAGTGTAAGTGGGAGAGAGGGACATGGATACAGGGGAGAAGGAGTGTAAGTGGGAGAGAGGCAGCTCTTTCTGTGATTTCCAATTCATTGGCGAGAGCCCTAGAGCCAATCAGAGGTGGTTAGCATCAGAGACGAGGGTCTAATGGTCCTCATGTAGTTTTCAACAGGGCCAGATGTGTCGAGTGGGAACCGGGGCCAGATGCAGGTAGACACAGGAAACCTCCCAAATGGCACCCTATTCCCTACATAGTGCACTTCTTTTGATCAGAGTCCTATGGTCAAAAGTAGTGCGTTTATAAATGGGGAATAGGGCACTACGTAGGGAATAGGGTGCTATTTGGGACAGAACCCCAGGAGAGCTGGAGCTGTGGATGCCACAGTGGTGGTAATGGATTGGTAAAGGGGTGTCTGGTATGTTATTGGTAGGGAGAGGTGTCTGGTATGTTATTGGTAGGGAGAGGTGTCTGGTTTGTTATTGGTAGGGAGAGGTGTGTGTTTGTTGCAAGTGACTCAAAGGGGGGATAGTGGGCTCGGAAAGGGATATGAGAGGCAGGAAGGGGACTTATAGTGTGTGAGAGTTGGTAAATGGTCTTGGAGAGAGTTTGAGGTATGGAATTGGAAGCAGGTGACAGTTGGTCATGGGGGGACTGTGGAATGTAGTCTTGTGTCAGGGGGCTAATGTTGAACAGGCCAGGTGTAGGAGTGAGAGGTGGTAGTAGGAGTGATGTAGTCTTGTGTCAGGGGGCTAATGTTGAACAGGCCAGGTGTAGGAGTGAGAGGTGGCAGTAGGAGTGATGTAGTCTTGTGTCAGGGGGCTAATGTTGAACAGGCCAGGTGTAGGAGTGAGAGGTGGTAGTAGGAGTGATGTAGTCTTGTTGTCAGGGGGCTAATGTTGAACAGGCCAGGTGTAGGAGTGAGAGGTGGTAGTAGGAGTGATGTAGTCTTGTGTCAGGGGGCTAATGTTGAACAGGCCAGGTGTAGGAGTGAGAGGTGGTAGTAGGAGTGATGTAGTCTTGTGTCAGGGGGCTAATGTTGAACAGGCCAGGTGTAGGAGTGAGAGGTGGTAGTAGGAGTGATGTAGTCTTGTTGTCAGGGGGCTAATGTTGAACAGGCCAGGTGTAGGAGTGAGAGGTGGTAGTAGGAGTGATGTAGTCTTGTGTCAGGGGGCTAATGTTGAACAGGCCAGGTGTAGGAGTGAGAGGTGGTAGTAGGAGTGATGTAGTCTTGTGTCAGGGGGCTAATGTTGAACAGGCCAGGTGTAGGAGTGATGTAGTCTTGTGTCAGGGGGCTAATGTTGAACAGGCCAGGTGTAAGAGTGAGAGGTGGTAGTAGTAGTGATGTAGTCTTGTGTCAGGGGGCTAATGTTGAACAGGCCAGGTGTAGGAGTGATGTAGTCTTGTGTCAGGGGGCTAATGGTGAACAGGCCAGGTGTAGGAGTGAGAGGTGGTAGTAGTAGTGATGCAGTCTTGTGTCAGGGGGCTAATGTTGAACAGGCCAGGTGTAGGAGTGAGAGGTGGTAGTAGGAGTGATGTAGTCTTGTGTCAGGGGGCTAATGTTGAACAGGCCAGGTGTAGGAGTGATGTAGTCTTGTGTCAGGGGGCTAATGTTGAACAGGCCAGGTGTAGGAGTGATGTAGTCTTGTGTCAGGGGGCTAATGTTGAACAGGCCAGGTGTAAGAGTGAGAGGTGGTAGTAGTAGTGATGTAGTCTTGTGTCAGGGGGCTAATGTTGAACAGGCCAGGTGTAGGAGTGATGTAGTCTTGTGTCAGGGGGCTAATGTTGAACAGGCCAGGTGTAGGAGTGAGAGGTGGTAGTAGTAGTGATGTAGTCTTGTGTCAGGGGGCTAATGTTGAACAGGCCAGGTGTAGGAGTGATGTAGTCTTGTGTCAGGGGGCTAATGGTGAACAGGCCAGGTGTTGGAGTGAGAGGTGATGTAGTCTTGTTGTCAGGGGGCTAATGTTGAACAGGCCAGGTGTAGGAGTGAGAGGTGGTAGTAGTAGTGATGTAGTCTTGTGTCAGGGGGCTAATGTTGAACAGGCCAGGTGTTGGAGTGAGAGGTGGTGGTAGTAGTGATGTAGTCTTGTGTCATGGGGCTAATGTTGAACAGGCCAGGTGTAGGAGTGAGAGGTGGTAGTAGTAGTGATGTAGTCTTGTGTCAGGGGGCTAATGTTGAACAGGCCAGGTGTAGGAGTGAGAGGTGGTAGTAGTAGTGATGTAGTCTTGTGTCAGAGGGCTAATGTTGAACAGGCCAGGTGTAGGAGTGATGTAGTCTTGTGTCAGGGGGCTAATGTTGAACAGGCCAGGTGTAGGAGTGAGAGGTGGTAGTAGTAGTGATGTAGTCTTGTGCCAGAGGGCTAATGTTGAACAGGCCAGGTGTAGGAGTGATGTAGTCTTGTGTCAGGGGGCTAATGTTGAACAGGCCAGGTGTAGGAGTGAGAGGTGGTAGTAGTAGTGATGTAGTCTTGTGTCAGGGGGCTAATGTTGAACAGGCCAGGTGTAGGAGTGATGTAGTCTTGTGTCAGGGGGCTAATGGTGAACAGGCCAGGTGTTGGAGTGAGAGGTGATGTAGTCTTGTTGTCAGGGGGCTAATGTTGAACAGGCCAGGTGTAGGAGTGAGAGGTGGTAGTAGTAGTGATGTAGTCTTGTGTCAGGGGGCTAATGTTGAACAGGCCAGGTGTTGGAGTGAGAGGTGGTAGTAGTAGTGATGTAGTCTTGTGTCAGGGGGCTAATGTTGAACAGGCCAGGTGTAGGAGTGAGAGGTGGTAGTAGTAGTCTTGTGTCAGGGGGCTAATGTTGAACAGGCCAGGTGTTGGAGTGAGAGGTGGTAGTAGTAGTGATGTAGTCTTGTGTCAGGGGGCTAATGTTGAACAGGCCAGGTGTAGGAGTGAGAGGTGGTAGTAGTAGTGATGTAGTCTTGTGTCAGAGGGCTAATGTTGAACAGGCCAGGTGTTGGAGTGAGAGGTGGTGGTAGTAGTGATGTAGTCTTGTGTCAGGGGGCTAATGTTGAACAGGCCAGGTGTAGGAGTGAGAGGTGGTAGTAGTAGTGATGTAGTCTTGTGTCAGAGGGCTAATGTTGAACAGGCCAGGTGTAGGAGTGAGAGGTGGTAATGCTGAGTGATTGGTGCTTTTTGAGGTCAGTTTGGTTTTGGTTTGATACAAATTTTGGGACTGTTGGAAACTACAACTCCCTACTACATCGCGCAGTTCAGGCTGGATCTGATTTATCTCTACAGAAACTACAACTCCCTACTACATCACACAGTTCAGGCTTGATCTGATTTATCTCTAGAGAAACTCCGCAATATACGCGATTTTAGCTAACGGGGGGAAAATGGAATTGAAATGATTGAAAAACATCAGATAATTTGTTTTTAAAAACTACAAAAATAACATAAATGTCAGTTAATCACTCAGCACTAGGAGATAGGGATCAACACCTTGCCACCAGACTATTTATAGACTATTCTTCATAAGCTAAAGAGTGAAGAGCCCTAAGACAGATCCCTGGGGGACCCCCATTGTACTCACACTGACCCTGAGCGAAATGGGACCCCCATTGTACTCACACTGGCCCCTGAGTGAAATAGGACCCCCATTGTACTCACACTGGCCCCTGAGCGAAATGGGACCCCCATTGTACTCACACTGGCCCCTGAGCGAAATGGGACCAAAGAGCTAAGTAAATACATTCTGTTGAGGTTTTTCCCACCACTTATAGTAAAACTAGCATTTGACATGTGACTAAATCAGTTTCACCTCATTACACCGTCTGACCCCTGTTCTAACACAGCAGTAAAACAAAGCTTAGCATTTGACATGCCACTATAAATCAGTGTCCACTCATGAACTGTCAGTGTCCCAAGGGCTAGAGGTTGAGAAACAATGGAATCGAGCTTTGTTTCTCAACAAATGTTAGCTCCAGGGATAGGCCTGCTATGTTGTGGTTATGCCTTGTGCAGAGACTGCGGACCATTTAAAATGAAAGCTACCACTTGGAAACGTGTTATTTTAGTGTCAGCTCACAAACTGAGGGAGCGTTCAGCAACAAAATAAATAACTGAATGACCAAGTTTAGCATTAACAGCATCCAATGGACTGGAGGTTGAAAAACAGATTGATATCCTGCGGTGTGGATGAGTGAACTCCAAACCTGTAATCTGTGGTTCTGTGTTGTGGCCCACTTCAAGCTGTGTAAGTTATCTTGTGTCTCGAGGGAGTGGAGAAAATCTCTGGTCAGGAACAGGCTGGCTCAATCTGGGACCCAAAAGTACTTAAAGGTTCTCCACAGTGATTTCACGTTCTATCCAAACCGAGCTACGGAACTCTGTTTGCTGTTCGCGTCGAGTTCCAACAATGTATGTAGAACTACGTAGTGAGACAACAAACCTCTGTTGGATCCGTTGCATGGACGGTGTAAAACCCTTTTTAGCTGTTAGTTGACTCTGTAGCCCCCCCCCCCCCCCCCTTAGAGGACCGTTCTGGAAACCAAGTGATTTGGTGTCAGCTCTCTGCCTGACGGACAGATCAGCAACATCCCACGGAGAAGGAAGAGGAGGAGGTTGAGGAAGATAACATGGGTGTGGATTCATTCCCTGGGAGTTTGACGAGTGTGTACTTCAAACCCCCTGTTGTCCCTTAGTGTTGCACTGTGAACCACACACAGCTCTCTGAGTTCTCTCATGACCCAGTGAGTGAAAGAGAAACCAAGACATGTCTTGCCAGGTCCCAGACTCGAGCTGCGACCCAAAAGGACTGAACTGTCCGATCATGGTCTCTCTCTCGCCATTCCAGTTGTTCTCTCTCGCCATTCCAGTTGTTCTCTCTCGCCATTCCAGTTGTTCTCTCTCGCCATTCCAGTTGTTCTCTCTCGCCATTCCAGTTGTTCTCTCTCGCCATTCCAGTTGCTCTGTGTTGTGGCCCACTTCAAGCCGACTGAGTTCTTCTGTTACTCAACAAGAGCCAGGAATAAGCTGTTATCTTAAAACCCTTTATCCCCCCCCCCCCCCCCCCCCCTTCCAGGAGTACATGGTGTATCGTAAACACACCTACATGCGTCTGGACGGCTCCTCCAAGATCTCAGAACGCAGAGACATGGTGGCAGACTTCCAGAGCCGGTGAGTAGTCTGTCTCTTAGTTCAACCGTTTTCTTCCTCAGTGGTGTAGGCTATTGGCTGTGGGTGGTTTTGACTCACTACTGTGTGTCTCTGTGTATTCTGGTGTGTCTCTGTGTATTCTGGTGTGTCTCTGTGTATCCTGGTGTGTCTCTGTGTATTCTGGTGTGTATCCTGGTGTATATCCTGGTGTGTCTCTGTGTATTCTGGTGTGTCTCTGTGTATCCTGGTGTGTATCCTGGTGTGTCTCTGTGTATCCTGGTGTGTCTCTGTGTATCCTGGTGTGTCTCTGTGTGTCCTGGTGTGTCTCTGTGTATCCTGGTGTGTCTCTGTGTATCCTGGTGTGTCTCTGTGTATCCTGGTGTGTCTCTGTGTGTCCTGGTTTGTCTCTGTATCCTGGTGTGTATCCTGGTGTGTCTCTGTGTATTCTGGTGTGTCTCTGTGTATTCTGGTGTGTCTCTGTGTATCCTGGTGTGTCTCTGTGTATCCTGGTGTGTATCCTGGCGTGTCTCTGTGTATCCTGGTGTGTCTCTGTGTGTCCTGGTGTGTCTCTGTGTGTCCTGGTGTGTCTCTGTGTGTCCTGGTGTGTCTCTGTGTATCCTGGTGTGTCTCTGTGTATCCTGGTGTGTCTCTGTGTATCCTGGTGTGTCTCTGTGTATCCTGGTGTGTCTCTGTGTATCCTGGTGTGTCTCTGTGTATTCTGGTGTGTCTCTGTGTATCCTGGTGTGTATCCTGGTGTGTCTCTGTGTATCCTGGTGTGTCTCTGTGTATTCTGGTGTGTCTCTGTGTGTCCTGGTGTGTCTCTGTGTATCCTGGTGTGTCTCTGTGTATCCTGGTGTGTCTCTGTGTATTCTGGTTTGCATTAGTTCTGCTCTCTGTGGGCCTTTGACGCTCTGCTTCTAGTTGTGGTGAGCGTGTGATACGTTGTAAACCATCTCTCTGGCTGTAAAATCTGCTGACGAGTATACCACCCTGCATCCCACTGCTGGCCAGATGCTGCTGGAAGTGGTTTTTGACGGCCAGTAGGAAGCACTCTTTCATCTGGTCAAAAAAATATCCCAAAGCCCCAGAGCAGTGATTGGGGACATTGTCCTGTGTAGGATGTGGTGTTTCGGATGGGACGTTAAACGGGTGTCCTGACTCTGTGGTCACTAAAGATCCCATGGCATTTATCGTAAGAGTAGGGGTGTTAACCCTGGTGTCCTGGATAAATTCCCAATCTGGCCCTCATACCATCATGGCCACCTAATCATCCCCAGCTTCCGATTTGGCTTATTCATCCCCCTCCTCTCCCCTGTAACTATTCCCCATGTGTTCTCAGTCATCTTACCTGGTAAAATAACGGATCATTAACAATAAATAATGTTCTTTCTCTTTCCTCCCTCCGTCTCTCAGGACTGACATCTTTGTGTTCCTCCTGAGTACGAGGGCTGGAGGTCTGGGCATCAACCTGACTGCTGCTGACACTGTGAGGAACTCTCTCTCATCCCCCACTTTCTCTCTCTGTCTCTCTCATCCCCCACTTTCGCTCTCTGTCTCTCTCATCCCCCACTTTCTCTCTCTGTCTCTCTCATCCCCCACTTTCTCTCTCTGTCTCTCTCATCCCCCACTTTCTCTCTCTCTCTCTCTCTCTCTCACTCATCCCCCTATTTCTCTCTCACTCATCCCCCTCTTTCTCTCTCTCTCACTCATCCCCCTCTTTCTCCCTCTCTCTGTCTCTCATCCCCCTCTCCATGTCTCTCTCATCCCCCTCTCTCTGTCTTTCTCCCTTAAAGTGGAGCCATTTAGATATGTATATATGTATAACTGCAGTGTGGCTGGTATAACTGCAGTGTGGCTGGTATAACTGCAGTGTGGCTGGTGTAACTGCAGTGTGGCTGGTGTAACTGCAGTGTGGCTGGTGTAACTGCAGTGTGGCTGGTGTAACTGCAGTGTGGCTGGTGTAACTGCAGTGTGGCTGGTGTAACTGCAGTGTGGCTGGTGTAACTGCAGTGTGGCTGGTGTAACTGCAGTGTGGCTGGTGTAACTGCAGTGTGGCTGGTGTAACTAACTGTTTTCACCAACTGATCTTTTCGGGGGCTGTGAGTAATTAGTCTCTCACACTCTCTCTCCCTCTCCCTGTCGCTCTCTTGCTAGGTGATCTTCTATGACAGTGACTGGAACCCTACAGTGGACCAGCAGGCTATGGACAGAGCTCACCGCCTGGGTCAGACCAAGCAGGTCACTGTGTACCGTCTGATCTGTCAGCTCACTATAGAGGAGAGGATACTGCAGAGGGCCAAGGAGAAGAGTGAGGTGAGACAATCTCACACACACACTACTTTGGGTCAAGAAGAAGATGGAGCTCACTACTGACGTCCTACCGGGTTTAATACGTCAAGGTACTGACATCCTACCGGGATTAATACGACACTCTGCACGGTACTGGCATCTTACCGGGTTTAATACGACACTCTGCACGGTACTGGCATCTTACCGGGTTTAATACGACACTCTGCACGGTACTGGCATCTTACCGGGTTTAATACGACACTCTGCACGGTACTGGCATCCTACCGGGTTTAATACGACGCTTTGCACGGTACTGACATCCTACCAGGTTTAATACGTCACGGTACCCTACATCCTACCAGGTTTAATACGTCACGGTACCCTACATCCTACCAGGTTTAATACGTCACGGTACCCTACATCCTACCAGGTTTAATACGTCACGGTACCCTACATCCTACCAGGTTTAATACGTCACGGTACCCTACATCCTACCAGGTTTAATACGTCACGGTACCCTACATCCTACCGGGTTTAATACGTCACGGTACCCTACATCCTACCGGGTTTAATACGTCACGGTACCCTACATCCTACCAGGTTTAATACGTCACGGTACCCTACATCCTACTAGGTTTAATACGTCACGGTACCCTACATCCTACCGGGTTTAATACGTCACGGTACCCTACATCCTACCAGGTTTAATACGTCACGGTACCCTACATCCTACCAGGTTTAATACGTCACGGTACCCTACATCCTACCAGGTTTAATACGTCACGGTACCCTACATCCTACCAGGTTTAATACGTCACGGTACCCTACATCCTACCAGGTTTAATACGTCACGGTACCCTACATCCTACCAGGTTTAATACGTCACGGTACCCTACATCCTACCAGGTTTAATACGTCACGGTACCCTACATCCTACCAGGTTTAATACGTCACGATACCCTACATCCTACCAGGTTTAATACGACGCTCCGAACAGTTTCTATTTTCTCACAGCTTTCTACCTTTTTTGGAGTGAAAACCTAAAGGCATTGATCCTAGTTAACCCTTTGTATCCATGTGTCGTCCTCTTCCCCCCCCATCAGATCCAGAGGATGGTGATCTCTGGGGGGAACTTTAAACCAGACACCCTGAAGCCTAAAGAGGTGGTCAGTCTGCTGCTGGACGACGAGGAGCTGGAGAAGAGACGTGAGGGGACTTTTCAGAAATGTGATTGGTTGCTGTGTTCCTGTGTTGTGTGAGAAAGCGTGTTTACTGATTGGCTGCTACCTCCTGTATTGTGTCCTGCAGTGCGTGTTCGTCAGGAAGAGAAGAGACAACAGGAGGAGTGCAGCAAGGTGAAGGACCGCAGGAGAAAGAGAGAGAAATATGCTGACAAGGTACAACGTTATGTCACGTCTTTTTAAACAATACATTTAAAGCGCCTTCGGAAAGTTTCAGACTCCTTAACTTTTTCCACATTTTGTTATGTTACAGCCTTATTCTAAAATCAATTCAATATTTGTTCCCCTTCAATCTACACACTATCCAGTAATGACAAAGCAAAGAGTTATAATTTTTTTTTTTTTTTTTTATGTTTGCTTATTTATACAAATAAAAATGAAAACCGATGAAAAACATCCCCACAGCATGATGCTGCCACCACCACGCTTCACCGTAGGGATGGTGCCAGGTTTCCTCCAGACGTGACCCTTGGCATTCAGAATCTTGTTTCTTATGGTCTGAGAGTCTTCAGGTGACTTTTGGCAAACTCCAAGCGGGCTGTCATGTGCCTTTTACAGAGGAGTGGCTTCTGTCTGGCCACTCTACCATTAAAGGCCTGATTGGTGGAGTGCTGCAGAGATGGTTGTCCTTCTGAAAGGTTCTCCCATCTCCACAGAGGAACTCTGGAGCTCTCTCAGAGTGACCATTGGGTTCTTGGTCACCTCCCTGACCAAGGCCCTTCTCCCCCTATTGCTCAGTTTGGCCGGGCGACCAGCTCTCGGAAGAGTCTTGGTGGTTCCAAACTTCTTCCATTTAAGAATGATGGAGGCCACTCTGTTCTTGTGGACCTTCAATGCTGCAGAAATGTTTTGGTACCCTTCCCCAGATCTGTGCCTCGACACAATCCTGTCTCGGAGCTCTACGGACAATTCCTTCGACCTCATGGCTTGGTTTTTGCTCTGACATGCACTGTCAACGGTGGGACCTTATATAGACAGGTGTGTGTGCCTTTCCACATCATGTCCAATCCAATTGAATTTACCACAGGTGGACTCCGAATAAGTTGTAGAAACATCTCAAGGATGATCAATGGAAACAGGATGCACCTGAGCTCAACTTGGAGTCTCATAACGAAGGGTCTGAATACTTATGTAAATAAGGTATTTCTGTTTTTTTTTTTTTTTTGAAATCAGTTTTTGCTTTGTCTGTACGGGGTATTGTGTGTAGATTGAGGATATTTGATTTATTTAATCCATTTTATTATAAGGCTGTAACATAACTAAATGTGGAAAAAGTCAAGGTTCTGAATACTTTGCACTGTATATGACATATTGATGTTCTCCACACCGGCCTTCATGCATGGAGATGTGGCCATGTGAATCCTGACCACTATGGCCCTGTGCAGCTGGTTGGCGGCCATTTTGGAAATGGCCGCTGGGGCCATCGGCAATGGCACTTAGCTAAAAAAAACACTTCTGTCCTAGCTGTGTGAAATTTTGTGCCTTACAAATGTCAATGACACAAATCTGGAGAAAAAATATATAAAATGCCCATTTATTAGTTAGAGAGGAACATTGGGGCTTTTAATCCCACTACTCACATCAAAGAGGATTACAGCACGGTGCCTCCCTTACAAGGGGAAGAGCAGGAAGCCACTGAAGGTGCTGTGGTTATTCCCCGTTGTCAAAGATCCGTGTATCTTTAAGGAGATGTGTGAATCTGAGGTAGTACACTCCTCTCACTGATGCAGTGAAGATTCCTGCAGAGAAAGATTTAGCACTGTCTCTCATATACATTGTTTATTAATGCTGCACTCTAGCTGGATGGCATATACACCAGTTTATTAGGTACGCCCATCTAGTACCGGGCTGGGACCCCCCCCCACCTTTGCCTCCACTATAGCCTGAATTATTCAGAACATGGAAACGTTGCTCAATTGGTATCAAGGGACCTAACGTGTGCCAGGAAAACTTCCCCCACACCGTTACACTACCGCCACCAAGCCTGTACCGTTGACACCAGGCAGGATGGGTCCATGGACTGTACCGTTGACACCAGGCAGGATGGGTCCATGGACTGTACCGTTGACACCAGGCAGGATGGGTCCATTGACTGTACCGTTGACACCAGGCAGGATGGGTCCATGGACTGTACCGTTGACACCAGGCAGGATGGGTCCATGGACTGTACCGTTGACACCAGGCAGGATGGGTCCATGGACTGTACCGTTGACACCAGGCAGGATGGGTCCATGGACTGTACCGTTGACACCAGGCAGGATGGGTCCATGGACTGTACCGTTGACACCAGGCAGGATGGGTCCATGGACTGTACCGTTGACACCAGGCAGGATGGGTCCATGGACTGTACCGTTGACACCAGGCAGGATGGGTCCATGGACTGTACCGTTGACACCAGGCAGGATGGGTCCATGGACTGTACCGTTGACACCAAGCAGGATGGGTCCATGGACTGTACCGTTGACACCAGGCAGGATGGGTCCATGGACTGTACCGTTGACACCAGGCAGGATGGGTCCATGGACTGTACCGTTGACACCAGGCAGGATGGGTCCATGGACTGTACCGTTGACACCAGGCAGGATGGGTCCATGGACTGTACCGTTGACACCAGGCAGGATGGGTCCATGGACTCATGCTGCTTACGCCAAATCCTGACTCTGCCATCAGCATTACGCAACATGAACCAGGATTCATCAGACCAGGCAGTGTTTTTCCTGTCCTCAGTTGTCCAGTGTTGGTGATTCATCAGACCAGGCAGTGTTTTTCCTGTCCTCAGTTGTCCAGTGTTGGTGATGGCGTGCCCACTGGTGAGCTGCTTCTTCTTGTTTTTAGCTGATAGGAGTGGAACCCAGTGTGGTCGTCTGCTGCAAAAGCCCATCCCTGCAATATCCCGTCTCGTCTGCTTGTGGGTTGTCTCTGTAGCGTCAGTACCTTGGCTCTCGATCAAACCCTCTCTGAGTCGGCCAATGTGGGAGAATTGGACATATTTAACAAAGCTAAGGTCTGTGGTAAAAGCTGACCACCTAACGTGCCATTGTAATCTGATGCTGAAAAAGTCTGTGGGAAAATGGAGCCTGTTGTGAAGGTCTCTCATCTTCATCTTCATTAAATCTGTTGAGGTTTTTGTTTCCACAGTTGTCACGGAAACACAGCCAAGTGCTTTATTAAAGGACGGTCTTTTGACTTTTCATCTATTTGTCTTTTACGACCCAAGTCCATTCAGATCCGAGAGGAGTTCCACATCTTTCATATAACACCATCCCTATAACATCCCCTCTCTCCCCCCTCCTTACCCCCCTCTCGCTCTCTCTCTCCCCCCCTCTCGCTCTCTCTCTCCCCCCCTCTCGCTCTCTCTCTCCCCCCTCTCGCTCTCTCTCTCCCCCCCCTCACTCGCTCTCTCTCTCCCCCCCTCACTCGCTCTCTCTCTCCCCCCCTCTCGCTCGCTCTCTCCCCCTCTCGCTCTCTCCCCCCCCTCTCGCTCTCTCTCTCCCCCCCTCTCGCTCACCCCCCCCTCGCTCTCTCTCTCTCTCCCCCCCTCTCGCTCTCTCCCCCCCTCTCGCTCTCTCTCTCTCCCCCCCTCTCGCTCACCCCCCCCTCGCTCGCTCTCTCTCTCTCTCCCCTCATATAGAGAAAGAAGGACGACGAGGACCCTAAGGATCCTAAGAGGAGGAAAGACGTGAACCTGGTCATCCCTTACAACCTGTCTGCGGACAACTCTAACCTCTCAGCCGACGGAGATGATTCATTCATCAGTGTAGACATGGACGACTCTGCCATGCCTAGTCCCTTCAGTGAGGTGAGAGGGGAGGGAGGAGAGGGGAGGGAGGGTTGACCTGCTGTGTCTGCGACCTCTGACCTTACTGACTCACTCCTTCACCTTCTATTGGTCTTTCTCTGTGTTGTTCTTCATCTATCTTCTGTCTCCATTGTGGACACTGCTGTTCCCTTTCCCCTCATACTTGTATCCCTTCTTCTGTCTCCACCTCCTTTGTGTTTCGTTCTTGGCATTCCTGGCCCCTTTCTTCTTCTTCCTCACCCTAACCCCCAGGTGTGTGCGTCTCTCCTGTCTCTCCCTGGTCAGATCTCTCTGAGTAGTGAGCTCCAGCCCAGCTCCTTACCTCCAGACCAGGACCCAGACCAGGACCCAGATCCAGACCAGGATGAGAGCAGTAGTGACATGCTAGTCATCGTAGACGACCCTGTGTCTTCAGCACCACAGTCCAGGGCCACCAACTCACCTGTCAGCGTGTCTGGATCCATGTCGGACAACATGAACGGTAAGACAATGATAGTTAAACGATTTAAAGAATCAGTCCGTCAGTCAGTTTAGGCAATTGATGAACACAGGACTGATTGTGATCGAGCAAATTAATTGATTGTTCAGTCAATCCATCCATCAATTAATTGGTCAATCAATGAACATCTGAGTGATTGTAGTACTTGAAGCTATCCTGTACAACGTGGGTGGTCCGTGATTGGGTGATATGTGTTCAACTCCAAGACAAAGGTTAAGTAATGAATCATGCATTATCATCTACTCTGGCACCTGGTGAAAACCTTTTGAGCTCGCATAGTAGTAGCATCAAAATCTCTGACAGTTTTGACACACCGATGAGGTCAGCGACGCTACGTGGTAGCGACGAGGTCAACGACGCGACGTGGTAGCGACGAGGTCAACGACGCGACGTGGTAGCGACGAGGTCAACGACGCGACGTGGTAGCGACGAGGTCAACGACGCGACGTGGTAGCGACGTGGTAGCGACGAGGTCAACGACGCGACGTGGTAGCGACGAGGTCAACGGCGCTACCACGTAGCGACGAGGTCAACGGCGCTACCACGTAGCGACGAGGTCAACGGCGCTACCACGTAGCGACGAGGTCAACGGCGCGAGGTCAACGGCGCTACCACGTAGCGACGAGGTCAACGGCGCTACCACGTCAGTCAGAAGTGGTAGGCCCTAATCGGTGTGACTGGCTAGCTGAAGGTGATGTTCTCCTCTTTATTTAGATCACAGTAGTATTATCTGAGAGAGTGAGTCTGTTACCCTATATGAATGCGATACCTGATTATTTGAGCCTGTGCCATTTAGAATTTGCTGAAAGCTATCAACAATAACTCAGAAATGTGATTTACAGTGCTCGCAGTTTGCTGTTAGGTACATTATGGCACTAGGCCTATGTTCCTCTTGGCTTGTGTTTTCTGTCCAATGGTTTCTTGGAAGAATTGGGTCAATTTAATGGTGGTTTAAATTCTGACCCCTCTGACGTACTTTCAAAGTGTCTTGTGACCCACCTGATCAATAAAACAATATTTCAAACTAGCATTAATGATTTAGCTGCTTTAGTTCTGGCCCAGGAGAATCTAGCCAACTCCAATCCTCCTTTTGGGAAACTCTACAATCAGAACCAGTCCCAGAATAACACATTCTAGAAAAATAAAGTTGTTGGCGTTGTCATGGTGATGTGTTTGTGCCAATAGAATGAGTGATGACTCTGTGCTAATGAGATGAGGGCTGTAGTGTAGTCGACTGGGCTGGGGGTTGGAAGGTTTAGGGGCTGGATGAAGGGTGTAGTGTAGTCGACTGGGCTGGGGGTTGGAGGGTTAGGGACTGGATGAGGGCTGTAGTGTAGTCGACTGGGCTGGGGGTTGGAGGGTTGAGGTTTAGGGACTAGATGAGGGCTGTAGTGTAGTCGACTGGGCTGGGGGTTGGAGGGTTAGGGACTAGATGAGGGCTGTAGTGTAGTCGACTGGGCTGGGGGTTGGAGGGTTGAGGGTTAGGGACTAGATGGGGGGTGTAGTGTAGTCGACTGGGCTGGGGGTTGGAGGGTTAGGGACTAGATGAGGGCTGTAGTGTAGTCGACTGGGCTGGGGGGTTGAGGGTTAGGGACTAGATGGGGGGTGTAGTGTAGTCGACTGGGCTGGGGGTTGGAGGGTTAGGGACTAGATGAGGGCTGTAGTGTAGTCGACTGAGCTGGGGGTTGGAGGGTTAGGGACTAGATGAGGGCTGTAGTGTAGTCGACTGGGCTGGGGGTTAGGGACTAGATAAGGGCTGTAGTGTAGTCGACTGGGCTGGGGTTGGAGGGTTAGGGACTGGATGAGGGCTGTAGTGTAGTCGACTGGGCTGGGGGTTGGAGGGTTGAGGTTTAGGGACTAGATGAGGGCTGTAGTGTAGTCGACTGGGCTGGGGGTTGGAGGGTTAGGGACTAGATGAGGGCTGTAGTGTAGTCGACTGGGCTGGGGGTTGGAGGGTTGAGGGTTAGGGACTAGATGGGGGGTGTAGTGTAGTCGACTGGGCTGGGGGTTGGAGGGTTAGGGACTAGATGAGGGCTGTAGTGTAGTCGACTGGGCTGGGGGGTTGAGGGTTAGGGACTAGATGGGGGGTGTAGTGTAGTCGACTGGGCTGGGGGTTGGAGGGTTAGGGACTAGATGAGGGCTGTAGTGTAGTCGACTGGGCTGGGGGTTGGAGGGTTAGGGACTAGATGAGGGCTGTAGTGTAGTCGACTGGGCTGGGGGTTAGGGACTAGATAAGGGCTGTAGTGTAGTCGACTGGGCTGGGGTTGGAGGGTTAGGGACTGGATGAGGGCTGTAGTGTAGTCGACTGGGCTGGGGGTTGGAGGGTTAGGGACTAGATGAGGGCTGTAGTGTAGTCGACTGGGCTGGGGGTTGGAGGGTTAGGGACTGGATGAGGGCTGTAGTGTAGTCGACTGGGCTGGGGTTGGAGGGTTGAGGGTTAGGGACTAGTGGAGCGCTGTAGTGTGGTCGACTGGGCTGGGGTTGGAGGGTTGAGGGTTAGGGACTAGTGGAGCGCTGTAGTGTGGTCGACTGGGCTGGGGACTAGGGGATTACACTAAAGAGGGAGATTTTAGCATGTAGACTACAATATCATGCAGAAAGCAGGGTGAGGTAAGTGGGAGAGGGAGATGAGATGGAGTAAGGGAGGGATGGGGGAGGAGTGCATCCTCTGAGTGGAGAAGTTGTGGTATATTACCATCTGTAATGGGGAAAGAGGGAGAGGAGGAGGAGGAGGAGCAGGGTGATGTCTGAACCACAGCGTCTGGATCAGAACCCAGAAATTAAGAAATTATTTGGGCTACCACCTCAGAGGAGAGGATTGGGCCAATCATCAGACCAGAACACACTGGAAAATGAGATTGTCTGCCACGGTTGTATGGGAGTACTTGTTAAAGTCTTAGACAGATGATGTAACAGGGTTGAATATACATGATGGTAGATGTGAAGTGTTAGTCAAATCAATCAAATGTATTTTTTTAAAGTCCTTTTTACATCAGCCAATGTCACAAAGTGCTGTACAGAAACCCAGGCTAAAACCCCAAACAGCAAATGGCATGGAAAAGCACCAGTAAGCCAGTGACTCAGCCCCTGTAATAGGGTTAGAGGCAGAGAATCCCAGTGGAGAGAGGGGAACCGGCCAGGCAGAGACAGCAAGGGAGGTTCGTCGCTCCAGTGCCTTTCCGTTCACACTCCTGGGACAGACTACACTCAATCATAGGACCTACTGAAGAGATGAGTCTATAAAAAAAACTTAAAGGTATAGACGGAGTCTGCATCTCTCACATGGATAGGCAGACCATTCCATAAAAATGGAGCTCTATAGGAGAAAGCCCTGCCTCCAGCTGTTTGCTTAGAAATCCTAGGGACAATAAGGAGGCCTGCGTCTTCTGACCGTAGTGTAGGTATGTACGGCAGGACCAAATTGGAAAGATAGATAGGAGCAAGCCCATGTAATGCTTTGTAGGTTAGCAGTACAACCTTGAGATCAGCCCTAGCCTTAACAGGAAGTCAGTGTAGAGAGGCTAGCACTGGAGTAATATGATCAAATTTTTGGGGGTTGTAGTCAAGATTCTAGCAACCGTGTTTAGCACTAACTGAAGTTTATTTCGTGCCTTATCCGGGTAGCCGGAAAGTAGATCATTACAGTAGTCTAATCCAGAAGTGACAGAAGCATGGATGAATTTTTTTCAGCTTTTTCTTTTTTTGTTGTTGAGAGGAATAGGATATTCGATATAGGCCGATTCGTTTTTTTCCCCGTTTTTTTCTGGGTCATGGTTTGGCTTTTTCAGAGAGGGTTTATTACTGCCACTTTTAGTGAGTTTGGTACACATCCAGTGGACAGGGAGCCGTGTATTATGTTCAACATAGGAGGGCCAAGCACAGGAAGCAGCGCTTTCAGTAGTTTAGTTGGAACAGGGTCCAGTATGCAGCTTGAAGGTTTAGAGGCCAAGACTATTTTCATCAATGTGTCAAGAGATATCGTATTAAAAAAACTTGAGTTTCCCTTGATCCTAGATCCTGGCAGTGTTGTGCTGACTCAGGACAACTGAGCTTTGGAGAAATATGCAGATTTAAAGAGGAGTCTGTAATTTGCTTTTTTAATGATCATAATCTTTTCATCAAAGAAGTTCATGAATTTATCACTGCTGAAGTGAAAGCCATCCTCTCTTGGGGAATGCTGCTTTTTAGTTAGCTTTGCGACAGTATCAAAAAATAAATTTTGGATTGTTCTTATTCTCCTCAATTAAGTTGGAAAAATAGGATGATTGAGCAGCAGTGAGGGCTCTTCGATACTGCACGGTACTGTCTTTCCAAGCTAATCGGAAGACTTCCAGTTTGGTGTGGCGCCATTTCCGTTTCAATTTTCTGGAAGTTTGCTTCAGGGCTCGGGTATTTTCTGTATACCAGGGAGCTAGTTTCTTATGACAAATGTTTTTTTGTTTTTATGGGTGCGACAGCAACTAAGGTATTACGCAAGATTACATTTTGTTACACAGTTAGGTGTTTAACCGATTTTTGTACTCTGACGTCCTTGGGTAGGTGGAGGGTGTCTTGAAGGGCATCTAGGAATCTTTGGGTTGTCTGAGAATTTATAGCACAGCTTTTGAATGATCCTTGGTTGGGGTTTTAGCAAATTATTTGTTGCGATTATAAAAAATAATAAAATGGTGGTCCGATAGTCCAGGATTTTGAGGAAAAACATTAAGATCCACAATATTTATTTCACGGGACAAAACTAGGTCCAGAGTATGAGTGTGACAGTGAGTAGGTCTGGAGACATGTTGGACAAAACCCACTGAGTCGATGATGGCTCCGAAAGCCTTTTGGAGTGGGTCTGTGGATATTTCCATGTGAATATTAAAGTCACCAAAAATGTGAATATTACCTGCTATGACTACAAGGTCCGATAGGAATTCAGGGAACTCAGTGAGGAACGCTGTATACGGCCCAGGAGGGCTGTAAACAGTAGCTATATAAAGTGATTGAGTTGGCTGCGTAGATTTCATGACTAGAAGCTCAAAAGATGAAAACGCAGTCATTTTTTAAATAAATTCAATTTGCTATCGTAAATGTTAGCAACAATGACCTTAACTGCCTTGGAAATGAGGGATCTAACATTAAGTAGCCCTATTTTGAGATGTGAGAGATCACAATCTCTTTCAATAATGACAGGAATGGAGGTCTTTATTCCGGTGAGATTGCTAAAGCGAACACCGCCATGTTTAGTTTTGCCCAACCTAGATGGGGATAGCTGAGCTGACTACACTGCTAGTGGCAGATTTTAAACTGTTCTCTCACTCTCTCCCCCCTCTCCCTGGAAGATTATTTTCCTCGACTCTCCTCTCCGTGACCCGGAAACCGAAAAGTGGCCGCCGTATGTAGGAGTGTCAATTGGTTAATAGGCGAATGGAGGCGTGTCTTCCTCTATCCTCCCACGAGGAAGCACAAGTCAGCAGAAGCTTTTTAGAATGTGACTGTCCCTTTGAATCAGCTGTTATCTCCGAATAGAAAACCACACATTTCAAACGATACGCTACTTGTCTTTTTATATAGAAAATGTCTCGCACAACAAGGGTAAATAGGTTTTATTTTTTTTTACAGATTTACGCATGTTCCTCTGTAAACTTAATTTGTCTGATGTACTAGTGGAGGAGAATTATTTCATACTAGCGCATTTGTTTCCACGTTCCCCTCTCTTTGCCGCTTCTCCTCGATTTCCTTAGATTTTTTTTTTCAAAAGGAGGTGAGGACGGAGGAGAGGACGTGAGGAGTCGAGCAAAAGCAAGACATTAAACCAGTAGATGGGGATAGCTCTGACGCCATCCACGTGTTCCTATGGAAAACTCCCGATGGCTCATGAAGATGGAACTATTTGAATTTGAAGTGCACCATAATGCTGATTGGGGCTGAATGGCACCAAAAAGTAATGGTTAAATTGCTCGTAACTAGCAAAGGATCATGGTCGATGTAGTCATTTTCATCCTAAGAAAGTCAACATTAATTTCTATGGCATGAAGGCGAGAGCCGCCTTGTTGCCTGCCGGCCCACCGGCTCCAATCCAAAATGGATCACTATTTAATTAGATTTCTCGATTTGTATTTAACTTTTTAACAATTCACAGTTGGGGTTTGAACTTGATCATTTTAGAGCCCAGAATTATTGGGTGTAATTTCCATAGGTGTTCTAGGACAGACCAGGGCTTTTGGCACTGCTAGGTTTCTAAACAGTAGCCGAACCAGCAGAGTTGGTGACTTCAACGCTCCAGACCAGACACTGGGTGGCCTGAGCAAAACCAATTGAAATCGCCTCTCCTTTCCAGGTGTGTCTAATCAGGACACGTCCAGTCCGGGGCGAGGAAGGTCTGGTAGGAGCCGGGGACGACCCAAAGGCTCTGGGTCCAGTTCTGGAGGCGGAGCCAAGTCTGCAGGGAAGGGGCGTGTCAGGAAGTCGACAGCGGGCAGCGCTGCCGCCATGGCAGGAGCGATGGCCGGCGCTGCAGCAGCCTCAGCAGCCTACGGATACAGTGTGACTAAAGGTATGTTAATGAGTTTAAGGTTTCATTAAGTCATATGCAGTTGCTTTGTTTATGTAGTCCATTTATGTGAAGAATGAGTTTAAGGTTTCATTAAGGTGTGTAGTTGCTTGGGTCATTGAAATATTCGCAGGAAAGCTGATGAAGCTCAGGTATTCTTCTATGAAAAATGGCAAAACACACATTTACAGTTTAATGTTAGATCTGGCATGCAAAGCAGCAAACAGACTTTCACCTTGTTTTCATTGTTTTGTCTCTAGTGCCACAGTTGGAAGTTTATTTATTTGTTTATTTTACCAGACCAGGTCAATTAAGATAAAAAAAATAAAAAAAACTCTTGTGATTTATCATCTGTCTTTGCCTTCTCCTCCCTCGCCCCCTTCCCGACCCTCTCCCTCCTCCTCCCTCGCCCCGTTCCCGACCCTCTCCCTCCTCCTCCCTCGCCCCCTTCCCGACCCTCTCCTTCCTCCTCCCTCGCCCCCTTCCCGACCCTCTCCCTCCTCCTCCCTCGCCCCGTTCCCGACCCTCTCCCTCCTCCTCCCTCGCCCCCTTCCCGACCCTCTCCTTCCTCCTCCCTCGCCCCCTTCCCGACCCTCTCCCTCCTCCTCCCTCGCCCCCTTCCCGACCCTCTCCCTCCTCCTCCCTCGCCCCCTTCCCGACCCTCTCCCTCCTCTTCCCTCGCCCCCTTCCCGACCCTCTCCCTCCTCTTCCCTCGCCCCCTTCCCGACCCTCTCCCTCCTCCTCCCTCGCCCCCTTCCCGACCCTCTCCCTCCTCCTCCCTCGCCCCGTTCCCGACCCTCTCCCTCCTCCTCCCTCGCCCCCTTCCCGACCCTCTCCTTCCTCCTCCCTCGCCCCCTTCCCGACCCTCTCCCTCCTCCTCCCTCGCCCCCTTCCCGACCCTCTCCCTCCTCCTCCCTCGCCCCCTTCCCGACCCTCTCCCTCCTCTTCCCTCGCCCCCTTCCCGACCCTCTCCCTCCTCTTCCCTCGCCCCCTTCCCGACCCTCTCCCTCCTCCTCCCTCGCCCCCTTCCCGACCCTCTCCCTCCTCCTCCCTCGCCCCCTTCCCGACCCTCTCCCTCCTCTTCCCTCGCCCCCTTCCCGACCCTCTCCCTCCTCTTCCCTCGCCCCCTTCCCGACCCTCTCCCTCCTCTTCCCTCTCCCCCTTCCCGACCCTCTCCCTCCTCTTCCCTCTCCCCCTTCCCGACCCTCTCCCTCCTCTTCCCTCGCCCCCTTCCCGACCCTCTCCCTCCTCTTCCCTCGCCCCCTTCCCGACCCTCTCCCTCCTCTTCCCTCTCCCCCTTCCCGACCCTCTCCCTCCTCTTCCCTCTCCCCCTTCCCGACCCTCTCCCTCCTCTTCCCTCGCCCCCTTCCCGACCCTCTCCCTCCTCTTCCCTCGCCCCCTTCCCGACCCTCTCCCTCCTCTTCCCTCTCCCCCTTCCCGACCCTCTCCCTCCTCCTCCCTCGCCCCCTTCCCGACCCTCTCCCTCCTCTTCCCTCGCCCCCTTCCCGACCCTCTCCCTCCTCCTCCCTCGCCCCCTTCCCGACCCTCTCCCTCCTCCTCCCTCGCCCCCTTCCCGACCCTCTCCCTCCTCCTCCCTCGCCCCCTTCCCGACCCTCTCCCTCCTCTTCCCTCGCCCCCTTCCCGACCCTCTCCCTCCTCTTCCCTCGCCCCCTTCCCGACCCTCTCCCTCCTCCTCCCTCGCCCCCTTCCCGACCCTCTCCCTCCTCCTCCCTCGCCCCGTTCCCGACCCTCTCCCTCCTCCTCCCTCGCCCCCTTCCCGACCCTCTCCCTCCTCTTCCCTCGCCCCCTTCCCGACCCTCTCCCTCCTCCTCCCTCGCCCCCTTCCCGACCCTCTCCCTCCTCTTCCCTCGCCCCCTTCCCGACCCTCTCCCTCCTCTTCCCTCGCCCCCTTCCCGATCCTCTCGCTCCTCTTCCCTCTCCCCCTTCCCGACCCTCTCCCTCCTCCTCCCTCGCCCCCTTCCCGACCCTCTCCCTCCTCTTCCCTCGCCCCCTTCCCGACCCTCTCCCTCCTCCTCCCTCGCCCCCTTCCCGACCCTCTCCCTCCTCTTCCCTCGCCCCCTTCCCGACCCTCTCCCTCCTCCTCCCTCGCCCCCTTCCCGACCCTCTCCCTCCTCTTCCCTCTCCCCTACCCTTTCCCCCTCTAGCAGGTCTCCCTGCAGCCTCCCCCCTTCAGCCGTCTCTGGGTCGGTCAGGGACGGCCCCAGCCTTCTCCCCCAGCAGCAGTTCCTCTCCCAAGGGGAAAGGTGGCACTGTGGCCCCCAGCCAGAGTGACCCCCAGCAGAAACAACCAGGACATAGCCACCACCACAGTCATGGACATGTGACAGGAAGGAAGGGCAAGGGACCTGGCGGACCTGGGGCTCGATAGCATGTAGAGATGATGGACATCAACACAGTACACACACACACACACACACACACACACACACACACACACACACACACACACACACACACACACACACACACACACACACACACACACAGTCCTAAGGATCTGATAGAGGCCAGAAAGATCCAGCCCTTCTGCTATTGTGGGAGTCTTCTGTGTTTTAAACCAACACATCTGCTGCACTGACCAGCTTCAACTGTGAGCCCATGTGACCTGCTCCACAACCAATCAACCCAGAGGTGAGATGTTCCTTAACCAATCACATACCTCACTACCTGGAGGACCATGCTATCCCAGAAGGCATAGCGACGTAACAAATGGGCACTGTCGGGCATGATGGACACTAAACTATTTTGTGTGTACACACACACACACACACAGACCATCATCATCGCAAGGTCCAAAACAGACCCTCATCGCTTCCACCAATCACCTCTTCCTTCCATTAGTACCGTCCTCAGTGGACAGTTTCTGCCTCCAGCGTGTGTGTGTGTGTGTGTGTGTGTGTGTGTGTGTTGTGACCAAGAGTATTAGAGTATTTCAAAGTGGTTTCTCTGTGACGAAAATAGACTTGGTTTTCTGTCTAGTGAAAAGCAACTAGCCTGAGTAGCACCTGTCTGTGCTGTATTGAGAACTCCCTTTGACACTCTGTGAGTTTGCAATAAAGCACCAGCAGACAGACAGGCACTCGGGCTTTAAGGCAACACCTTCCAGCAACACCGCATCCACGCGTTAAGGGCTTCTAACATAGAGTGCTCTCTCCAAATGGTGTTCTCCACTGAGCCGTCTCATCCGTTAGGTAAAACAACTTGTTTAGGATTAGATCGGAATGCTTGCATCAAACGTTAGGTTTATGTCATATGTTTTAAAACACGTAGTAATGTTGAACTACTCTTCTCTGCATTTCAACAACAGAATGTAAATTCGTACCAAAACAACTAAAACGGACTGCTTTTTTAATTATAGCTCTTATTTTTATATTTATAGACCAACCGATGTTGTCATAGTGACCCATATCAAAAATGGCAAATTTCAATACCGTTTTGAAAAAAGCCTCTCTTTCTCCATAGAGTTTATCCCAACACAATGAGAAATGAAGGAATTCTAATATATATATTTTGTCGGATGAGAACAGATTGAAGGGGTATTTTGTGGTAAATTGAATTCCAAAGTGGTGAGCACTGCTTAATAAAGATGTGTTGCTGATCTGTTTGTGTAAAACTCTAGTGTGCTTCTGAAATGACACCCTGTTCACTATATCGTGCCCTACTTTTTGATTAAACTCGGGCCAAAAGTAGTGCACTATTTCAGGAATAGGGAGCCATTTCCGTTGCAACCTAATAGGTGTCCTTTAAAACTTAACTTGGATTGTAATATGTACCATAGAACTGAAGTTAATTTAAAAGTGGGTAATAATTTATCAGAATTCATGTGAACATTGTAAAAAAATTTATTGATGCCATTTTTATTTTTTAAAACAGAAAGAGAAAAAAAAAAGTTATACTTCTGATCAGAATCTTTTGTCTTTGTGATGTCATTCAGTGATGTTTTTGGGTATGATGACTCGTGTTAATTATAAGTTGTTGGACTAGGGTTGCCAAATCCTGGTAACTTTCCCACATTTCCCCGATTTTTTTATTTTTTATTTTATTTTAATTTTATTTAATTTTGTTTGATTTTTCCCCCAGAAGTGTCGGTTGGAGGATTCTCTGAATTTCTGCTTAGTCATTCCCTCGTAATTCCACATCTTCCAACCAGGATTTCTAGAAAACCGGGGAATTTTGGGAAAGTTAGCGTAATTGTGCAACCCTATGTGGAACCAAGCACTATGTCTAGTTTTGAGAGTTTGTTCTGTGTTGGATACTATAGTGTGATGATGAAATCTCTTCTCCTATAACATGTAAATAAAAATTGAGGGCGACATGTTGACCCCTGGTTGGTTCTTCCCCCAGTTTGCCTGTCTATTTTTATAGGTCATGTGTAAATATGAATACAAAGCTGTCATTTTACTAACCGGAGAAGCCAATTCAAAATAAAAGATTGATTAATCAACTTGTGTTGTGATGATGCGTTTAACAGCATATGCACTGGACATGTACAGTAGACCTACTGTGAAACATTTCTTAGGTCAGAAAACAAATTTTTCCCTTCAGAAAAGGTCATAAATATTCAAACAGTTTACTACAGATAAACCGATGCAAAGCATAGACACACTTCAACCAAGGAGAGTTTGAATGAATAGCTCGGTTCACTGTGCTCTTTCAGCTGCTCTTGACTGTCACATATTACGCAACCATTTACTGCTATGTATTTCTGCTATGTATCTCATATAGCCCTGTGGAGGTTTGTTTTTAGTCGTACAGTCTGTCCCCGTGGGAGAGTTAGCTGCTGGTTATCTTTGGAGCAGGTTTTTGTAAAGGCAGCTAGTGCAGCACTGTGGTCTAGCCAAGCTTAGAGTCCAAAATGACACCCTATTCCGAACATAGTGCACTACTTTGAACCAGAGCCCTAAAAGCCCTGGTTGAGAGTAGTGCACTATAAAGGGAATAGGGTACCGTTTGGGATGTGAAGCCAGACCAGAAAGTATTGAACACAGTGATGAAACCAGAGCAGAATGTACTGTACACTGATGAAATCAGAGCAGAAAGTACTGGACACACTGATGAAACCAGAGCAGAATGTACAGGACACACTGATGAAACCAGAGCAGAAAGTACTGGACACACTGATGAAACCAGAGCAGAATGTACTGGACACACTGATGAAATCAGAGCAGAATGTACAGGACACACTGATGAAACCAGAGCAGAAAGTACTGGACACAGTGATGAAACCAGAGCAGAATGTACAGGACACACTGATGAAACCAGAGCAGAAAGTACTGGACACACTGATGAAACCAGAGCAGAAAGTACTGGACACAGTGATAAAACCAGAGCAGAATGTACAGGACACACTGATGAAACCAGAGCAGAAAGTACTGGCGACACTGATGAAACCAGAGCAGAATGTACTGGACACACTGATGAAACCAGAGCAGAAAGTACTGGACACACTGATGAAACCAGAGCAGAAAGTACTGGACACACTGATGAAACCAGAGCAGAATGTACTGGACACACTGATGAAACCAGAGCAGAAAGTACTGGACACACTGATGAAACCAGAGCAGAAAGTACTGGACACACTGATGAAACCAGAGCAGAATGTACTGGACACACTGATGAAACTGGTCTTATTATGTAATGCAGTAGTCTGACCTTTGGGTGTTGATGTCGAAGGTGAGACACACACAGTACAGTAGCTCTTCTCTTGGTAATGTTATTAAACTCTATTCTCACAGAGTGGAAGGGTTATTCTTGGTAATGTTATTGAACTCTATTCTTACAGAGTGGAAGGGTTATTCTTGGTAATGTTATTGAACTCTATTCTTACAGAGTGGAAGGGTTATTCTTGGTAATGTTATTGAACTCTATCCTCACAGAGTGGAAGGGTTATTCTTGGTGATGTTATTGAACTCTATTCTTACAGAGTGGAAGGGTTATTCTTGGTAATGTTATTGAACTCTATTCTTACAGAGTGGAAGGGTTATTCTTGGTAATGTTATTGAACTCTATTCTTACAGAGTGGAAGGGTTATTCTTGGTAATGTTATTGAACTCTATTCTTACAGAGTGGAAGGGTTATTCTTGGTAATGTTATTGAACTCTATTCTTACAGAGTGGAAGGGTTATTCTTGGTAATGTTATTGAACTCTATTCTTACAGAGTGGAAGGGTTATTCTTGGTAATGTTATTGAACTCTATTCTTACAGAGTGGAAGGGTTATTCTTGGTAATGTTATTGAACTCTATTCTTACAGAGTGGAAGGGTTATTCTTGGTAATGTTATTGAACTCTATTCTTACAGAGTGGAAGGGTTATTCTTGGTGATGTTCTTTCAGACGAGTGGAAGGGTTTGTCCAGTGTGTCACATTCAAGCATGGTTGCAATTTTTGATCTAGAGGATACCATTTAGATACACTGATGGACTGTTATGAAACCCCCAAAATGTCTTAGTTGGTCAGTGGCCCTTAAAAGTGATGTCATTGGTCAATTTCAAAATCCTTTATCGTAAGCTATGGGCATTCTGTTAATGGTCAAGTTAAGAGAATGTCCTCAATGTTGACACGTGTACCTGCTTTTACCATAAACGATTGTTCAGTCTTCGACTTTGTCTTCTGCCGCCTTCCGTTGTGGTAACTCAACATGGGAAATGAATTATTTCTTTAGAAGAATTGCCATCTAAAGTGTTCTAGAACCAGTATGAGGTTCCCTCTATGTTCTACTATAATATTGGCCTCAGGTGTTGATGCGTCTCCATTTCCTTCCTGACCTATCAGAGAGCTGCAGAATCTAATCACATGACTTCCCAGAGATGCACCGTCACCCCCGGTAACAGGTTACCTAAGACTGGACCTAGTCTGATTTGAGTCACATCCAAAAGGACCAGCCAATGTTGGAAAGCACTGTGTGTGTTTGTGTTCAGCAGCCAATGGGAGGTGTACTCTGAAGTGTATTTGGTTGACACCTTTGTGTGTTCTGGTGAGATGTTTGGGAGTGCTGTGTGTACGTATGCAGTTAGTCGACGCCTTGTAATGAGTACTGCATGTTCCCTCAGTTGGCATTCAGCAGCATCATGTTTATCCAAACATGGAGCCAATGGGTTCCTCACCTGAACTTGTCATATTTTACAGTCTACTGCAGTGGTTGTATAGGAGTGCTGGTATCGGCCCCATACCAAGTTGAGATGACAATATGGATGGTTGGTGAAAGACAGTTCTTCTTGGGTAGATCGGAACACTGCCTACTTACGGCTATGGACCATGATTAGGAACGAAAACAGCAACAGAAAAATATGTTTTGACCATTTATTGGTGGGATCTACTAATCGACTGGATTTAAAAGTAACCTTTTACAACAAAGGTGTATGTAACATATCAGCTAGTTGGCAAATGAGTGACAATAGTTGAAAAAAAACACCAGATCATACCTACATCAGTAGTTCAATGGACATGAAATTGAGAACCGTTAAAGCAGTGTCCCATTTAAGACTGAAATACAGTAGTGCCTAAACCAGAACTGAAAAGATAGAACCGTTTATTCAACAGTGACATCTAGTACACAGAGTCCACTAAATTGTCTGGCTTGACAAAGTAACTTCACACCAACTAAATATTCATGCTTGGGTAAAAAATAATTATAATAAAGAGGCAGGCACTCGTCAACTCAAAGTACATGCTTCCCTTTGTACCTCTTCAAGTCAGTCCTTTATGGCGTCAGGTTAACAGTGGATGGGATAAGACAAGCTACACCATTACAAATACACAAAGGACTGGAACACAGCTGTTTTTATGAAGTTAGAGACTGACTGGGCTAGCCTGTTACAGATAACACGTTTACACCAAGGTTGTAGCCCAAATGGCACCCTATTCCCTACATCAGACACTACTTCAGTAGTTCACCATATGTACTAGGGTACCAATAGGAGAGCCCTAATCGTAGTATAGATGGAAGGGTATGGGCTACTGAGCCCCTAGCAGGTATGGCACTAGAGCCAGAGCTGCAGCCTCGATGGAGAACAGGTGTGGGTCGTCTACGTGAGGGCAGCTCCTCCTCATGAACTCAGCCAGGCGGAGAAGATACTCCAGATTGTGACCCGTCTTGCCCTGCCTGGTGGCGATCTGGTGCCCTATCACCTCAGGGCTGGCTGGCCCCAGGAAGAGTGGGTTGTCTGGGGTAGCAATGTAGAGGAGAGCCTGTTGGGTCTGGTTCATGTGGTCATCCTCGGGGATGAAGTCTACGAGCTTGGTGACGTAACCGCCGCACACGGCCTCGCGCACATTCAAATACTTAAGGGACTCCTCGACCTGGGAACCGGTCACCTCGAAGGCCACGCCCCAGGTAGTTGCCTATTGAAAGTAAGATGTCATTAGACACTTCATTCAAGCTGACATTTTGTATAGAGGAAAAGCTAGAGATGTCTGTTAGACAGGTCGTTCAAAGACAAACAAGTGGATATTTCGCATTAATATAAATGGAAATGAGTAATAAGGTTTGAGTTCTGTTGTGTGGAAAGTACATAACTAAACCCAAAAAGGCATCATTTAGGAGGAAGTTCCACTTACGTCATCATCCTCAATCAGCGTCACCACTCTTCCGGGCTGCGTAGGAGAGAAAAATAGGTCAACAACACAGACTAAAGCCATAGTTAGCCATGTATCCAAGTTGTACAGCGACCACATCAGGGCGTGGTATCAAACTGTACATGCAACAACACTTTATGGTCATAGTAAATATTGATATTCATCTTACTAGGTCATCATTTCCACGATGGAAGTTGTCTCCGTGCCAGAAGCGTCTCTTATAGCCATGGATGTAGCCGACCTTGCTACTCTTGTATTTGAAGTCAGGCTTCCACACCAGAGAGCCGTACCCGAAGATCCACAGACTAGTCAGGCTGGTCTTACCGGCGATGATATCTTTAGGCTTCATTTTGGTCAGTAACTAGTCTTTTGATTTTCAAATTAAGTGATGGTCAAAATAAAGAATAATTGGGTTGAGGACTCAATTTATTAGCTAGCTAGGTAATGTTAGCTTCCTTCGATCAAGGAGGAGCGGTATAGGTTGGCTCACAGTAATACCGCGGACGGTATTAGAGCCCAACTGCTTGGCAGTTGTGAAGATGGAGTATCGGAGTCCATTTTGCCTTGCACGATGCATGCCGATGCATTAGTTTCGCCGCATACTGACTTAAAAATCCATAGTAGCCGCTTGGCTAGCTTTTCGTATCAAAATAAAACAGGCAAAAACCGTTTGGCTAGCTATCCAAGCCAGCCGGTAGTTTACGACGAACCGAGAACTTATTTATGAAACCGTTTTTTAAGGAGTTGATCTTAAGGTTTCTTCGGAGAAAGCTTTGCGCTCAGTCGTGTAGTCGTTCTCTTGATACCAAATGGCGTATTCTCATGGTAAATATATATCCAAGAGTCCAAATGGGTTCGACACTTATGACTATGTTTTCAACCAATTACATCTCAGAGAGGCTGATTTTCATGTGGTGGTAGCGAATCAGAGATGCGTGTCCCAAATACGTAGGAATTCCAAACCACGCTCAAAATTCTATTGGCGTTGAGGGTAAAATTAAAACACGCCCATGCCTTGCAGCGATTAGCTTGTAAAAGCATCAATCATAACAGACAAGCCTCTGATTGGGTACTTTTAAACTGTCACCCCAGACAACTATGCATCTCATTATCCATGACTGGCTGATGCAATTTACCTCAGCATTTCAGGCCAGTCAATAGCCCGAGACATTGCATCAGATTCATAGTAGATACCAAGTCTCTCAATTTGGGGGAGTTGAACATCTTATCATCTTAACATGGAAAATATACTAATAAAGTCAAGTGGACAAATAGTGGAAGGTCAATGAAGGTTTAGGCCTAAATTCGATTTTGAATGATTGGAGGCCTATCTATCTAGAAAGTAAGGAAAGAGCCAAATCATTGTTCTTGTTTGGATCGTGTAGCCCAGGGGTGTCAAACTCAAATACCCAGTGGGCCAAAATGTAAAACCTGAACAAAGTCGCGGGCCAACATTGAACAATGAACCTTTTAATATGGACCCAAACAAGTTTTGCTTTAACATTGAATATGGAACAAGCATCGCTTATTACCATACAATATATAATTTAATAGGGGAGACATGCAAAATCGAATTTTAAATGAAAAAACACATCAATGGCATTCATTTATTAAATAAATACAATTTAAATAAAAATCGTATGCCTCTTTTCTATTTGCAGCCTTCTGATTTAAATACCAAAATAAACTTTTTCCACTGGCTAATAATTTTACAAATAAAATGATAATAAATCAATCAACCATTCAAGCCCATGCCTTGTAGCAAGAAAAAGTGCACAAAGAAAACGTTAATTATTGCACACTGATCACGGCAGCTTTATTTCAGTTACACATTTGGAAAATTCAAAGATTTCCTTTCCTGTGGTTGTGCCATGCATTGATTTGAATCCCAATAGCTCCTCCGTAACACACAGATTTGAGTCCACTCCACGGATGAAGACTGACAGCTGAGCAGTATCAGATGCGTCGCAGCTCTCATCCACAGCGAGGGAGAACGCAACGAAATCTTTTCCCTTTTCCGTCAGCTGGTCATACAGATTGGTGGCAAGATCACATGTGCGATCAGCTACTGTGTTCCTGCTCAGGCTCACGTTTGAAAATGCTTGCTTTTTCTCTGGGCATACGAGGTCACAAACTTTCATCATGCACTTTTTCACGAACTCTCCCTCATTAAAGGGCTGGGCTGATTTTGCGATCTCTGCTGCCACTATATAACTAGCCTTTACAGCAGCCTCACTTTGTGATGTGGCTTTTTTGAACATATTCTGTTGTGAAACCAAACTTCTTTTCATCTCCTCTACTTTCTGGCTCCTTTGAGTCATGTCCAGGTCCTTGTATTTGTCATGGTGTTTCGTTTCATAGTGTCGTCTAATGTTGTACTCCTTACTTACAGCCACGTTGACTCAACAGGTTTGTCTTTTACATATGTAAACAGATATTCTGCCTCCCACTTGTCCAGAAAGCTCCTGTTTTCTGCCTTTCATTTCGCCATTTTTGGGAAGGGATCGCGTGCTGACAGTTGTAGCGTCTATGTTGCTATGACTACTGTCACAGAGGAGAGGGCGTTTCTGGGTCCTGTCCTGATTGGCGCGCGAAAACAACAGCAGAGCATTATGGGATTCGTAGTATTAGCGGTGAATGCGCTGTATAATACCGGCGGGCCAGCTCTAGTAGTAATTTGGTATTGTCTCGCGGGCCAAATATAATTACACGCCCGCGGGGCAGGGTTTGACACCCATGGTGTAGCCTATGCAATTCGGCCTACGTTTGTCTGTGTCGAGCGAGCGTGTGTGTGTGATTGAGGGGGGGGGGGGGGGTAATGTGCCTTGGACATCAGAGTGCGCTTCCTCTGCGTCATACATATTGGTTTTACACCGTGGCCACGGGGCAATACTGTAACATAGCCTACTGTATACTCAGCTCAAATATCCAATGGCACGAACAAAGGACAATACCACGTACTCTATCCTCCTTCCCGCTTTCCTCTCTCACTCAGCCAGGTGTAAAAGCCATGTACACTCCGATTATATAAATCTGTGGTGCACTCTAGGCTGTGGGCTAGACATTGTTGAAACCTGCCTAGACAAGTAGCCTATAGGTCTACTGTAATGTACAGGATGTGCCTTCCTTCACACTGTACTGTACTTCACTGCTGCAAGCTCCATGAAACTGATGAGAATAACTGTCTGGACTAGTTCAAGACTAGCTTAAATTAAAACAAAAGCCATGTTAGTTACTATAGTCGATCCATGAGCTGTATCAAGCAGGAGAATCTTAATACTAGATTATATATAAATAGCTTGGCATTAGCTTGTATGATACGATTCAGACCTCTGTGTAAGCTGTTTATTATAAGTCTACTGTGCACAAGCCTTCCTTCTGCCTCAGAGATTTCCACCGAGGGGACAAAACATTAAGGACACCTGCTCTTTCCGTGCCATAGACTGACCAGGTGAATCCAGGTGAACGCTATGATCCCTTATTGATGTCACTTGTTAAATCCACTTCACTCAGTGTAGATATAATATTCATTGAATATTTATTGATTCAAATATTTTCTTAGTGTTTCAGATACGTACAGAGCCTTCAGAAAGTATTCAGACCCCTTGACTTTTTCCACATTTTGTCACATTACAGCCTTATTCTAAAATGGATTAAATCGTTTTCCCCCTCATCAATCTACACACAATACCCCATAATGACATCACAATACCCCATAAGCAAAAACGTTTTTTTAGAAATGTTTGCAAATATATACAACTGAACTATCACATTTACATAATTATTCAGACCCTTTATTCAGTACTTTGTTGAAGAACCTTTGGCAGCAAATACAGCCTTGAGTCTTTTTCCTCCCATTCTTCTCTGCAGATCCTCTCAAGCTCTGTCAGGTTGCATGAGGAGATGTTCGATCAGGTAAAAGTCCGGGCTCTGGCTGGGCCACTCAAGGACATTCAGAGACTTATCCCGAAGCTACTCCTTCTTTGTACTGGCTGTGTGCTTAGGGTTGTTGTCATGTTGGAAGGTGAACCTTCACCCCCCAGTCTGAGTTCCTGAGCGCTCTGTAACAGGTTTTCATCAAGGATCTCTCTGTACTTTGTTCCTTTCATCTTTCTCTCGATCCTGACTAGTCTCCCAGTCTCTGCCGCTGAAAAACATCCCCACAGCATGATGCTGCCACCACCATGCTTCGCCGTAGGGATGGTGCCAGGTTTCCTCTAGTTGTGACAATTGGCATTCAGACCAAAGATTGCAATCTTGGTTTCATCCGACCAGAGAATCTTGTTTCTCATGTTCTGAGAGTCTTTAGGTGCCTTTTGGCAAACTTCAAGCGGGCTGTCATATGCCTTTTACTGAGGAGTGGCTTCCGTCTGGCCACTCTACCATAAAGGCCTGGTTGGTGGAGTGCTGCAGCGATGGTTGTCCACAGAGGAACTCTGGAGCTCTGTCAGCGTGACCATCGGGTTCTTGGTCACCTCCCTGACCAAGGCCCTTCTCCCCCGATTGCTCAGCTTGGCCGGGCGGCCAGCTCTAGGAAGAGTCTTGGTGGTTCCAAACTTCTTCCATTTAAGAATGATGGAGGCCACTGCGTTCTTGGGGACCTTCAATGCTGCAGAATTTTTTTGGTACCCTTCTCCAGATATGTGCCTCGACACAATCCTGTTTCGGAGCTCAATTCCTTCGAACTCATGGCTTGGTTTTTGCTCTGACATGCACTGTCAACTGTGGGACCTTATATAGACACCTTTCCAAATCATGTCCAATCAATTGAATTTACCACAGGTAGACACCAATCAAGTTGTAGAAACATCTGAAGGATGATTAATGGAAACAGGATGCACCTGAGCTCATAGCAAAGGGTCTGAATAAATAAATGTGGATTATGTGTTGTGGATATATGGTAGTGGAGTAGGGGCCCGAGGGCACACACTTAGTGTGTTGTGCATTCTGTAATGAATGTATTGTAATGTTTTTAAAAATTGTATAAACCGCCTTAATTCTGCCAGACCCCAGGAAGAGTAGCTGCTGCTTTGGCAGGAACTAATGGGGATCCATAATAAATACAAATACAAAACTCACCTGTTGTATCCCTGGTATGGTGTTTCTCGGTAATAGTCTCAGCTCTGTAATGTGACTGAACTGGTCATTTATTATACGGGTTCATTTCAGAGATAAAGATCTGAAATAAGGACATGACTGCTTGATCTCTCCTCAATGATGTAAAACCCAACTTTAAGATCATTGAAGCAATAGGATTTAAATGCATATTCTGTTTCCTGATAGAAAACAAGACTGAACCAGAAGGAATGTTCATCACCAACAGAGTTGCTTGACTGTACTGGCTACAGTGACTGACGGTCAGGGAGCGTTTTACTGACACCTCGTGTTAGTTAGGGGAACTACAACCACAGATTAGGAAGGCCAGCTGTATGATGGGCCCGATTCCAGATTTAGGAAACTACACCTTTCTTACGCACGCCTTTCCTACGCATTTCTCAGTAGTTGGTATTTAAACTTATCTTATGCTGGTGCATAACGAGTTTTGCAGGTGTGGTTCTCTTGCGAGCGCCGAATAAATGTAATTCAACAGCTGGAAACCCTCCCACTTGTTGGCCAACAGATTTTCTCGTGGAGTTTTCATTGAATATGGTTTTCAGTACACTTATCTTAAGCCATCCCTTTAAATACGTTGTACCTTTAATTTGAATTTTGTCGACAGACTAGAATACATCTAGAGAGACCGGGTTCAGAAAATAGGGATCAAATAAAGAAAGACATCTAAATATATACATATATTCGACTCCGTTTCAACCAACTGGTAGGTTAAAAAATACCCTGATCTTGTAATTCTTTAGGCATATTTTGGGGTTATGAAAGTATGTACGAATCATAAAAATAAAATAAAACATTTTGGAGAGCCTTTAATAAACATGAAATAAATTGATGAATCAAAAATACATCGGTTTTATTCATTCAGAAAATTGCCACATTCAGTTATTTAACTCATGGTACTGTTGGAAGATCAGTGTACATGGAATTATAATATGGAGAATAGTGTACAATAGTAGGCTATACCCTTGTCTATTGCCTGCACTAACCATGGAACTATGTGATGACACGGCCAAGTATTTGCGCCGTGCGTCGGGTTCAAACTGTTACAGCTTGTTCTGCGCTCCTCTACATTCCCTTTGTCTGCAACTTAACTCAGGTCGGAATCAGGGCCCAGCTGCCCAGGAGAAGAAGGCTCTGACTGTAGCACTGCACTGTGAGACATGGGCAACACACTGCACTGTGAGACATGGGCAACACACTGCACTGCACTGTGAGACATGGGCAACACACTGCACTGTACTGTGAGACATTGGCAACACACTGCACTGCACTGGGAGACATGGGCAACACACTGCACTGCACTGTGAGACATGGGCAACACACTGCACTGTACTGTGAGACATTGGCAACACACTGCACTGTACTGGGAGACATTGGCAACACACTGCACTGCACTGTGAGACATTGGCAACACACTGCACTGCACTGTGAGACATGGGCAACACACTGCACTGTACTGGGAGACATTGGCAACACACTGCACTGTACTGTGAGACATTGGCAACACACTGCACTGTACTGGGAGACATTGGCAACACACTGCACTGTGAGACATTGGCAACACACTGCACTGTACTGTGAGACATTGGCAACACACTGCACTGTACTGTGAGACATTGGCAACACACTGCACTGTACTGGGAGACATTGGCAACACACTGCACTGTACTGTGAGACATTGGCAACACACTGCACTGTACTGGGAGACATTGGAAACACACTGCACTGTGAGACATGAGCAACACACTGCAGTGTGAGACATTGGCAACACACTGCACTGTACTGTGAGACATTGGAAACACACTGCACTGCACTGTGAGACATTGGCAACACACTGCACTGTACTGTGAGACATTGGCAACACACTGCACTGTGAGACATGGGCAACACACTGCACTGCACTGTGAGACATGAGCAACACACTGCACTGTGAGACATTGGCAACACACTGCACTGTGAGACATGAGCAACACACTGCAGTGTGAGACATGGGCAACACACTGCACTGTGAGACATGGGCAACACACTGCACTGTGAGACATGGGCAACACACTGCACTGTGAGACATGAGCAACACACTGCACTGTACTGTGAGACATTGGCAACACACTGCACTGTGAGACATGAGCAACACACTGCAGTGTGAGACATGGGCAACACACTGCACTGTGAGACATGGGCAACACACTGCACTGTGAGACATGGGCAACACACTGCACTGTGAGACATGGGCAACACACTGCACTGCACTGTGAGACATGAGCAACACACTGCACTGCACTGTGAGACATGGGCAACACACTGCACTGCACTGTGAGACATGGGCAACACACTGCACTGCACTGTGAGACATGGGCAACACACTGCACTGCACTGTGAGACATGGGCAACACACTGCACTGTGAGACATGGGCAACACACTGCACTGTGAGACATGGGCAACACACTGCACTGTGAGACATGAGCAACACACTGCACTGCACTGTGAGACATTGGCAACACACTGCACTGTGAGACATGAGCAACACACTGCAGTGTGAGACATGGGCAACACACTGCACTGTGAGACATGGGCAACACACTGCACTGTGAGACATGGGCAACACACTGCACTGCACTGTGAGACATGAGCAACACACTGCACTGCACTGTGAGACATGGGCAACACACTGCACTGCACTGTGAGACATGGGCAACACACTGCACTGCACTGTGAGACATGGGCAACACACTGCACTGCACTGTGAGACATGGGCAACACACTGCACTGCACTGTGAGACATGGGCAACACACTGCACTGCACTGTGAGACATGGGCAACACACTGCACTGCACTGTGAGACATGGGCAACACACTGCACTGCACTGTGAGACATGGGCAACACACTGCACTCCACTGTGAGACATGGGCAACACACTGCACTCCACTGTGAGACATGGGCAACACACTGCACTCCACTGTGAGACATGGGCAACACACTGCACTGCGAGACTTGGGCAACACACTGCACTGCAATGTGAGACATGGGCAACACACTGCACTGCATACTGAGACATGGGCAACACACTGCACTGCACTCTGAGACTTGGGCAACACACTGCACTGCACTGTGAGACATGGGCAACACACTGCACTGCACTGTGAGACTTGGGCAACACACTGCACTGCACTGTGAGACGTGGGCAACACACTGCACTGCACTGTGAGACATGGGCAACACACTGCACTGTGAGAAATAGGCAACACACTGCACTGTGAGAAATAGGCAACACACTGCACTGTGAGACATTGGCAACACACTGCACTGTGAGACATGGGCAACACACTGCAGTGTGAGACATGGGCAACACACTGCACTGTGAGACATGGGCAACACACTGCACTGTGAGACATGGGCAACACACTGCAGTGTGAGACATGGGCAACACACTGCACTGTGAGACATGGGCAACACACTGCACTGTGAGACATTGGCAACACACTGCACTGCACTGTGAGACGTTGGCAACACACTGCACTGCACTGTGAGACATGGGCAACACACTGCACTGTGAGACATGGGCAACACACATCACTGCACTGTAAGACATTTCTATGCATTTATGTATTTTGTAGAATAATTAGTGCTTTTTTTTCATTCATACCATTACATGTCTTTGTGCTTTTGTCAAAACTTTTTATTTCCCTTATTGTTCTGTGTTGGTGGTTTGTTACTTGGCTTTTGTACGACTTGTGAAAACGTCTGTTTTGTAAACCATGTTGTTTAATGACTGTGTCTAAACAGAATTCCTTCAATGAGCAAGACAATATTGCCAATGGAATTTCAAACCATGTACGGGGATCTCTTGAGAATATGACATGCCACATATTTAGGGTTACATAAAGAGATGGAACAGGAGATAGTCAGAAACCATGTTTCCTCATTCCCAACCAATGACGTCAACACAAAGATTGCCCTGTTTTCCCTAAACAGAATAAATCGAGTTGATTAGGAATGTTTGTTTCCCCGTCCCATATTTGTGTGGCCATTGTTTCCTGAAAAGCCCATGCTTCCACCACGCAATGCCAGAAGAGTACAGGGCTGACCGCAAATCACAGGAGTGTGTTCCAAATGGCACCCTATTCCCTATATAGTGCACTACTTTAGACCAGAGCCCTATTCCCTATTATAGTGCACTACTTTAGACCAGAGCCCCATTCCCTATACAGTGCACTACTATAGACCAGAGCCCTATGGCACCCTATTCCCTAATACTGCACTACTTTAGACCAGAGCCCTATTCCCTATATAGTGCACTACTTTAGACCAGAGCCCTATTCCCTATATAGTGCACTACTTTAGACCAGATACCTATTCCCTATATAGTGCACTACTTTAGACCAGAGCCCTGTGCGCTATATAAGTCAATATGGTGCCATTTGGAATTCAGATTTGCGATCTCAGGGAGAGATGTGTGAGAAAAGTAATTGGCCTCCGCCGGCATGTTCTGCATTTGTTTTAATCAGGCAGGAAGTAGGAAGTGATGTCACTAGGTCACAAACAGGATGCTGTGATTATAATACAATGAGAATGTTTGGCCACATTATGGAGACCCAGAGGCCAGAGGCCAGAGGCCAAGCCCTTTTAGTACACTGTGACTGTGTACTGTGTGTACTGTGTGTACTGTGTGTGTGTACTGTGTGTGCCTGAGCGTGCATTATGAGAGAGAAAAAAAAGTGTTTAGGTGTGTGTGCATACTGTATGTATTGTAAGTGTGTCTATGAGAATGTGTTGTGTGTGTGTGTGTGAGTAAGTCCGTGTGTGAGAGGAGAGAGGATTCCACAGTCCCTCGGTGCGGTCGGGCAGTTGTCAGGGTAACAGGTAGAACGCTGTGTGTGAGCAGTAGGGGGGGGGGGGGTGCGCCAGACGTTTCACAATTCTGTCGTAGTCCTGAACTAACTCACCTAGTCACGGGCTTGATGATTTGTTGACAATTTGAATCAGGTGTGATAGCTGTGGAATAGTTAAACGCCTGGGGTCCCCGAGTAAAGTGCTGTTACTCTCCATTCAGCTGTACCGTTACTCTCCATTCAGCTGTACCGTTACTCTCCATTCAGCTGTACCGTTACTCTCCATTCAGCTGTACCGTTACTCTCCATTCAGCTGTACCGTTACTCTCCATTCAGCTGTACCGTTACTCTCCATTCAGCTGTACCGTTACTCTCCATTCAGCTGTACCGTTACTCTCCATTCAGCTGTACCGTTACTCTCCTTTCAGCTGTACCGTTACTCTCCATTCAGTTGTACCGTTACTCTCCATTCAGTTGTACCGTTACTCTCCATTCAGCTGTACCGTTACTCTCCTTTCAGCTGTACCGTTACTCTCCATTCAGTTGTACCGTTACTCTCCATTCAGTTGTACCGTTACTCTCCTTTCAGGGCCAAATCTGAACTAGCTCGAGATCTATTTGTCTGAACTTTTCCTACAAATCTCCCATTGACAACATCTGAACATGATTTATAATGAGAGACTGCATGAGTTAATCCAAGTTATATGAACACGGATCTCAAAGTCTCTAAAGGATGATGTTAGCCAGCTGAATGAGCTGTCGCATGAGGAGAGGAGGCCAACTTCACTCTCTCAACGTCCCAACCCTGGACTTGCTTGAGAGAGGATGCCAACTTCACTCTCTCAACGTCCCAACCCCTTGACTTGCTTGAGAGAGGATGCCAACTTCACTCTCTCAACGTCCCAACCCTTTGACTTGCTTGAAAGGTGAAGCCAATTTTACTCTCTCAGACTCTCGATTCACAGACTCTAGAGTTGATTTGATGAAGTCAATTAACCTTTGAATGTTAATCTCTTCTCTGGCCATTTACCTCAGGCTAAGATTATGATTACATCCCAAATGGCACCCTTGTTCCCTAAATAGTGCACTACTTTCAACCAGAGACCAATGCGCCCTGGTCAAACGTAGTGCACTAAATAGGGAATAGGGTGCCATTTGGGATGTTTGCAAACATTTGGCACAATGAGGGCTAGTAAGCTATAAATTGTAACCTCTCTCAGGGATCACCTTTAATCTCTGACCCCTGACCTATAAGGTGTAACCTCTCTCTGTGCTCACCCTTATCCTCTGACCCCTGACCTATAAGTGGTGACCTCTGGGCTTCTCCTGATGTTCCTCCACGGTTCCTGTGTGTGTGTGTGTGTGTGTGTGTGTGTGTGTGTGTGTGTGTGTGTGTGTGTGTGTGTGTGTGTGTGTGTGTGTGTGTGTGTGTGTGTGTGTGTGTGTGTGTGTGTGTGTGCGTATCTGAGACCCAGGCAATACCAGGCGTGAGCCCCACAGAGGAGCCAGATTGTGCACTCTGACAGGTCCATAAAGTTTTTTGACGTAGTGCCCAAGGCAAGGCAGGGGGATTTTTAAAATGATATTTCTCTTTCTAGCGAACTTAACCTACTGCCTTCCATCTGGGCTGCTCTCCCTCCCTAAACACATTCACAGCCCCAAAACTAGGCCTTCTACATGAAGGGCTTTTTTAGGACCTCTGTGTGTGTGTGTGTGTGTGTGTGTGTGTGTGTGTGTGTGTGTGTGTGTGTGTGTGTGTGTGTGTGTGTGTGTGTGTGTGTGTGTGTGTAGGGGGTGTGTGGAGGGGGTGTGAGGTGGATAGGTTGCCTTTAACCCTGAAGGGGAGTCGGTGGCCTATGGCTGCCTGAAAGTGTGTGTGTTTTAATGGGCTCTGTGGTCTAGTCTGGTCTGTGTGTGTGTGTGTGTGTGTGTGTGTGTGTGTGTGTGTGTGTGTGTGTGTGTGTGTGTGTGTGTGTGTGTGTGTGTGTGTGTGTGTGTGTGTGTGTGTGTGTGTGTGTGTGTGTGTGTGTGTGTGGAGGGGGTGTGTGGAGGGGGTGTGTGGAGGGGGTGTGAGGTGGATAGGTTGCCTTTAACCCTGAAGGGGAGTCGGTGGCCTATGGCTGCCTGAAAGTGTGTGTGTTTTAATGGGCTCTGTGGTCTAGTCTGCTCTGTGTGTGTGTATGTGTGTGTGTGTGTGTGTGTGTGTGTGTGTGTGCTGCGTAGTGCATGCAGGGCAAGAGGCTTGGCATATGCCACTGTTTTTATGGCAGAGCAGGGTCTCACCCCGCACACCGCGGCATCTGCTTGGCTGAGCCCTTTGTTAGGGAGGGTGTGTGTGTGTGTGTGTGTGTGTGTGTGTGTGTGTGTGTGTGTGTGTGTGTGTGTGTGTGTGTGTGTGTGTGTGTGTGTGTGTGTGTGTGTGCGTGTGTGTGTGTGTGTGTGTTTGGCTGAGATCTCTCTATTAAGAAGGGTGTGTGTGTGTGTGTGTGTGTGTGTGTGTGTGTGTGTGTGTGTGTGTGTGTGTGTGTGTGTGTGTGTGTGTGTGTGTGTGTGTGTTTGGCTGAGATCTCTCTCTTAGGGAGTGTGTGTGTGTGTGTGTGTGTGTGTGTGTGTGTGTGTGTGTGTGTGTGTGTGTGTGTGTGTGTGTGTGTGTGTGTGTGTGTGTGTGTGTGGAGGCGTGGTGTAAGGGGGTCTTCTCAGCCCCTCGGCTGTTTTTGTTTCACCATTGCCAGCTCGAGGGGGTAACCGTGGAAACAGACTTGAATTTCAAGCCAATTTAGGAGAACAAAAGAGAGAGGAGGGAGGGGTCAGGTGGAGCAGCTGGTGTCTGTGTACTTGTGTAGGGTTGGGGGAGCCTGGGGGGGGGGGGGGGGGGGGGCTCCATATCTAGGTAAGCTACTGTAAATAGCCATCTCCATATCTAGGTAAGTTACTGTAAATAGCCAGCTCCATATCTGGTTAAGTTACTGTATATAGCCAGCTCCATATCTGGTTAAGTTACTGTAAATAGCCAGCTCCATATCTGGTTAAGTTACTGTAAATAGCCAGGTCCATATCTAGGTAAGTTACTGTATATAGCCAGCTCCATATCTAGGTAAGTTACTGTAAATAGCCAGCTTCATATCTGGGTAAGTTACTGTATATAGCCAGCTCCATATCTAGGTAAGTTACTGTAAATAGCCAGCTCTATATCTAGGTAAGTTACTGTATATAGCCAGCTCCATATCTAGGTAAGTTACTGTAAATAGCCAGCTCCATATCTAGGTAAGTTACTGTAAATAGCCAGCTCCATTTCTAGGTAAGTTACTGTATATAGCCAGCTCCATATCTAGGTAAGTTACTGTAAATAGCAAGCTCCAAATCTGGGTAAGTTACTGTATATAGCCAGCTCCATATGTAGGTAAGTTACTGTATATAGCCAGCTCCATATCTAGGTAAGTTACTGTAAATAGCCAGCTCCATATCTGGGTAAGTTACTGTATATAGCCAGCTCCATATCTAGGTAAGTTACTGTAAATAGCCAGCTTCATATCTGGGTAAGTTACTGTATATAGCCATTTCCATATTTAGGTAAGTTACTGTATATAGCCAGCTCCATATCTGGTTAAGTTACTGTAAATAGCCAGCTCCAAATCTAGGTAAGTTACTGTATATAGCCAGCTCCATATCTAGGTAAGTTACTGTAAATAGCCAGCTCCATATCTAGGTAAGTTACTGTATATAGCCAGCTCCATATCTAGGTAAGTTACTGTAAATAGCCAGCTTCATATCTGGGTAAGTTACTGTATATAGCCAGCTCCATATCTAGGTAAGTTACTGTATATAGCCAGCTCCATATCTGGGTAAGTTACTGCATATAGCCAGCTCCATATCTAGGTAAGTTACTGTAAATAGCCAGCTCCATATCTAGGTAAGTTACTGTAAATAGCCAGCTCCATTTCTAGGTAAGTTACTGTATATAGCCAGATCCATATCTAGGTAAGTTACTGTAACTAGCCAGCTCCATATCTAGGTAAGTTACTGTATATAGCCAGCTCCATATGTAGGTAAGTTACTGTAAATAGCCAGCTCCATATCTAGGTAAGTTACTGTATATAGCCAGCTCCATATGTAGGTAAGTTACTGTATATAGCCAGCTCCATATCTAGGTAAGTTACTGTAAATAGCCAGCTCCATATCTAGGTAAGTTACTGTATATAGCCAGCTCCATATCTAGGTAAGTTACTGTAAATAGCCAGCTCCATATCTGGTTAAGTTACTGTATATAGCCAGCTCCATATCTAGGTAAGTTACTGTAAATAGCCAGCTCCATATCTGGTTAAGTTACTGTATATAGCCAGCTCCATATCTAGGTAAGTTACTGTATATAACCAGCTCAATATCTGGTTAAGTTACTGTAAATAGCCAGCTACATATGTAGGTAAGTTACTGTATATAGCCAGCTCCATATCTAGGTAAGTTACTGTATATAGCCATTTCCATATTTAGGTAAGTTACTGTATATAGCCAGCTCCATATCTGGTTAAGTTACTGTATATAGCCAGCTCCATATCTAGGTAAGTTACTGTATATCACCAGCTCCATATCTAGGTAAGTTACTGTAAATAGCCAGCTCCATATCTAGGTAAGTTACTGTAACTAGCCAGCTCCATATATTGGTAAGTTACTGTATATAGCCAGCTCCATATCTAGGTAAGTTACTGTAAATAGCCAGCTTCATATCTGGGTAAGTTACTGCATATAGCCAGCTCCATATCTAGGTAAGTTACTGTAAATAGCCAGCTCCATATCTAGGTAAGTTACTGTAAATAGCCAGCTCCATTTCTAGGTAAGTTACTGTATATAGCCAGCTCCATATCTAGGTAAGTTACTGTAACTAGCCAGCTTCATATCTGGGTAAGTTACTGTATATAGCCATTTCCATATTTAGGTAAGTTACTGTATATAGCCAGCTCCATATCTGGTTAAGTTACTGTAAATAGCCAGCTCCAAATCTAGGTAAGTTACTGTATATAGCCAGCTCCATATCTAGGTAAGTTACTGTAAATAGCCAGCTCCATATCTAGGTAAGTTACTGTATATAGCCAGCTCCATATCTAGGTAAGTTACTGTAAATAGCCAGCTTCATATCTGGGTAAGTTACTGTATATAGCCAGCTCCATATCTAGGTAAGTTACTGTATATAGCCAGCTCCATATCTGGGTAAGTTACTGCATATAGCCAGCTCCATATCTAGGTAAGTTACTGTAAATAGCCAGCTCCATATCTAGGTAAGTTACTGTAAATAGCCAGCTCCATTTCTAGGTAAGTTACTGTATATAGCCAGCTCCATATCTAGGTAAGTTACTGTAACTAGCCAGCTCCATATCTAGGTAAGTTACTGTATATAGCCAGCTCCATATGTAGGTAAGTTACTGTAAATAGCCAGCTCCATATCTAGGTAAGTTACTGTATATAGCCAGCTCCATATGTAGGTAAGTTACTGTATATAGCCAGCTCCATATCTAGGTAAGTTACTGTAAATAGCCAGCTCCATATCTAGGTAAGTTACTGTATATAGCCAGCTCCATATCTAGGTAAGTTACTGTAAATAGCCAGCTCCATATCTGGTTAAGTTACTGTATATAGCCAGCTCCATATCTAGGTAAGTTACTGTAAATAGCCAGCTCCATATCTGGTTAAGTTACTGTATATAGCCAGCTCCATATCTAGGTAAGATACTGTATATAACCAGCTCAATATCTGGTTAAGTTACTGTAAATAGCCAGCTACATATGTAGGTAAGTTACTGTATATAGCCAGCTCCATATCTAGGTAAGTTACTGTATATAGCCATTTCCATATTTAGGTAAGTTACTGTATATAGCCAGCTCCATATCTGGTTAAGTTACTGTATATAGCCAGCTCCATATCTAGGTAAGTTACTGTATATCACCAGCTCCCTATCTAGGTAAGTTACTGTAAATAGCCAGCTCCATATCTAGGTAAGTTACTGTAACTAGCCAGCTCCATATCTAGGTAAGTTACTGTATATAGCCAGCTCCATATCTAGGTAAGTTACTGTAAATAGCCAGCTTCATATCTGGGTAAGTTACTGTATATAGCCAGCTCCATATCTAGGTAAGTTACTGTATATAGCCAGCTCCATATCTGGGTAAGTTACTGCATATAGCCAGCTCCATATCTAGGTAAGTTACTGTAAATAGCCAGCTCCATATCTAGGTAAGTTACTGTAAATAGCCAGCTCCATTTCTAGGTAAGTTACTGTATATAGCCAGCTCCATATCTAGGTAAGTTACTGTAACTAGCCAGCTCCATTTCTGGTTAAGTTACTGTATATAGCCAGCTCCATATCTAGGTAAGTTACTGTAAATAGCCAGCTCCATATCTGGGTAAGTTACTGTATATAGCCAGCTCCATATCTAGGTAAGTTACTGTAAATAGCCAGCTCCATATCTAGGTAAGTTACTGTAAATAGCCAGCTCCATATCTAGGTAAGTTGCTGTATATAGCCAGCTCCATATGTAGGTAAGTTACTGTAAATAGCCAGCTCCATATCTAGGTAAGTTACTGTAAATAGCCAGCTCCATTTCTAGGTAAGTTACTGTATATAGCCAGCTCCATATCTAGGTAAGTTACTGTAACTAGCCAGCTCCATTTCTGGTTAAGTTACTGTATATAGCCAGCTCCATATCTAGGTAAGTTACTGTAAATAGCCAGCTCCATATCTGGGTAAGTTACTGTATATAGCCAGCTCCATATCTAGGTAAGTTACTGTAAATAGCCAGCTCCATATCTGGGTAAGTTACTGTATATAGCCAGCTTCATATCTGGGTAAGTTACTGTATATAGCCAGCTCCATATCTAGGTAAGTTACTGTAAATAGCCAGCTCTATATCTAGGTAAGTTACTGTAAATAGCCAGCTCCATATCTAGGTAAGTTACTGTAAATAGCCAGCTCCATATCTAGGTAAGTTACTGTAAATAGCCAGCTCCATTTCTAGGTAAGTTACTGTATATAGCCAGCTCCATATCTAGGTAAGTTACTGTAAATAGCAAGCTCCAAATCTGGGTAAGTTACTGTATATAGCCAGCTCCATATGTAGGTAAGTTACTGTATATAGCCAGCTCCATATCTAGGTAAGTTACTGTAAATAGCCAGCTCCATATCTGGGTAAGTTACTGTATATAGCCAGCTCCATATCTAGGTAAGTTACTGTAAATAGCCAGCTTCATATCTGGGTAAGTTACTGTATATAGCCATTTCCATATTTAGGTAAGTTACTGTATATAGCCAGCTCCATATCTGGTTAAGTTACTGTAAATAGCCAGCTCCAAATCTAGGTAAGTTACTGTATATAGCCAGCTCCATATCTAGGTAAGTTACTGTAAATAGCCAGCTCCATATCTAGGTAAGTTACTGTATATAGCCAGCTCCATATCTAGGTAAGTTACTGTAAATAGCCAGCTTCATATCTGGGTAAGTTACTGTATATAGCCAGCTCCATATCTAGGTAAGTTACTGTATATAGCCAGCTCCATATCTGGGTAAGTTACTGCATATAGCCAGCTCCATATCTAGGTAAGTTACTGTAAATAGCCAGCTCCATATCTAGGTAAGTTACTGTATATAGCCAGCTCCATATCTAGGTAAGTTACTGTAAATAGCCAGCTTCATATCTGGGTAAGTTACTGTATATAGCCAGCTCCATATCTAGGTAAGTTACTGTATATAGCCAGCTCCATATCTGGGTAAGTTACTGCATATAGCCAGCTCCATATCTAGGTAAGTTACTGTAAATAGCCAGCTCCATATCTAGGTAAGTTACTGTAAATAGCCAGCTCCATTTCTAGGTAAGTTACTGTATATAGCCAGATCCATATCTAGGTAAGTTACTGTAACTAGCCAGCTCCATATCTAGGTAAGTTACTGTATATAGCCAGCTCCATATGTAGGTAAGTTACTGTAAATAGCCAGCTCCATATCTAGGTAAGTTACTGTATATAGCCAGCTCCATATGTAGGTAAGTTACTGTATATAGCCAGCTCCATATCTAGGTAAGTTACTGTAAATAGCCAGCTCCATATCTAGGTAAGTTACTGTATATAGCCAGCTCCATATCTAGGTAAGTTACTGTAAATAGCCAGCTCCATATCTGGTTAAGTTACTGTAAATAGCCAGCTCCATATCTGGTTAAGTTACTGTATATAGCCAGCTCCATATCTAGGTAAGTTACTGTATATAACCAGCTCAATATCTGGTTAAGTTACTGTAAATAGCCAGCTACATATGTAGGTAAGTTACTGTATATAGCCAGCTCCATATCTAGGTAAGTTACTGTATATAGCCATTTCCATATTTAGGTAAGTTACTGTATATAGCCAGCTCCATATCTGGTTAAGTTACTGTATATAGCCAGCTCCATATCTAGGTAAGTTACTGTATATCACCAGCTCCATATCTAGGTAAGTTACTGTAAATAGCCAGCTCCATATCTAGGTAAGTTACTGTAACTAGCCAGCTCCATATCTAGGTAAGTTACTGTATATAGCCAGCTCCATATCTAGGTAAGTTACTGTAAATAGCCAGCTTCATATCTGGGTAAGTTACTGTATATAGCCAGCTCCATATCTAGGTAAGTTACTGTATATAGCCAGCTCCATATCTGGGTAAGTTACTGCATATAGCCAGCTCCATATCTAGGTAAGTTACTGTAAATAGCCAGCTCCATATCTAGGTAAGTTACTGTAAATAGCCAGCTCCATTTCTAGGTAAGTTACTGTATATAGCCAGCTCCATATCTAGGTAAGTTACTGTAACTAGCCAGCTTCATATCTGGGTAAGTTACTGTATATAGCCATTTCCATATTTAGGTAAGTTACTGTATATAGCCAGCTCCATATCTGGTTAAGTTACTGTAAATAGCCAGCTCCAAATCTAGGTAAGTTACTGTATATAGCCAGCTCCATATCTAGGTAAGTTACTGTAAATAGCCAGCTCCATATCTAGGTAAGTTACTGTATATAGCCAGCTCCATATCTAGGTAAGTTACTGTAAATAGCCAGCTTCATATCTGGGTAAGTTACTGTATATAGCCAGCTCCATATCTAGGTAAGTTACTGTATATAGCCAGCTCCATATCTGGGTAAGTTACTGCATATAGCCAGCTCCATATCTAGGTAAGTTACTGTAAATAGCCAGCTCCATATCTAGGTAAGTTACTGTAAATAGCCAGCTCCATTTCTAGGTAAGTTACTGTATATAGCCAGCTCCATATCTAGGTAAGTTACTGTAACTAGCCAGCTCCATATCTAGGTAAGTTACTGTATATAGCCAGCTCCATATGTAGGTAAGTTACTGTAAATAGCCAGCTCCATATCTAGGTAAGTTACTGTATATAGCCAGCTCCATATGTAGGTAAGTTACTGTATATAGCCAGCTCCATATCTAGGTAAGTTACTGTAAATAGCCAGCTCCATATCTAGGTAAGTTACTGTATATAGCCAGCTCCATATCTAGGTAAGTTACTGTAAATAGCCAGCTCCATATCTGGTTAAGTTACTGTATATAGCCAGCTCCATATCTAGGTAAGTTACTGTAAATAGCCAGCTCCATATCTGGTTAAGTTACTGTATATAGCCAGCTCCATATCTAGGTAAGTTACTGTATATAACCAGCTCAATATCTGGTTAAGTTACTGTAACTAGCCAGCTACATATGTAGGTAAGTTACTGTATATAGCCAGCTCCATATCTAGGTAAGTTACTGTATATAGCCATTTCCATATTTAGGTAAGTTACTGTATATAGCCAGCTCCATATCTGGTTAAGTTACTGTATATAGCCAGCTCCATATCTAGGTAAGTTACTGTATATCACCAGCTCCCTATCTAGGTAAGTTACTGTAAATAGCCAGCTCCATATCTAGGTAAGTTACTGTAACTAGCCAGCTCCATATCTAGGTAAGTTACTGTATATAGCCAGCTCCATATCTAGGTAAGTTACTGTAAATAGCCAGCTTCATATCTGGGTAAGTTACTGTATATAGCCAGCTCCATATCTAGGTAAGTTACTGTATATAGCCAGCTCCATATCTGGGTAAGTTACTGCATATAGCCAGCTCCATATCTAGGTAAGTTACTGTAAATAGCCAGCTCCATATCTAGGTAAGTTACTGTAAATAGCCAGCTCCATTTCTAGGTAAGTTACTGTATATAGCCAGCTCCATATCTAGGTAAGTTACTGTAACTAGCCAGCTCCATTTCTGGTTAAGTTACTGTATATAGCCAGCTCCATATCTAGGTAAGTTACTGTAAATAGCCAGCTCCATATCTGGGTAAGTTACTGTATATAGCCAGCTCCATATCTAGGTAAGTTACTGTAAATAGCCAGCTCCATATCTAGGTAAGTTACTGTAAATAGCCAGCTCCATATCTAGGTAAGTTGCTGTATATAGCCAGCTCCATATGTAGGTAAGTTACTGTAAATAGCCAGCTCCATATCTAGGTAAGTTACTGTAAATAGCCAGCTCCATTTCTAGGTAAGTTACTGTATATAGCCAGCTCCATATCTAGGTAAGTTACTGTAACTAGCCAGCTCCATTTCTGGTTAAGTTACTGTATATAGCCAGCTCCATATCTAGGTAAGTTACTGTAAATAGCCAGCTCCATATCTGGGTAAGTTACTGTATATAGCCAGCTCCATATCTAGGTAAGTTACTGTAAATAGCCAGCTCCATATCTGGGTAAGTTACTGTATATAGCCAGCTCCATATCTAGGTAAGTTACTGTAAATAGCCAGCTCCATATCTGGGTAAGTTACTGTATATAGCCAGCTCCATATCTAGGTAAGTTACTGTATATAGCCAGCTCCATATCTAGGTAAGTTACTGTAAATAGCCAGCTCCATATCTAGGTAAGTTACTTGATAGAGTCAGCGTTTAGTTGTTGTCACGTTTGGTAAGGTTGTTGACTGTGTGTTTCAGATGAGTTAGAGAATGTAGGTTTTGTGTATGGTCAAGTATACCAGTTTGCATCGTTCTATCCATAGAGTTACATATTAGAAATGGAATGTAATATGTCATGTAATAGGATCTCTGTAGTTTTACCGCTCCCTTTAAAATATATAATCACTTTGGTGAAAAACAATAGACGAAATGGCAAAGCATCAGTAATATTTTCTTCATTATTAAAAAAACACCACAACATCATCTCCCTTTTCATTCACTGGCATCAAAATATTAACAAGGAATTAAAGTGTTTTATTCTTCAGAAGTTTGGTCCTTATATACAAAATAATATTATAAAACATAGAAAGAGCAGTCGTAGCATTCATCAATATTTAAATTAAACTCTGGAAATAATCATCATTTAAAAAAAAAAAGTACATTTTTGTGTTCTGTCATTTCAGAAAGTCATTATAGGCAGGCAGTGGTATGACAGTGTCTTTTATGAATCCTTTTGTGTCTCTTTATTTCAGGGCTGTTATTGTCAAAGTCCCAAAGTACACCCTAAGTCCCTACTTAGTGCACTACTTTTGACCGGAGCTCATAAGGCTCTGGTCAAAAGTAGTGCACTATATAGGAAATAGAGTGCCATTTGGGATGTAGTAAATATCAACTTGTCCGTCAGTTCCCTTCCTGTTCTCTTGGACTACTGCTGGCAATACACCTGAGTATTGCGTTTCTGTGATTTATTTGTTGCGTCTTAAATGTATATACCCTATTTAGTGCACGAAACCTCCAAATTACTGTCGATTAAAAAAGTGTATTTTCCACCTCCGTTTTTTTTATTTTTGTAGGTCAAATGCTCCATGAAGACGGGTTTTTTAGCATCCAAACACACTCTTTTAGGCTTCTAGTAATTTTAGACATACAATCTTTTCACCGTTTTGCATGAAATGGAAAAGTCCGGAAAAGTCCAACCAGGTATTTTGTTTCTAGAGATTGAACGATGAGACGTTTGTTTGTTTGTTCAGTCGGACATTCATCGTTCTCAGTGTGTTTGTTGTGGTTGTGGTTTCGACTGCTGGTGGGTCGTGGCGGTCAGTGGGTGAGTTTCATTGAGTTAGCTCCACCCTGGACCCTGCATAGCTGGTCAATGATGCTGGCTAAGGGTTAAAGATCAGTCGAATCTCAGGCACCTCCATTTTGATTAGTTGGCTGTCGTTAGTCACCATGATTATCCCAGGAGATAAGTCAAGGGTCAACTGAGTGCTCAGGGTTCAACTACGAGCTACGGACATTTTTCCTGTTTTACCTACCGTCTCCTCCAATCGCTGCCAAGGACAGATGAGTTCAATTCAGGTTCATTGTTTTGCCTAATGACACTCTACCAGTCCCCTCCACACCCAGTGCAGTTCAGTCAGTCATTTAACAGTTCATTTAACCATTTGTTCCCAGAAGTTAATAGGTGCATGACTGTGAACTGTACACGTTTTGTATACAAACACTTGGTCAATGTTAAAGTTCAGTAAAGTTCAGTCTAGAGTGTTCATTTTTTTTTTAATTCACAGAGGAGAGATTCCGCTCTCCTCTCTGTCTCTCTGTTTTTCTCTATGGTCCCGTCTCTCAAGTGCTCCAGAGATTCCGCTCTCCTCTCTGTCTCTCTGTCTCTCTGTTTTTCTCTATGGTCCCGTCTCTCAAGTGCTCCAGAGATTCCGCTCTCCTCTCTGTCTCTCTGTCTCTCTGTTTTTCTCTATGGTCCCGTCTCTCAAGTGCTCCAGAGATTCCGCTCTCCTCTCTGTCTCTCTGTTTTTCTCTATGGTCCCGTCTCTCAAGTGCTCCAGAGCAGCAGTGACACCAGAAACAGATATTTAGTCTCTCCTCGGGTTTTTTTGTAAACAATCCAGAAAAATATTTTCTGCCTTTGATTGCCTTTCTCCTCCGCCTTTCTTGCTCCCTCGCTTTTCTACCTCACACAGCTTTATACCTGGGAGGAAGAGAAGAAGAACAGATGAGAGGTAAGCAGTGAGCCCTAATTCCCCTTTTCTCTATGAACTGGGAAACTGCACACATATCCCAAGATAATACCACTCATATAAGCCAATCACAAAGGTTATGTCATCTATACTTGCTGGTATACTATCGCCATTGTGTTTTGCTTGGCAACATCCTCCCTCAATTCCACTCAGCACCTCGGTGTTAAAAGTCCAATAATGCAGCAATTTTTATCTCCGTATCAAAAATAATTTCTGTGTAATAATGAAGTACCTTACTGTGATTGTTTTCAATTAAAATGGTCAAAAATAAATTAAAAAAATAGCATTTTAGCGAAGAGAAATTTCTCAAGCAAGAACTGAGCTAGAATTGTCTGGGAGTGGTCTGAGTGGAAACAGAAAAAACAATAGCTCTTATTGGCAGAGAGGTTTGGAACTTAAAAAAAAAATCTTATTGGTCTGTCTATTAACTAGTTCACCGCCTGATGATGTCACCAGGCAGGCCAAAACTTCATCCCACTGAAACAAGCAGAAATTTTCTGCGGCCTTTTTAAACAGCTCTTACACTAAAAGAGTAGTATCATAATTTTCATAATTTCACAGGATTATTCCAAACTCATAGTGTGGAAATATACATAAAATATAGAGAAATCATGTTTTTGACTACACTGGGCCTTTAAGACATAGGGGTTTGAGAGACACAGTAAAGTTTAAAAGGTATCAAAACTATATTCCTGTACTTGAACAAAAACGTATCCCCTTCCTTAGACCATCAAATTGTCAGTTTGAAGAATAGTGATTTGGTACCCTTTTGTAGTTTAGAGAGAGCATTATAAGATTACTCCATCTATACTGACTTGGCAGACAGTCCTATCAGAAAGTTTTCACACCCCTTGACTTATTCCACATTTTGTTGTGTTACAGCCTGAAATCAAAATGGATTAAATTGGGATTTTTTGTCACTGTAGGGTGCCGTCTTTCGGATGTTAACCCCGGTGTTCTGACTAAATTCCCAATCTGACCCTCATACCATCATGGCCAACTAATCATCCCCAGCTTCCAATTGCCTCATTCATCCCCCCTCCTCTCCCCTGTAACTATTTCTCAGGTCGTTGCTGTAAATGAGAATGTTTTCTCAGTCAACTTACCTGGTAAAATAAGGGTTTTAGAAAAACTAAAATCTCACCCATCTGCACACAATACCCCACAATGACAAAGTGAAAACATGTTTTTTGAAGAAAAAAAAGTAAATACAGAAATATTTGCCCGTTATTCTTTTCAAAATTCTTCAAGCTCTGTCAAATTGGTTGTTGATCATTGCTAGACAACAATTTTCAGGTCTTGCCATAGATTTTCAAATAGATTTAAGTCAAAACTTGAATTCACCTGACAGCAGGACAATAACCTAAAACACAAGGTCAAATCTACAGTGGAATTGCTTTCCAAGAAGACAGTGAATGTTCCTGAGTGGCCGAGTTAATCTCATAGTGTCTGGTGGAAAGCAGAGTGAACCAGGTTTTCCATTAGGATTTTTCCTGTGCCATGAGTTTTTTTTTTAATCCTGAAAAACTCCCCAGTCCTTAACGATTACAAGCAAACCCATAACATGATGCAGCCACCACTATGCTTGAAAATATGGATATTGTTAGTCAGTAATGTGTTCGATTGGATTTGCCCCAAACATAACACTTTGTATTCAGAACAAAAAGTGAATTGCTTTGCCACATTTTTTGCAGTATTACTTTAGTGCCTTGTAGAAAACAGGATGCATGTTTTGGAATATTTATATTCTGTACAGGCGTCCTTCTTTTCACTCTGTCATTTAGGTTAGTATTGTGGAGTAACTACAATATTGTTGATCCATCCTCAGTTTTCTCCTATCACAGCCATTAAACTCTGTAACTGTTTTCAAGTCACCACTGGCCTCATGGTGAAATCCCTGAGCGGTTTCCTTCCTCTCCGGAAACTGAGTTAGGAAGGACGCCTGTATCTTTGTAGTGACTAGGTGTATTGATACACCATCCAAAGTATAATTAATAACTTCACCATACTCAAAGTGATATTCAATGTCTGCTTTTTTTTTTACCCATCAACCAATACGTGCCCTTCTTTGCGAAACATTGGAAAACCTCCCTGGTCTTTGTGGTTGAATCTATATTTGAAATTCACTGCTTAACCGAGGGACCTTACAGATAATTGTATGTGTGGGTACAGAGATGAGGCAGTCATTCAAAAATCATGTTAAACTCTATTACACACAGTCCATGCAACTTATGTGACTTGTTAACCAAATGTTTACTCCTGAACTTATTTAGGCTTGCCGTAACAAAGGGGTTGAATACTTACCGACTTAAAACATTTAATCTTATAATTTTTTATTAATTTGGAAAAACATAATTCCACTTTGACATTAAGGGGTATTGTGTGTAGGCCAGTGACAGCAAATCTCAATTTAATCCATTTTAAAATCAGGCTGTAAGACAACACAACGTGGAAAATGTCAAGGGGTGTGAATGCTTTCTGAAGTCCCTGCTATATATGCCTACAGGATCTCTGGCTTATTTTTAAATAAAATAATATGTAGTACAATGTGTGTAAAAAAAAAAAAAATACGAAACACCCCCAACCATAAATATCATTGATACTATAAGAGTGACATGAAATACTTCAGATAAGTACTTTTTTTTGTAGCTGTTGTATTTTTCTTGTCTTACCTCTGTTGCTATGACGCACTCCCTCTTCTCTTCTCCTATAACAAAGACAGACTGGTAGATCTGAGAGTCTCGAGGGGAACATATCGTTGATATCCTACACTCCTCCGTTTCACTGCAAAACACACAAGTCAACACATACTGTTAGCCTACCTTAACGACACACGAGTCAACACACACTGTTAGCCTACCTTAACGACACACGAGTCATCACATACTGTTAGCCTACCTTAACGACACACGAGTCAACACACACTGTTAGCCTACCTTAACGACACACGAGTTAACACACACTGTTAGCCTACCTTAACGACACGCGAGTCAACACACACTGTTAGCCTACCTTAACGACACACAAGTCAACACACACTGTTAGCCTACCTTAACGACACACGAGTCAACACACACTGTTAGCCTACCTTAACGACACGCGAGTCAACACACACTGTTAGCCTACCTTAACGACACACGAGTCAACACACACTGTTAGCCTACCTTAACGACACACGAGTCAACACACACTGTTAGCCTACCTTAACGACACACGAGTCAACACACACTGTTAGCCTACCTTAACGACACACGAGTCAACACACACTGTTAGCCTACCTTAACGACACGCGAGTCAACACACACTGTTAGCCTACCTTAACGACACACGAGTCAACACACACTGTTAGCCTACCTTAACGACACACGAGTCATCACACACTGTTAGCCTACCTTAACGACACACGAGTCAACACACACTGTTAGTCTACCTTAACGACACACGAGTCAACACACACTGTTAGCCTACCTTAACGACACACGAGTCAACACACACTGTTAGCCTACCTTAACGACACACGAGTCAACACACACTGTTAGCCTACCTTAACGACACACGAGTCAACACACACTGTTAGCCTACCTTAACGACACACGAGTTAACACACATTGTTAGCCTACCTTAACGACACACGAGTCAACACACACTGTTAGTCTACCTTAACGACACACGAGTCAACACACACTGTTAGCCTACCTTAACGACACACGAGTCAACACACACTGTTAGCCTACCTTAACGACACACGAGTCAACACACACTGTTAGCCTACCTTAACGACACACGAGTCAACACACACTGTTAGCCTACCTTAACGACACACGAGTCAACACACACTGTTAGCCTACCTTAACGACACACGAGTCATCACACACTGTTAGCCTACCTTAACGACACACGAGTCATCACACACTGTTAGCCTACCTTAACGACACAAAGTAGAAGCATTTGGCTAAACTGTGTCTGTCTCTCTCTGTGTGTGTGTGTTTTGTGTGTGTGTGTGTGTGCATGTGTGTGTGTAGCCTACTGATGGGGGTGAAGTATGGCTCAGTAAACTGTGTGAAAATGAAGCCCAGTATTCTGACCAGTAACTGCTCATAGCTTGGAACTGAAAAAAATGGCTTTTATTTACCTTGATTTCACAGTAACTTTATACAGTTACTGCTAACATGAACCATCAATTTCTACAAAACACAATAGAGGCAGGATACTTGTTCACATTATTATGCTTGTATTTAATGTTGCAAAAATGACATTAAATCATTTTCAACCAAATGAGCAGTTACTGCCTGTTTTCCAAGGAGCCTGTTGGTTGGGTCTGTTGTTAGTGGTCTTTGTGAGATTAAAATAGCATTTTGAAATAATTAGGATCCTGCTGTACAGGGGCTTGCTGTGGATGCATGTGGGTGGATTGGGGGTTGTGATTGGGCTTCGGACTTGGCTGTTGATCCTTTGGGTCCCGTGTGAGATCGGGTCAAGAGTGTGTGTGTGTGTGTGTGTGTGTGTGTGTGTGTGTGTGTGTGTGTGTGTGTGTGTGTGTGTGTGTGTGTGTGTGTGTGTGTGTGTGTGTGTGTGTGTGTGTGTGTGTACCTGGAGGTGTACGTGTGTATACAGTATGGGTACAGATGTAGGATCTTAATTTGTGCAAGTTTGCTACAGCAGGAAAATAATCCTGCAGCGACAGGAAATGTGGATTATTATGTGGAATATATTTAATGGACATTTTTGTTGTTGAGGTCAAGTCTGAAATGTCAAAGTGGAAGTGACAAACTCAAATAGACTACATGTTTGCATTCTCTGCAATTCTCAGCAACATAAGAGTGATCAAATTAAGATCCTACATCTGTATGGGGTTATCACGTCTACTCCCGCTCCTTCCCTCCGGCGTTCGATGTCGCCGGGATACTAACCACCGGTCCTGGCAATCATCATTACTCGCACCTGGCATCATCATTACGCGCAACTTGGATCATCATTACGCACACCTGGCATCATCATTACGCACACCTGAGCTTCATCATTTAACACACCTAGACTCCATTACCTCCCCTTTATCTGGCATCTCCCTTTGGTTCCTTCCCCAGGCAGTATTGTTTCTGTTTGTTCATATCTAGATGCTACTCCTATGTTGTATCGTTCCATGTTCTTTGTGATATTAAACTGCTTCTCGACTCCCAGCGTCTACGTTACAGGGGGGGAGAGTAGCGGCAGGGTTTAAACCATTGTATTCAGGTCCTGGTGCGACTTAAAAAGACCGTTTTTCCCTCTCACAGTAAACAGAACAGATTTATAGCCTATAGAAATAATATCCAGAACGCATGACCTTTCAACTTTCACACATGTACGGAAACAGTTTCCTGGAGTGTTAGTGTAGCAATGATACCTAGCGCTATAAGTAGCCTAGCCATAGGTATCAAGGTATATTGCCATGTTTGTAGATCAAGATAGAAACCTTAATTTATAGAAACATGTACATTCTTTTACCTGTACATTCCACTCATCGGTATTTTCTCTTCTAAACACTTGTCGTAAATGTGATTTAGTCTTTTATCCTCTTGCGACTTATCATCCTTGAACTCCTTCGACTTTGCGTTACTATAGTCCAAGTGATAGTTCTTGTGGATAAAATTTGACTTCTCTGATTCGCAGTCTACCTCCAGTACCACCTTCTGATTGGTGTTCTTCAGCTGGGAGGCAGGGATAAGGTTATCCTTCTGTACGTCTGATAGGTTGTTCATGGTCTCCCGGTCTCCTCTGTCCCTGCCCATCTGCCTGTGGATGTGTCTTAGAGCCAGCCCCACCATGCATAGCAGCACCAGAAACGCAACCAGCCCTACAGCCAGGGAAACTGCCGCCCACTGGAAGCCATCTTGGCTCTCTCCGTTGATCCTCTCACCACCGACTGGCAGGGTCACTGCAAAGAACTGACAGCGGGGTCCAGTGAAGCCGGTGGGACAGATACAGGTGGTGGGGGATTTCCCCGGACCCCCTTCCCCGGTGCAGAGTCCTCCGTTGAGACAGGGGCGCATGGAGCACTCGTCCAGGACGCGGTCACAGTTTCGGCCGGCGAACCCCGGGGGGCAGGCACAGGTGTAGTCGTTGATGCGGTCCAGGCAGGTCCCTCCGTTGGTGCAGG